>NC_056756.1:5350000-5693750 GCF_018687715.1 Carya illinoinensis
GGCCGTACATAGTCCTTCAAGGTGCGTGGTAGTACCTCATGATCTTCTTCAGCCATGGCTAGTATCTTATTTCTTCTTAGTGATCTAAGAGTTCTTCCAATCTCTGGATCAACAGGAATAATATCACGAGATCTAGCACGGCGCATCCAATGTCAAAAACACATCTGTAGAACAAATTAAAACAAAATTCTAAATTAAAACCAAGATTACTTTGTATCGATATTGACAAAAAGAATAAGAATAAACCAATCCCCGGCAACGGCGCCAAAAACTTGACCGGTGCAAAACTGAAAGTGCACAGTATCGTAATTTTATAGTAAAGTAATAAGAAGAGTATCGTCCTCAAGGATTAGTACCTTACGTTTGCCAAATATCAAAATTATACTAAACTTGATTTTATCTAGAGGAATCACTAAGATTTTTGTAGTTGCAATCTAAACTAGATCAACTCAAAGAAAAATGTGCAAAGGAAATAACACTGACGTTCGAAGATCAAATTAATGGGAAGAAAACTTCTAGGAAATCGATTTCACCTGCTTCTTCACTATGCTTTTTTCATCCAGCTAATTTAATTTAAATCTCTTTTGTCTATTAGCAAATCTCTAATTCATCCAAAAGCCTCTTTCGATAGTCAATTGGAATTGACTCTTGGTTATCAATTCACACAAGAATATGCAAATTCAATAATCAAGAACGCATGCAATAAGACCAATGATTTAATTACTACATAGGTTCATACAAGTCTTTCGATCTCTATACTTACCTATGCTGAAATATCCAAGATCTACCCTATGATTCCCTCTTTCGATAGCAAATCACAAGATTACTTATTATCTAATCAATGGCCAGTTAATTAGAAGCAATAAATTCATAATAAATCAGATAAACAAAGAGAGAATTGCATTAAATTAGCATAGACAATCAAGCATAGTTCGGAAATAGGTTACATCATTTTCCTAGAATGAAGAAAATTTAGCTCATGCTAGAAATGGAATTCAACATAAACGAATTCACCATAATTGTTCTGAGAAGATGGGAAGAAAATAAACACTGAAAAATCCTCCTTCCAGCCTCAACTCATCGTCAAAAGCTCAAGGAAACGATTCAACGCTTTTCTTTCGTCCGTGCTCGTGTATGATTCCAACGTACGTGCAATAATTGGAATTCCCTCTCCAAAAATAGATGATTTGAATCCCTCTAGCTATGTTTTTCTCTCCCAAGAAGTGTTCTCCAGTCAAAACTCGCGACCCTAGAGTGAAAAATTACTTTTATATGGTGTCACGGCGGAAAACCTAAAATCTGTCAAAATATGATGTTCGCTCGAGCGAGGTGTCGAGCGCACATCGAGCGTTCGACTTTGTCTGATTTCGCTCGAGCATCCTGTCGAGCGCATGTCGAGCGTTCGAATCTGCCTGAATTCGCTCGAGCGGCCAATGTCTCCGCTCGAGCGATCTTTGTTTTTCAGCAATCCGCTCGAGCTCCCTGTCGAGCGGCAGTCGAGCATTTGAATCTGCCTGAATTCGCTCGAGCGGCCAAAAGCCTCCGCTCGAGCGAACTTGTAAAATCTACAATATGAAATTTTTGCAAGTCATCAATATCAATACAACTTTATTTTAAATATTCCCAAACAAATTTCAACTTAAATTCAACTACATTACGTAATATAACAAATCCATTTTGCCAACCGTCAACACAAGCGTATGTTGACAGTATTAATACAACAAATTTAATTATCTTGCTGCAAAATGTCAAATAAAAAACATCAACAATGTATTAATCAATGCATAATAGGGATCCATGAAGAAGATGATGTAACTTGAAGACTTCAAGTTTCAATCCAGTACCATGAGTTTTCTCTGCAATAATATGGTCTAATCCATCCGCCATATGAGGTGTGAAGTAATATTTCACCCAATCTCCAGTACCATCTCGGCGAAAAAATGATGCATTGTTTATGTCTTGGCACCATAGTGTCGTGTTATGATCTAGAATGTACTGCCTTCCATTTTTATTCACATCCAAGTTGCTTAAGTTATCAAAACTGCACAATCTTAAAATATCAGTCACCATACATTTTGCCTCTTCTTCTGGAGAAAATGGATAATCCAAGAACTCAGCTATCATTTTCAAATGGGTGGTGGGTTACTCTTTCATTTCCTCATACTTCAAAAAAAGTATATTTTGAGCTGTTTTTCTATGCTTTCCTTCCAACAATTTAAAACATGATCCCAACAAGGGCCAAATGGACTCACTCTCCCGTAGATGCCTGTGTTTTGGTTTCGATATCAACTATCACGAGACACGAACTGAATTAATATTTATAACTTAGAAGGTTATCCAAAGTATAATTTAATTGTTTTTATAATCTATAATATCTCCAAATTGTGTAATTAATTTATATATTTTACCCTTAGGATAGGTTTGGGACTTCAGATGAAATACAAAATTCTCACATAATCTCTTTTCATTTTATCCTATCTTATTCACAAATATAATTTAAATATAAAATTTTAAAACTAATCATTACAAATTTTTTAAATTTTCAAACAAAAATAATTTCTATACTATTACAATATTTTAACTTTATAATATTTTTTTATCAACTTTTTCTCTCATTTATCAAAATCTAAAAAATACTCAACTCAAACTATTTCATTACTATTCACAAACTATTTTATTATTATTTATAAAATTCTCATCTCATCTCATCTTATCTCACTCTCCAAAAACTACCTTTAGTTGAATTTACTCCACTACAAGAGAACTATGTAATAGTTATTGATTTTTTTTATTTTTATTTTCGAGCAACGCTACATCCCCAAGTGATGCAACCTGAATATCTCCTGACAAGCACAAAATTTTCTTTTTATTTTTATTTATTTTTTTCATTCATTTTTTTATATTCTTAAATATTTTAAAAAAAATTATAATATTATTAAAAAATACTTCTTTAATCACTAAAAATATTTAAACTAATATTTTGTTTTTTTTTTTGTTTCGAAAAATATATTCTAGAGCTTTTCTCGAATGAATTAGCATTTATGTTTTCCTTTTTTTTACACTGTCTCCAGAAAGTACAACCCATACGTCAATTGACAGGCAATAACGTTCAAACATATATCTGAATCCATATTTTTTAACCACAATGTACAAATTTTATATTATATTTTTTTCCCACTCTGTATTTTAATAGTACCGTTCATACATTTACCCACTACCCATTAATAGAAATAATATTTACAATTATAAGGTGTATAAATATCGTATAATTATTTTTTTAAAAAAAGTAAATAAGAAACTTATTGTATGAAAAGAAATTTAATTTTTAATAATAAATCTCACTTTTTAAAAAAATTATGCAACATTTACACATTATATGACTGTATATAACATTATTTTTTTATATTTTTTTAACCTCCCCACGAATCATACTTCGATCATTTCCCAAGCAAAAGGATGAAAAGAAAGGTTCGGCATATATGCAAGCAATATGTCTAAAAAGCCAATACTTGGGTGTTAAAAAAACCAAAAAAGGGGTTGAATTGGACTGGACCAATACCGATTTGTAAACGGTTCAGTGTGGTACCAATTTGTAAGAATCAAAACTAGTTTTAAACACCGTATCGGTTTTCATATTTTGAAAACAGGTTTAATCATAATCAGATTGATTATTTATAATTTTTATATTATATTATATATATTATATGTTAAATTGATAATTAATATAACATGAAATTCTAATATTATTATTCAAGTCTATTAGTCTTATAACATAAAATTAATCTTATAATTTTTAACATAACATTTGATATAATATATAAATTTTAGTCTTAAATATAAATATAAATATTAAGTTATTATATAAACTTATTTTGATATATATATATATACATATATATATATATATCAAGAATTAATACTTTTTTTGGTATAATAAATTAATATATATTCTTTTTGTAAATACTCTTTTACACATTTGATCATATATACTCATATAAAAAGTCTAACTTATATAGACTATAATTAAATTCAATACTATACTAGTATATGTTAATTATTATAAAATAATATACTTATATTTTAGTATAAATAGACTAAAAGTTTAGTGTATGTAAACATCATATTATTATTAATATAGATAATTCGTAAAATTGGAAAAATCGAACCGAAATTGAAAAAATTGAAAATTCTGGTCTCTATAGTAATCGGTGGGGGTGTGCAGATTTTTGAAATTTCCGATTCCAGCTGACATCCACTCCGACTCCGATTATATCAGAGTTGGAGTTTCAAAAATCGGAGTCAAAAATCGGATTCAGCAAGCTGAGTGGAACTCGGAGTCGGAGTCAATCATGGCTCCGAACTCCGAACTCTGATTTATTTTTAATAATTTACACAGATGCATCGTTTTGCATCTGTGTTTTATGTTTATTTTACTTCTTTACTATCTTAAACGATGCCGTTCCAATTAAATAGGAACGCCATCGTTTTGCTCCGTGAGGACCAAACCGCTTGAGCCCTTTCTTCTTCCATCAATCTCGGACCACTCACAGACCACAGTCAGTCACAATCTCACGGTCTCACCTCACTCTCTTCGTCTCTCGCACACATCGTCGCAAACTCGCACGGCTCACGGCGCACCGTCATAGACTTGCACGCCTAACTACCCAACGAGCCACCAGGTTGCTATCGTCACGTTGTCGTGTTCACAGTTCACGCCGCCATCTACCGGTAAGTTTTGGGATTTAGATTCATGCCTTTTAGTAGAGATTGTGGATTTATATTCTATAAATCTGTATAACTATATGGCTATTGATTTTGGATTGTGTAGATTGTAAGGAATTAGGAATATGTTTGGATCATGGTGTGAACACGTGATAAATTTTATCATGGTGTTTGTGGTTGGACAGTGAACGGAATGTGTTTGTTAAAATGTCCCTGAGAAAAAACCAATGATTCTTCCGTACAGAATCACTTCGAACAAGGCTTAAATCTATATTAGATGTATATTATTTCTAAAGACCAATTAAAGAACTAATCAAAATCATAATTAAAGCTTATTCAAATCATATTTATAAACCACACGACTTTCTTCTCACAACAACTAATATGAAATTTCATATACCTTTAATTTCTAAATTCAATCCAGGGTTATTTAGCTTTTGTTTCAAAACTAGTTTCTTAAACAAAAACCAATTTTGACTTGTTTATATTCTTTCTCTTAAAATCTGTCTCTCTGTCAACATTACCAAACAAAATAAAAGGAATGATATATAATTATATATACACACACATAAATATGAGGCGTTTGCATAAATATATGTAATTATTAATTTTCAGCATAAATCAAATATTGCTGTATGTTAAATCATATATATACACACAAACTTTATATATTGTACATATGCAATCTATACATACACACAAACTCTATGGAAATGACCGTAGCATTTATATATATATATATATATATATATAGTTAATTACTTATTCACAACTATTTAAAATAATGGTAAAACTTGCTAGCTAGGGTTTGGACTTTGAGGTACTGAAACCCCATAAAGAAATTATTACTTATTTTTTCAGATTTCAACGTATTGGGGGTGGGGAAGCTGCTTCTATGCTGGTTGTTGGTTTTCGTACTTTCAGAGTATTAGATTCGAAGCAATCCGCCCTTGATCTGTGCTTCGTAACGCTCTTCTCCATGTGGTACACATAATTATTTATAGTATACATTTACAACATTAATAAATGGGATAGTAATAGAATAATAAATGAAGACTACTTCTATTCTCATGTGGAATTGAATTCAATTTATACAAAGGACTTAAATACTCTCCGCGCGCGGCTAGCTTCTGATAAAGGCACAATTGGGAACTAACTTTCAATTGGTTTGATAATCCAGCAATTAATTCCCTCTTCAAGATATATAAACTCGCAAGTAAGAAATATCATCATACTGTGCATGATGATCTCACTTTTCCAACAAAACTTCCTATATATATTTTCCCTTAACTCATTTCTTTTTGAAGTTTTGGCTACCTAGCACTTTGTTTGCATTATATTAGATGACTGGAAGGGACCTCACGGCCTACTTTTGGACCATATATAATTATTCAATATTAGTTATTTGCTTAAAGAAACCAACAACTTACATTTAATTAAGAGCATATACTTACTTGCTCTAATTTTATTTTATTTATAGTATTTACATTTTTTATTTTAACAACTAACCTCCTGCTTTTAATTTAATTTTTCAGGTTCTTTGATTTCAAATAGTATGGATTCTACTGTTAGTGGAAGTAGAGATTGTGGAGACAAGGCCAGTGCTCCTACACCGGCGTGTACTTCCACCCCAACGACGGCATGTACTTCCACCCCTAGAGCCCCATCTAGAGCAGCTACTTCCTATGAATCCAGTCGACTCCCAGTAGATATAAAAGGAGAAGATAAAGATATGCTCAATGAAGAGGAGGAGATGGCAGATGTGCCCATTGAGCATGATCGACCACCACGGCCTTCTAAAAAACAATCGTGGACGTGGGAACATTTCACTAAAATTCCTAATGATCATGTGAACCCTTAAGCAAGATGTAACCATTGTGGGCAACTTTGTGGTTGCCATTTGAAAAAGCAAGGCACCAGTATATTAATAGCACATCTTACCAGTTGCCAGCGGTATAAAATTGCGAAGGAATTGGTGGCCATTGGCACTGATCAAACCAAACTGAGTTACGAAACTCAAATGGCAACTGATGCTGGTGGATCACATGTTAAGAAACTTATAATCCCTCAATATAGTAAGAAGATGTTGCGGGAATTACTTGCAGAGATGATCATTACTGATGAGATGCCTTTTACCAAAGTTGATAAGAAATGCTGCAACAAATTTGTGCGCTGTCTTGAGCCACGTTTTCTCATGCCTTCACGGTATACGGTTATGCAAAATTGTTTGAAGAGGCATTTGAAGGAGAAGACGGAAATGAAGGAGATTTTTTCTCAGACTAGCTAAAGAGTGTCATTCACCACTGATACATGGACGTCCATACAAATTGTAGGCTACATGTGTATCACAGCCCACTTTATTGATAGCGAGTGGACACTGCATAAACGGATAATTGGATTTAAAGAGATTGTTGATCACAAGGGTGCATCCATTGGTGCAATAATGGATGATTGTATTCAGGACTAGGGTATTAAAAAAGTCCTTTGTATCACAGTTGACAATGCCAGTGCCAATGATACTGCAATTGAATGGTTCAAGAGGAATACAACGGTAAAAGAAGATATCATTCGTGGACACGAATTTATACATGTTCGATGTTGTGCTTATATCATCAACCTCATTGTTTCAGAGGGGTTGAAGGAGGTTGATGATTCAATTACCAAAGTCTGCAACATTGTGACATATGTGAGGGCTTCCCTCAAAGGCTTGGCAAGTTTAAGGTGATAGCAGAACAACTTCAGATTCCATGTTCCGTCATGTTGTGCTTGAACGTTCCGACTCGATGGAACTCCACATATATGATGTTGGTGGTGGCGCGGAAGTACAAAAGAGCGTTCTAGCAAATGGAGGTCGAGGATGGGAGTCTGAGGTATGCTTTGATGGAGTGTACTGGGGGAGAAGGGGACTCGGTGCGCTGGATGTAGTTGATTAGGATCGTGTGAAGTCTTTTGTTGATTTTTTGAAGTTGTTTTATGATACAATTATGTGGATATCTGGATCCAAATATTGTACTGCAAACTTGTACTTCGACAAGCTTTCGAGGATTCATGAACACTTGCAACAGAGTTATGCTAATAGTGAGGGATTGTTATTTGCTACGGCTATGAGGATAAAATCAAAATATGAAAAATATTGAGGGATATTGTGAAGATAAATAGATTATTACTTGTGGCTGCAACCTTGACCCCTGATATAAGTTGGAAATTATACATATTTTCTTTATTAAAATCCTTGGGGAAGAGAAGGCTAAAGAGTTTATTAGAGAGCTGAGAAATGATATTGATGGCTTATATGGCCACTACAACAATAATAGTCATCCTATTTCAACAAGTGGTAGCCGTAGCTCCTCACACCCAACTAGTTTGATATCTTCCAGTGATTACACTGCTTCTGCTGCAGCTCTTTCATCACCATTGGTGCAGCGATATCATCAAAGGCGTGCATCAAGGAATATTATGTAGTGTAGATCTGAGGTTGAATGCTATTTGATGGAAGATGTCGAGGCACCTAGTGATGCATTTTAATTATTAACTTGGTGGAAGGTTCATTCCACCAAGTTTCCTATTCTTTCCCGAATAGCCCAAGATCTGTTGGTTATTCCTATCACTACGGTTGCCTCTAAGTTGGGGTTTAGCACTGGAGGTCATGTGTTAGATGCTTATCAGATTTCATTGTTAGCTTCAACTGTGGAGGCCCTCATTTGCACACAGAACTGGCTATGTGAAATGCTCGTTAGAGTAGATATCATTGATCCCGAGAACTATAGGCTTGAATCAAGTAAATTTATAGTTTATATGCTTTTAAATAATAATTTAAATATTTGTAATGTTTTAATTATTCAACTTCTAATTTTTATGATTTTGTAGACCTACTTGTGAACCCTAGCATAGTTGCAGATAAGTGATAATTGTGGATGAGTTACAAGTTACATGGATGAGAAGTTGTATTCATGTGTTGTAATGATGCTATTCAGGTACTAGATTAGTATTTTTAAATTATTTAAAAAATTATTGACCATTTCATAATTCATACTATATTTTTTATAAAATATTTTCATATGTATTATTTTGCAGATAAAACATTATAAGAACGAATGCCGAATGGTAGTGGCTATTGGCTTCAACTTCAAGAATCAAGACTTTTTCCTTTCTCGATGTTCAAGAATCAAGACTTTGTCAATGTTCAATTACTAATTTACTACTCTTTGGTTGTGTAATGTATGATTGTTTAATCAATGTCATTTGTATTTATGTTATTTAAGTAGTTGGGCCTTCAATTGCGAATGGACCTTTTGAGGTGGGCTTTCGGAGTCGGAGGTGGGCCTTCTGAGTAGAAGGTGGGCCAAAGCCCAAATATACTCCGATCGGAATTTCGAACTCTGAACGGAGTCGGAGTTGGAAAAATTTTTTCCTCCGACTCCTGTCTGGAGTTGCCCATTCCGACTCCGACGGAGTCAGAGCCCACCCCTAGTAATCGGTCTGATATCGATTATTAAATTTTCAAAATAGATGTATATCGATTCGGTTCTAAAAAATGTACAAAATTAAGCCAAACCGGACCAAACAAGCCACCATTGCACTTTTCCCGTGAAGTTTATTCAATGGCCAATTGCATCATACTAAGATTTACATCACAAATTAGACCATGATAAATTAGGTGCTTTGCTAGAAGGCTACTGGTGCCCAATGGCATTGAAATCATTTTTCAGTGAGATTGGGCAAATAGAAAATATAAGAACCTTGATTTATAAGAAGCACAAAAGGAGCTACATCAATTCTTTTTTATTTTTTTTTTCTTTTTTTTAAGCGCAAAAAAGCAAGATCGATCTTACTAAGTGAAACAATTTTTTTGTTACTCTTCAAAGTAACAAAAAGTACCACCGTATGACTACTAAATAGATCCAATTGCGAATAGCCAAAAGGAGGTTAATATAAAAATACAACAAAGCATTTCAAGAGTAATTCTAAATATATCTCTTAAATAAATAAGTTTCGTGCAAGACTTTTATAAAAATTAAATCTCACTAAAATAATAATTGTTTTATAATTTTTTAGGTGAGGTTCACTTTTTTACAAAGTATTACGTGGATGTACATATCATTTCTCAATTATAAGGCTGTACTAATGATTATGCATTCGTCCAATATTTTTTACTTTTACTTTCCACACAGCAGTATGGACCGAACTAGGTCTGGATGACGATATTAGTGACGGTCTAGCCTATGCCATAAGGCGATCATGTATATAGGAAAATGGTGGTGCTAGTATGCTACTTAGCTTTGACCAGTGGGCATACCCACTAGTATAAATTTTTCTCTCTTTTTTTCTTCTTTGCTTTTTTACATTTTTTTAACATATTTAAATATTTTTAAAAAGTAAAAAAATACACCAATATACTATAAGTCATTTCCTTATTAATCATTAAGTAAAGAAAAAAATTAAAAAGAATTAAATATATGAGCGATGAAAATGAGAGGGCAAACCCATGAGGCATATTAGTATTCTCCATAGAAAATGCTTGGAGATTGTCGGACCGATAAATTGGTCCCCAAATAAATCGATACTTGTTTTTTTTTTTTTTTTTTTTTTTTTTTTTTTTTTTTTTTGTATTCAATGGTTAAGAAAGTGATTATTAGTAAATTTGTATATATTTTTTTTTATAAAATGTTTAAAGATGTTTAAAAATATGTAACTGAAAAAAAAAATGAAACGAAGTTATAGTGACTGGTCCAAACTATCGGTATCGGTAGCAGGATCGTTATATATATATTGGCTCCCTAATAGTTGGATTTATTTCCTTTTGCATGTCTATCCATCGTTAAACTAATATAACTTCAACCGGAAGCACATGATGCAATCGCAACGGAAATATGATTGTCCCATCCATGCATGAAAAGGTAATGGCTAAGTTATTTGTTTTGTCCAAATACAACATAAAGGTAGAGACATGAATGGGGGAAAGTAAGTTTTTCCCAACCTATGATCAATAGAATGAAGAAAAATATTATAAGGTACTGAACCCAGGCTGTTGTTGGCACAAGAATTATATCCTTATGATCATCATCATATGCATCAAAGAGAAATAACAATTAGAGAATACAACATATATTTCTCACTTTATATGTCAACATAAATATTGATACAGAATAGGCCCGCTCACATATATAATAGGTACCACTAACACAATTATTCATAAAAAATAAGGGAGCATTAATATAACCTAAAATTTGGTGACACAACTTAAAAGATCTAAAATTTTAATCCTATAGAATGAAATTTTTCTTCGATAGTATGATTTAATTTCTCTACCATTTGAGGTGTGAAGTAGTTCACCCACCCTCCAACCTCACCGCAGCAGAAAAATGTGGCATACTTCACTCCTCGACGAGAAACTCCACTTTTATTCACCTCCAAGTTACTCAAATTATCAAAACTACACAACCTTGAGATATTATTTACTGCACCTTTGGCATCTTCTTCGGGGGAAAAAGGACATCCTAAGAATTCAGCTAATCTCCTCAAGTGGGTGGAAGGCTGCTCTTTTCATTTCCTCATACCTTAAAAAAAGTATCTTTTGAGGGTTTTCCAAACTTTCCTTCCAATAACCCACAACATTATCCCAATATGGCCCGAGGGAACTCACTCCCCTACAAAACTTATCTAAAGCCTCCTCAAGTGAGTCTGTGGTCCAATTCAACTTGGTTTGGAAGTGCCATAGTGAGACAAAAGTGTCCTTGGGGTTCCTACACAAATACACAATCTTACAACTTGAGTCCTTCACAGATGTTGGTAACAAGACGTAAGGCAAATGAGTTGAAAAGGGTCTCGGAGAGGTAAAGGGGGTGAGATCTGGAACCTCCTTTTTATTGTGTAGAATCAAATACAAATAGGGTACAAGAACATGAGGATTGTTTGTGAGCTGAGGATGTTCTTGACAGTCAACGTGATGTTGCATCCTGTTTACCAAGGTGAACAAGATAGCCTTCAACCAAGTAGTGCCAACTTTGGGAGAAGTTGCAAATAGAATATCGGTGTCATGAGCTTGGAAGTGTTTCTGAAAAGCTAGAACTCCTTGCATGAACCAAGTTGGGATCCAAAATCCGTTGTATTGGCAGAGCGAGTCTTCTGTTGGCAAGGAGGATATGAAGTCCTTGCATTCTTGGGTCAGTTCATCATCTTCTTGTAGATTATAGGGACGAGGAGAAGCATCATGTTGAAGTGTAGACATGTTAGTAGCTAGGATAGTTGTAAATAATAGGGTCTCAACTCGTTTAGCGCTTAACATTTATACATACATGCTTGTTATATAAATATTATATAGGGACACCAAGGCATGTTACAGTACTTCCCAAAAACAAAAAAGAAAAGACAATACCCCTCGTGCGTAATCAAGTGCGTGTATGACTGATCCGACAAACATTATAAAGTGTATATACTTGATCCGATAGTATCCATTATCCAAGCATGATGCCATGATCTATATAATTTTATTTTATTTTAAAAGTATAGAAAGAAATAATGACAAAAAAAAAATTGAAAGAAAGATAATTGGAAACGGGGCCACTAGGAAGTTAATTGGCCGAGAAGAGCTATGTTACCTTTATTTATTGAGTTAATTGTCCATTAGTCTCATGGCGTTGCCCTTGGTCTTCAACAAGTCTTCTCTCCAACCTTTCTATGCTCTCATGGTTCTCTCTCCGCATAGAATCTAAGGATCTTCTATTCTCAATGCTATCCCGAGAGGTGGCATTCAAGGCCATCCTTAGTTCGGTCATGTTAGTGTTGACCTCACCAAGAATGTCCATGATCTTAGATGTATGCCCCTCAAGCATCTCAAGGCGTTCCCAGTTGGAACTCCTCTCTCCTCCGGTTTCTACCTTCACCCCGGACATGGCGCTTGCAAACTAGCTTCTCAAACACTTGCAAACCGACTTGCAAACCGAAAACTCTCTATTTGATGGAGCTTGGACAGCAACTTGAACACTCTTTGGACATAGGGAAAGTCCTCAAAGGTCCAACCTTGAGTTGCCCACCTATGTGGATGGACAACCCCTCTTGCACAAGCACAAGTCCTACCACGGGTCCTCCACCTTCAAGGGTGGCCGACCCCTTCAAGTAACACTACTGCGTCCTCTACCTCAACCCCCAAACTTCAATTTCACAATTTCATAAGCAACAAGAAAGTAAACAATGTCGAGGTCCTCCGTGGACCTCCCAATCAAATTTACAAGGTTGAGTTATCCCGTTGTTTACCTCTTGGAGAAGTGAGAACTTCTCAAAATCACCAAACAAGAATCCTCTCAATGAAAGCACCAATTTGTGTTGAGGTCCTCGGTCTAGACCCAAAACATCGAGTCCTCCACGCCAATGGTGGCCTTATGATGACCGAACCTTGGTTCCTCTCTTCCTTGGCTCACGTGCACAAGTGGTCATATGACCACTTGGGGATGGTGGGGTTAAGTGTTTGGGCTAAGATGGGTGTATGGTGTGATGGAAGATGAAGAGTGATGGTGTGGTTCAAAGGTGATGGGCGCACGACACTAGTGAGTGCTATGGTGTAGGCGCCACTTGGAAGATAGGCTTAGGATTTGGATGATGTGTTTAGGGTTTGGAAAATGTAAGATGGGTGGCTAGGATTGAAGATGAGTGATGTGGAGGGAATGGCTAGGGCTGGCCAAAATTTGATGAAGGAGAGATTTTAGGAAGTTTCCTAAAATCTTGGAATCTTGGAGATGACCTTCCTAAAATCTTGGGATATGATGGAGATATGAATGGCTGATTATGGGAGTGATTTTAGAGATCAATTAGGATTCCTAAATGATAGGAATCTTAATTGGAAAGTGGGGTGGTCGGCTAGGGTAATGGATGAAGCAATCAACTATGGAAAGTTGACAAACACTATGGTGGGCGATTTTGAGGGGTTGGACGGATTGAATGAGCCAACTTCAATAAGAACACCTCAAGAACAATGATGAACATGCATGAACAAAATGAAGAACATGCATGAACAATGAAGAACACTTGAGTGCAAAATGAAGAACACTCAAGAACAACGAAGAATGCTCAAGAACAATAGCAAAATACTAATGAACTTGAATGAACAAACACATAAAAGGGATAATCAATACTTGATTCACGGATTGCACAAGTAATGAATAAACCTCATATATTGATAAACACAACTTGGATTCACGAATTGCACCAAGTTGCAAGAACAAGATAAATTGAATCACACTTATTCACGAATTGCAAAGTGTGATTCTCTCTTTGGGATTCACGAATTGCACCCAAAAAGCCTAAGTGCAAAGGCACCAGTTTGTGATCTCTCAAACAAGAGTCTTCCCTCTAGGAGTTTTGCCAAAAGATCCTAAAGCAAATGAAGGAGGTCCTATTTATAAGAAAAACAAATTGGAAACCCCCAATAGGTCCCTAGAAAATAAATAAATAAAGTAAATTAAATAAATAAAATAAATAACAAGATAATGGCCATGGACCAAGGCTAGCCGTGGCATGCATGGCCCATGGTGGCTAGGTGGTGCACGGTGGTCAGGTCGGTCCATGGTCAGGTGGTGCTGTCTGGGTGGTGAGCCATTGTGGTGCGCGGCATGGCTGGCTGATGGTGAGCCAGGGTGGTGCGGCATGGCTAGCTGATGGTGAGCCAAGGTGGTGCACAACATGGTGGGCATGGCTTGCTGAAGGTGAGCCATGGTGGTGCACGGCATGATGGGCATGGCTTGCTGAAGGTAAGCCATGATGGTGCATGGCATGGCCCAGGCTGGGGGCCTAGGCGCTGAGTCTGCAAGGCATGGGCTAGAGCCATGCGCTGGTTGGCATGCCTGGTGGGCATGCCACTGACCTGCTCCGCAAGGCATGGGCTGGAGCCATGCGCTGGATGGCATGCCGCGAGGCATGCCACTAACTTGCTCTGCAAGGCACGGGCTGGAGCCGTGCGTTGGGTGGCGTGCCCGGGGCACGCCACTGGCCTTGCTAGGTGGTGTGGGGGCACGCATGCATGCGCGCAGATGCACGCTCAAGGGCACGCGCAAGCCTGCACGTATGGTCTGCGCGCGGTCAGTAGCCTCCATGCTCGCCCGCTGCGTGTCATGGTTTGAGCCAAGGCATGCAAGCAAACTAGCCATGTGACTGTCCTGACCCTCCATAGGTCGTGCCGAGGTGTGGTCCCGGGCAAATCTCCTGGGGGTTGTGATAGGAGTGTGGCGTGCGTTAGGCAAATCGGAGACTGAGTAGCTTTTTTCTTATTTATTTATTTTTTCTTCTAAGCAGCTATGTTACCTTCTTACTCGGCCAGTTAGTTGTCTTGGCTTGAGAACCGTGCTACTGTATGTGACATTTTTGACTAATGCTTAAAATTAAAAGTGTGTAAGTATCGTATAATTATTTTAAAAAATTAAATAAAATTTATTATTAAAAAATTAAATTTTTCATATAAATTTTATTTTTATTTTTATTTTTAAATAATTATACGACATTTGTTTAACCATGACTATAATTAGCCATGACTATAATTATGATATCTCAATATTTTTTATCTATATTCCTGGGTTGGGCCCAATTAGTTGTCTTAAAGTACAAGTATTGTCCCCCAAATCCAATGGCACACAAAATCACGCAAACACACAAGGATGTAAAGAACGGTTGGGCAGAAGTAAGGAAATGCCTAAAATCCAATATCAATCATGATCATAAATATATTATATGACACAATTTTTACAGTAAAATTTGTTTATAGGAAACATTTATTCCAGTTCAGAATTGGGCTTAATGGCAATTTGAAAAATATTCTAAAAAAAAAAAGGAAAAACTTGTAAAAGCCTCTACCCTTTTCATCACAGGTATATGCACCATTTCCCATACAAGCAAGTTAATAAAGTCCTTAAGAATTGCTTCAGACAAAAAAAATTACACAGAGTAAGCTATAAACTAACGTGGATTCATAAAATCTATTAGATGATCTATTTTATAATAAAAGTATCTTTACAAACTGACATATTATATTAAACCACAGATTTACTTTTATATAATCCTTTTATTATTAAAATATTTTCTAAAGAGCTTAGAATCCAACACAAAAGCAATAAATAGTAGAGAAATGTTAATACATGAATTGAAATAAAGTAAATGAGCAAGAGAGCCAATTAGACCAAATAATCTTTTCAAGGTAATCAGAAACAAGGGATTGCCATAAGGGACCCATGGCGGCGTTGCCTTCAACCATGATGATCAGCTTCTTATCGGCCATAGTGTGGGAGGCTCCGACAATGGCTTCTGTCTCAAGCTGAAAAAAGATTTTTGGAATTTGATTGATTCGGATGGATGGTCCAGACTAGAGGGAAAAGGAAAAGAAGCGCCTCACCTTTTGATGGAGAACAGGTCAATCAAACATTTCGTTTTGGTGGAGTAAAAGGAAAGGGTGCAACCAGCCACAACAAACTACCCAATTTTACAAGTTAATAACCCTTCTACCATATCTGCACTATAAAAGCGTACACGCACTGTGCCTCATCCATGGAATAATATCATACTGCAAGATTAAAATATTATTCCTTGAACAGTAAGGGATAAACTAGCGTATATGTACTGTGTTTTCTAGATGAAGATATTTGATTTTTTTTAGTAGTTTTTTTTTTTTTACATTGATATTTTTTGCAATTGGATTGAGAACTAATTACAACTTAGAAATATTATTGAGTTTTTTTTTAATATGTATATTTTTAAAACTTGTATTGATATTATTTTATAATATAATTTTTCTATATATATATATATATATATAATTTATCCATATAGCGATTGTCTTGAAATGGTGCATTAAAATGTACTAGTATTGAAATATTCCCTTTCAATGCTTTAACCGGAACAGAATTCAAAATTTTGATTCAATGACTTAACACCATGCCCATACATAGTATCAAAGCATTTTAATCCAGCCTATAGATTGCCTCATTCGTGACTTAAACTTGTGACATAGTATCTACTATGATACCAATTGTTAAAGACTCAATCATTGATTCAAAAGCCATAAAACTAGTGGATACTAATTTGGTTAAAACATTTAACCCTCAGGTTCATAACATTTCATCACGCTTCTAAATCCAACGTCCACGTTGACCTACTCTATTGACATTGATCCGATTATAGCCCTTTCTGTTTTGACGGTCTAACTCATCTATCGGTATTCAATGACTTAACACTATACCTATACATAGTATTAAAACATTTTAATCCAATCTATATGTCTCTCCTTCTATAATTTGAACTTGTGATGTAATTTTTATTAAGATACTAATTATTAAAGACATAATTATTGATTCAAAAACTTTAAGATAATTGGATATTAATTTAGTTAAAGAATTTAACCCTCTATATCGTAACACATTGTTTGTGACTTTTTAGTGGATAGTGGGGCCTGACCAACTAAATGTTCACTAACTACACCAATCAATCTATGTTGAGGTTTGGATCTAGGCTATGACACATTCACGTGTCTATTATAGTACTGCTACGTACATGTGAGTTTGTGCAAATTGGTTGCTAATAGTCTTTTCGTTGTTATAAATTAGTCGTAAAAGCCCATTTTTCTTGTAGTGGTATAAAATTGCGCACACCCATCCCTTTGAAATGCACCGTTTCAATTTAACACATCTTACGTAAGGTCTGCGCAAACCCACCTGCATCCAGCTTTTTTCTATTAGTTAACACTTGAAAACAAAAGCAAGGAGCAGCATGATTGCTTTTTATTTTATTCAAAAAAAAAAAAAAAGCAATGAGGAGCAGTGGAGTAGATATAAGCAAAACCAAATATATGTCAACATAGAAGTACAACATTCAACAAGACTTGAGATGAGAAGGTATTAAAAATTTGTAAATAGTAGTAAAAGATTTTGTATATAGTAGTGAAATAATTTGAATTAAGATGTTTTATGAGATTTTGAAAAAAGAGAGAGAAAAAATTGAATAAAATTATTATAAAGTTAAAATATTGTTATAATATAATTTTTTCATATAACTTTTGTTTTTAAATTTAAAAAAGATGAATTGTTTTTTATTTTTTATTTAGAAATTTGGGAAAGTTGTAATGATTATATAATGATTAAATAAAAAAATTAAAAATCTAAAATTAAAAAATATTTGTCTTTGTGTTGTTTGAATGTTGAGATAAAATAAGATCATCTACCATTCCAAAGAGGACCTTAGATTTACTGATAGATGATTTGTAAACATAAACGTGCGTCGAAAGTAATAAATAGGCCTCATGTTCCCGTATATAATAGCTTTCATTAGCCATAATATGCGCACTCCAAAATTCGATGGTGCACCCATGCAAGCAGTTGGAAGACCTAAAATTTTAATCCAATAGCATGAAATTTCTCTTCAGTGATATGTTTTAATTTATCTGTCATTTGAGGTGTCAAGTAGTCCACCCACCCTCCAACCTCATCTCATAGGAAAAATGCCACGTGCTCAACTCCTTAACTGAAGCCCCCACTTTTATTCTTCTCCAAGTTACTCAAATGATCAAAACTACAACCTTGATTTCATTTATCTCACCTCTATCCTTTTCTTCTTAGGAAAAATGACACCTCAAGAACTCACCTACTCTTTTCAAATGGGCCGTGGGCTGCTCTTTTATTTCCTCGTATATTAGGAATTGTACCCTCTATGACTTCTTCAAGCTTCCATTCCAATAGCTCAAAATATGATCTCAATACGATTTAAATTTGAACACACTCCCTTGCAAAACTTATCTAAAGCCTCCTTAATTGAATCGGTGGTCCTATTTAATCTCGTTTTGAAGTGTGAAAGTGGCACAAAAGTATCATTAAGATTACACAAATATACAATTTTACGAATCGAGTCCTTCACATATTTGATAGCAAGATAAGAGGCAGATGAATTGAAAAGAGCCTCAAAGAATTGGAGGAGGTGAGAATCGTGAGACTTAGGAACTCTTTTTTGCTTTATAAAACTAAGTCCAAAACAGGGCACAAGAGCATGAGTATTGTTTGTGAGCAGAGGGTATTCTTGGAGGTCTAGATAGCGCATTCATTTCACAAGGGTGAACGAGATAGCCTTCGACCAAGTAGTGCTAACTTTGGAATGGGTTACTAGTAGAACATCAATGTTATGAGCTCATAAGTGCATTAAGAAAGATAGAACTCTTTGCATGAACCAAGTTGAGATCCAATGCCATTGTATTGTCAGTAAAAGCCTTTAAGAATTATTATAATCACAAAAAAAATTTCATAAAAATAAACTTACATATGAACGAGTTTCCATTCATGCGTCAATTCATCATCTTCTTGTAGATTCTCAAGAAGAGAATAAGAATCCTGTTGAAGTGTGGATCACATGTTAGCAGGAACTGGAAGGATACGTAGTAGTCTTGGCATGTCAAACTTCTCGAAAGAGGAATAAAAGAGGCCACGTGGCATTATATTTATCAAGGAAGTGGTACTGATGATTGCACACTCGTCCGATATCTTGGACGGCCTAGCCTACGCCTCAAAGGTAGTGGATTGTGGGTATTTTAGTCATTTTGTCACCATGATGTACTTTGATCGAAAGATACTTAATTATCGGAGTTTCAATGGTCGAAAATGCTCTAGATGATCCAAAAAGTTTCTGTTCTAGATGAAATAGTGTACTTTAACTATTTCTTTTTCTTTTTTCTTTTTTTGTATGAGTTATTGAGGCATTCATAATCAGTGGCCAAATGCACAAATCTTGAAGTCTTGGTCCTCTTGGACACTTTCTTTATATTTGTATAATGCCCATATAGCATCTATATATCAAGCTCTCACATTGCTTTGTTTTGTTGTATTCATTAAGTCGGTCATAAATATTATAAAATTTCTAGGTCAAGTGTCTATTTTTAACACACTCTAGATCTTAGAATTCGAGTAAGACATAATCCAAAAATAAAAAATAAAAAATAGTAATAATAATTGAACATAACCTAACCAACGAACAGAATGAAGATCTTATCGAGCAGATTCAGTACAAAGATTAGATTCTTGTAGGATCGTTTGGTTATATAGATGAGATGAAATGAAATGTTTTAAATAGTAATAAATAAAATATTATTATAATATAATTTTTTAATATTAATTTTTTATTGAGATTTGAAAAGGTTAAATTATATATTATATTTTGTATAAAAATTTAAAAAAGTTATAATGATGAATAAAAATGAGATGTTTCGGATTTTGATAACCAATCGGGATCTTAATCTATTTGTATGTAATCACAACGTGATTTATGCAGTCAATCATGAATCACAAGTAATAGAGCCCTAGACAGCTAATGGGGCCGAAGAATGGATCGTTGTCTGTAACTTACTTGAGGATACACACTGCAAGAATTTATCCTCGTATATATTACCAACAGAGAAAAATGAGATCATATTTTGGGGGTTATAACAAGTCTAGCGGTCTCAATCCTTGAAAGAGTAAAATCCGCAACGGCCGGAGAGAGAGAGAGAGAGAGAGAGAGAGAGAGAGAGAGAGAGAGAGAGAGAGAGAGAGAGAGAGAGAGAGAGAGAGAGCAATTTCTGGTCTCAAAGGGGTTACTACCTAACACATACACTCGCATTCCAACAATAAAATTAAAAACTCTATATACAAAGTCATCAGGACATTATAAAATTATTGTGAGGGACTTTTGATAAAATTATTTTTTTTACAGTAATCCTTCATGAATGCTTTATTTCCTTTACAAGATTCATTCATAAAGATGAACCTTAGCACTAATAATCTATAACAAGTATAAAATATAAATATAAACAGAACTTGTATGTATACTATGAGAATAAAAATTCATCACAGATAAAATTAGAATGTAAACAATGGAAATAAAATTCACCATAGATATGATTGGCATGTAAATTATGGGAATAAAAATGCACAACAGATAATCCTAATCATGCGGTATAACCGATCATATGCATGATATAATAAAAATTAAGCATGAAAGTAAAAAATTGTAATTGAAGATACTTACTTTAATTGTATACTAGCAGAGATCAGAGATCCGAAGAATACTACAATTGGCTAGAGTCTTATGCTCATAACATGTTGTGAAACTAAAGAAATATGATAAGAATATTCAAGGATTTGAAAAAAAAAATGATAAGAATATTCAAGACAAAATTGGTTTTTCATAAGCTCAATAGTATTCGCTACTAATATTTAATTTTTCTCGTATAACACATATACATATATTTGTGAAGAGTCCTTATAAGAACCTTCATTTCTCTCTCTCCTTTTCTCTCAATCCATCTAAGTGCGGCGACGGAAGGGATTAATGACAACTCGTGATTGATGGTTTCATGGAGGTGCAGCAAAGAAGAGTTTGGCCAGTTTCTCTTGAGAAGCTACTGATCCGTGAGAGAAAAATAAAAAGAATATAGGGCGAGAGCGATAAACAGTGCTGGTGAGAGTAGGTAGATATGCTATCAGGGAAAAAAATAAAAGAAAAGAAAAAATATTTTTACACGAATCACGACATAACAAAATATTAAGAGAGAGCCAGCAATGTGAGAGAGAATTTTCTCTCGTCTACCAATTTTCAATTAGATCATGAGATTATCTAACTTCAATAATTCTAAGTTTCCATACAATTTTTTAAAATTCTCTGCCAAGGTAACGAATCTGAGCTCGATCTCTCTCTCATACATGGAGTGATAACATTCCACATGTGTCCACTAATCAATGTCTGATCCAAAACTACAAATTATTAAATGAAAATAGTTATCTGTAATTGTATCAGAAAAATGATATTTGCAGTCGTGATTGTGCAAGCGACGTGCAGTCGCTTTGAAAAAAATGAATTAATATGGGACCCACATGAAAAAAAAAAAACTAACTTTTTAATTGTAGACTCCACTCTTTTTCAAAATAATTACACGATGTTTATAATTTCTAATTGTATGTAACATTGTTCAATTGCATCAATATTCCCCTTTAACTTCCAATGATTCGCCGGGTTGGCATGACATGCTTTCACATGATCGACTTTATTTTAGTTTTTCTGAAAATAGCATTGGGATTTGATTAATCCATGTCAGTCAACAAAAATCCATGGACCGCTGTATTGGGCTTTGCAGTTCAGTTCGATGAGCTTACAATACTCACTTTAGCCGAAAACATGTTCCAAGACCAAAGATCTACGTGGCAAATCAATTACGAGAATCATAATAGGTTAATCTATAAAATATATTTGTAGTCGTGATTATGCAAGCAGTGTGCAATCGCTTTAAAAAAAAAATTAATATGGGACCCACATGAAAAAAAATTAACTTTTTAATCATGGACTCTATTCTTTTTCAAAGTGAATGCACGGCATTTGCAATTTTACAATTACATGTAATATTATTCTTTTATTTTATTTATAAGTGAAAAAAAAATTCACTTGTTAACGCAATCAATGATTAATCCAACAATTAATATTCACCTTTCACTCGCAAGGATGTTGCTACAGTAACCCTCACGGATCTGACGTGACCTTACCATGTGGCGGCCATGTCAGTCATTATTAAAAATGAAAGAAGATAAATAATATCTGAATACATATATTCAACGTTGAAAGGAAAACAAAGAGGCTGAAAAGATGTCCTGGGGAGAGAGTTTTTTAGTTCTTAAATTTCTCACCTTCCAAACAAGAGTAAGAAGGATAGGAGATGAAAAATAAAAAATCCTGAAACCTCTTAAATGATTTTGTGTTTTTTCTTTTAATTTTTAATTTTTAATAAGGGCTGACGTGGCTGTGGGGAGGCAAATGCAGGAGGCACTATAAGGGAGCACCCTACCATTTTCCGAAAATCAATGACCAAACGCACAAAGTTTTACCTTACAAGTTATATGTCAACTGAGTAAATCTATTTATCTTCTATTTTTTGCCATTATGTCATCATTCTATTATAGAGCATTAAATGATAAATTAACAAATAATATATATATATATATGAATTATACCATCAAATTAATTGGGATACTCTATCTTCTTGGGATGGTCTTGCCTATTCAATATATATATATATATATATATATATAAATGATATCCGCACACCCCAGTAGTTGAATAGAAGCTGACAAACAAATTAAAGGAAGACCTCATGATCGGTACAACAGAGATTGATCATGTAGGATTGTAATTATCCGTACGTGTTTCAAAACTAATTAAAATAAAACCTCATCGCTAAATCATTATATTTTTTTGTGCATTCTGCAGGTTTTCTCGAAATGTTAACGCTTTTGCTCATTGCAAGCTATACAAGAACAGGTAGCATAATTATTTGTGCATTTTCGTAGATTGTCTTGAAAATGGAAATTGACTTTTAGGTCCAAAAAAAAAAAAAAAACACAACAACAACAAAAAAAAAGTAAGTATTTATGAAGTTACGAGCCGTTGGAAAAAAACAAAAAGTGGCCGCAGAAGGCCAATATGCTGAAACCCATTATCAAAATACCAACGGGACAAACATTTCTCTTTCACTTAGATTATTCGTCAAGTTAATTAGTGTGACGCCCCTAAATTTCTACGCACGAACACGAAAAAATCAAGAAATTTAGATGATGACATCACGGGTCATTACCATATCGACGTGTGTTAAGTGTGTATATAAGCAACGAATGTGCACGAAGAATACGCAGCGAAAAGCAAAGTCAATAACTAAGTACCAGAATTTTTCTTAATTTAATACAAAGCTGTTTAAAACATACATAATAAAATATTACATAACACAAATATAGTTCCAAAAGCCAAATACAAAGCATAACCCAACTCAGAACTCTGACGGAGCTGCATCATCGGGCTCAACCTCCTCCTCCTCCTCAAACTCTGCACTAAAATCTATAGAACCAAAAAAGGTGCCGCAGGTAAGTAAAATCCAAACATCACTAGATAAAAACATATAAGACTCAAACAATATGCATGACAGAAAAACCAATGCACATGTCCCATAAAATCATAATTTTTCCACGCACGCCAAAAAAACCCATTTGGCCCACAAAAATATATCCTTAAAACCAAGTCTCGCCATTATCCCAGATAATGGCCCCAACCACCATTTTCCCAGAAAATGGATCAGAAGCCTCAGTACATCCTCGCCATTATCCCAGATAATGGTCCAAACCACCATTTTCCCAGAAAATGGATCAGCAGTCTCGAAACCAAACCTCGTCATTTTCCCAGAAAATTGCTCGCATCTGAAAACCATAAAAACAATCCAATTATGCATGCACCATGATCTCCCCTAGGGATCATCCGCACACCCTAGCTCTGTGCTACACCATAGGTAACGACTACGCATGTGACACCTAAACGAGCGATGCCCAAACTCACGCCCCGCGCGTACCTGGCCAGGCCATCCTCTAGTCCCCGCCACTCTAGGGACCACGGAGTCGACACAACAGCGTTACGGTATCGTGCGATCCTGTCGTCGCCCTGCGACAACCCAGGGGATGTCACTCAGTATTATCCACTCCCGAGTGACCAGAGGAGCTCCACCGAGATAATAACCCATCCCAGCTTGGGCTCGTGAGACACATGCACCCAAAAAACCATTTAAGCCAATAAAACTGGATTTTCTCGATTAAAATAAAATGCACAAATATGCAATATGCAACGCACGCCTCATGGCACGAATAACCAACCAAATTACAAACAAACATAACCAAGCACTTCGTCCTCAAACCATCCGACCCCCGAACTCCTCGGACTCAGTCCGGAATCAGCCAACCAACAACAAATATTTATTGAATTAGCAAAATATATTTAAATCTAAAAGTAGGGTTTGAAAAATACTTACAGCGCTATATGGTATTTTTAGAAAGCTCGCGGCATTGCAAACGGTGGAAGAAAAGCAACGTAACAGTAAAATTTCATTGTGGCCGTGGGTTGTAAAATATCCACTTTTGAACGGGGACAAACTAAAGCTCGGGATTGATAGGGAATGGTCTAGGGACGTTTATGAAGCTAGTGGAAGTGGAGTTTGGCCATGGGTGGCGGCAAAAACGGTGGAGGAAGGCCAAAATACCCAAATCGGAAAGCTAGCTCGTGGGAGCTGTTCCGGCGACGGTTAGAGGCTGAAAATGGGTGGGTTAGGATGACAAAGAGTCGGTGATGAAGTGGTAAAGAGGTGGTGGCCGGAGGTGAAGCGACGGCAGCAGATCGGAGCAAAAGCCGTTCGGCTTGAAGATGATTTTCCGGCTAAACGACGACTCCATTGGTGGTGGAAATTTGTGGGGTGGTTCACCAGAGGGAGGGGAAGAGGTTGGTGATGGTGGTGTGCCGCACGGGGGCTAGCAGCGGTGGGTCTGGGTGCTAGGGGTGATCGGCGTGAAGGAGAGGAGAGGAGAGAGAGAGAGAGAGAGAGAGAGAGAGAGAAGATGCACGGGGGGGATCGCACGGGAAGAAAGGGAAAAAGAAAGAAAAAGAAAAAGAAAAAAGAAAGAAAAGAGAAAAAGAGAAAAGAAAAGATGGAGGGAAGAAATGAGATCCAATCTTCACTCCGGAAACCAAAACAGATCCGCCGAAAACGAGATTAAAAACCGTAAAACGACTAAATAAATTAAATATAACATCCAATAAATTAAAAACCAATTTAAAACGCAATAATTTAAAATAAATAAACAAATATATTAATTAAATTAAAAACAACCCTTCAGTGAAAATACACGTAAAAGCGGGTCATCACAATTAGTATTATTTTTTCCCTTTTCTGACCAGACTTTCTTTCCTTTTAAAAATGCAAACGAATACCAAGCATATATATGAATGTATGTATAATGTATCTTCCACAAATGGTTTAACACTTTTTGTGATTTGAACGAACGGTTGATATATATGATAAAAATCTTTTGATATATTAAAAATATTAAAGAGTTCTTATGTACTGAAGATAAGATCATTGTTGATCTGGACTTCCCATCTCCTTTTAATTGACAATAAATTAGTACAACTTTATTTTAATTTCCAAACAAATCTCAACATATATAACCCTTAAGAACTCATCTATTCTTCTCAAATGGGTGTTTGGTTGCTCATTCATTTCTTCATACTTCAAGATAAGCATCTTTCGGACTGGTTTCTCAATGCTTTCCTTCCAACAACTCAAGGCATGATCCCAATAAGGGCCAAATGGACTCATTCCCCTACAAAACTTGTCAAAAGCTTCTTTAAGCGAGACGGTGGTTGAATGTGTTGGGAATTTGGACCTCCAAATTCACCCCCCTAGGATCTACCATTTACAGGAATAACAAGAAAAATAGAGAAATAATAACAACACAAGAAATTTACGTGGAAACTCCAAAACAGGAGAAAAACCACCAGACCTAGAGAAGAAAATTCACTATGTGAAAAATTGTTACAATCACACAATTTTTCTCCTCACCACACCCACAAAGCTACCCCACTAGTAAAACTTTAACTTTACACATCTTCCCCTTTTACAAAAGGTTAATAGAGGAATTTAACTAAAGTCAAAAGTTATTAGATAAGCTTTCAACTGGTACACTTAAACTAAGAGGCTAAACCTCTTATTTATAACCCCAAACATTTGCTTCTTTCTTATTTCCCACCGGTGTGGGATTACAAAAAGTCACAAAAGTCAACAATCTCCACCTTGTAACTTTGACTGGTCCCACAGCCAAACTCCACCTCAATGAAGATCTTCATAGCTTCACCATAAAAGCATATCCACTTAAAATAAACCAATTCTAAGCATTTCACTTCGGCCCATGTCGAAAACAACCTTGCTGAAAATTATGGTGTAACTTCCACGTTTGGCTCTCCTGGAAGTTCATCAGCCATCGACATGAATTTCCACCACACACCCTGCATCAATGCCAAACCAATGCCTGTGTGCAAACTTGTGGACCCGCTAATATTAACACATCCTCTATCATGGCAACTTTGGAAATTAGCGGCATGCCATGAGGATGTACATGTCTCTTTTTAAAGATCAAAATTTTTCATGGAGAGAGACACAATATTAGCATCAATACCAGTATCTCTATTTACTGACTTGGAGCCACTTGCCGAACCTACTCCAGCTCTTGGACAATTTTTCTTGACGTGCCCAGATTGTCCACACCCCCAGCAGACTACTTTTTTCTTCATGGAGTTCTTCATCTTCCCATTTCCAGCTGCTACCATTACTGAGTTCTCAAGTGGAACATTACTTCCACTACTTAGTCTTCTCTCTTCAGAAAAGATTTTACTGATAACTTCTGAAAAAATTATTTTCTCCTTCCCATGTATCAAAATAGGTTTCATGTGCTCATAGGAAGGTGGAAGAGACCAGATGAGTCTCAAGACTTGATCCTCATCATCAATTTTAACTCCAATAGCTTCTAACTCAGCGACAATGCCATTGAGAACACTTAAATTATCTGAAATAGTTGTACCTTCACTCATCCGCATTGTATGAAACTGCTCCTTCAGGTACACACGATTTGAGACGCCCTTCGTCTGATACAACTCTTCAAGTTTTTCCCAAAGTTCCTTTGCCGTAGATATTCCATGCACATTTGCAAGAACATTTTTAGCCAAACACAGACGTATCGCACTTGCTGTTCTCAAATCCAGATCCTCCCAATCTTCATCACTCATTTTAGATCTGCTCATTTCACCAGTCACACTAGTACCAGTGCTAACTTCATGTGTTGGTCTGCCCTTCAATGCTTTGTGTAATCCTGATTGAATCAAGACATCCTTGACTTGTACTTACCACAAGCCAAAATTGATTCTCCCATCAAATTTCTCCACCTCAAATTTGACAAGATTTGAAGGCCTACTTCCTGGCATTGTTTTGATGAATTTACTGTAGAAATGAATAGTACCTCACTAATTCAGTTCCCAGGAAAGATTGGAGGGTCACAATGGACACACTTAAAATTTCCAATCTCCTAGACAGAACCTCCTTAGACTGTACGTATCCACACTACCACACCAAAACTCCACCGCACGAAAAGAACCTAGTGGCTCTGATACCAATTGTTGGGAATTTGGACCTCCAAATTCACCCCCTTAGGATCTACCATTTGCAGGAACAACAAGAAAAATAGAGAAATAATAACAACACAAGAAATTTACGTGGAAACTCCAAAACAAGAGAAAAACCACCAGACCCAAAGAAGAAAATTCACTATGTGAAAAATTGTTACAATCACACAATTTTTCTCCTCATCACACCCACAAACTACCCAACTAGTAAAACTTT
The DNA here is from genome assembly GCF_018687715.1 of Carya illinoinensis. Taxonomy (NCBI): domain Eukaryota; kingdom Viridiplantae; phylum Streptophyta; class Magnoliopsida; order Fagales; family Juglandaceae; genus Carya; species Carya illinoinensis. The sequence goes on from NC_056756.1 coordinate 5,377,965, forward strand.
AACTTTACACCTCTTCCCCTTTTACAAAAGGTTAATAGAGGAATTTAACTAAAGTCAAAAGTTACTAGATAAGCTTTCAACTGGTGCACTTAAACTAAGAGGCTAAGCCTCTTATTTATAACCTCAAGCATTTGCTTCTTTCTTATTTTCCACCGGTGTGGGATTACAAAAAGTCACAAAAGTCAACAGAATGCACCATATATTCATGAAATGCCAAAGTGCACAAATGTATCTTTAGGGTTTCTATATACATACACAATCTTACATGTTGAGTTTTTCACAGATGTTGGTAACAAATTATAAGGCATATGAGTTGAAAGGAGTTTTGGAGAGGCATGATTAAGATCTTTAACCTTTTTTTTATTGTACATATCTCCTTCCAATATCGGAACAAGAGCATGAGGGAGGTTTGTGAGTAGAGGATGTTCTTGAAGGTTGGGGTAGTGCATCCGGTTCACTAAGGCGAATAAGATGGCCTTTAACCAGGTAGTACCAACTTTGGGAGCAGTCACCAATAAGACATCAGTGTCACGAGCTTGAAATTGTTTTTGTGATGCCATAACTCCTTCCAATGACCAAGTTGGGATCCAAAATCCATGGTACTCACTTAGTTGACCTTTCTCTATGTCGATGTCTTTGCATTCTTGACTTGGTCCATCTTCTTCCAAGTGCTCAAGATCAATAGTAAAAGAAGGTGATTGAAGTGTAGACATAATTTTAAGAGAAATGATAATACTATTGAGTCTCGCTTTGTTTTATTGTTATATATATATATATAGAGAGAGAGAGAGAGAGAGAGAGAGAGAGAGAGAGAGAGAGAGAGAATGAACAACCAAGGCATGCCAAAATTACCAAAAAAATAAATATAAAATGCAACGTGGCATTATATTTATCAGGGGTAATGGAGACTTTTCTTGGTATTTTTCTAATTTTGTTGCTATGATATATTTGGATGAAGAAAATGATCGGGATTTTGATGTTTGCTCTCTCGATGATGTTTATAGTCACTTCGAACAGAATAGTGCCCACTCTTTTGAGCAACCCAATACCAGGAATCATCATGAGTGGAAGACACATTAATCTTCAAAATTTGAGACACAACTATTGGATTGAAGAGAGCTTTTACTAATTCAACATTCCACCAACCCATATTTGTGTCTAGTAAATCCTTAACTTTCAAATTTTCCTGGCTAGGACAGAGTTTTACACCTTGAAAAACATCCGGCTGGATTCCAGGAATCTAAGAATCTTGAAAAACCCTTGTTTGAGCCCCATTTCCCACTCTCCACAAGCAACTAGATTTAGCAGAGCAAGATCACTATGAATACCCTTCCAAACATACGAGGAAATTAAACCACTTTTAGAGTCAAACAAAGAACACTTTGGGAAATACTGAGCTTTAAAAACTTTGTAGAGAAGAGAGTCTTCCTTAGAAAGTAACCGCCAACCTTGTTTTGCTAGGAGTACCATATTGCCAAAAAAATGAACAACCAAGGCATGCCAAAATTACCACAAAAAAATAAAAATAAAAAAGGCAACGCGTACGTGGTATTATATTTATCAGGGGCAATGGAGACTTTTTCTTGGTATTTTTCTAATTTTGTTGCTATGATATATTTGGATGAAGAAAATAATCGGGATTTTGATATTTGCTCTCTCGATGATATTTAAAGTCTCTTTTTCAATACCTTGTTTCTTTGGAGCTATAACTCTAGACTTCAATCTATATATTGCTCCTAGCTTCTCTTGTATTTATCTTGATTAATACGTGGACCATCTCAATTTCTGTATTAATAAAAATATGTTTTATAAAAACAAGTTATGCATACGCTCTGTAGTCGTCTATAATCAATGGCCAAATGCACAAACTTTAGACACCTACGTTCTATATATTCATATATGCCCAAACAGCATCTGTCGAAATATTCTTACATCGCTTTGCTTTGTTGTATTTTGGGTGGGTTTTGCGTTTAAGATTCGGATCTTTTAGAATCTCTATTTGAATTTTAGGCGTAGTATTCACTTGAGAGAGATATAAACATATAAATGAGCCCTACTACATATTTATTGAATATTTAACATTATTAAAAGATTCATGATTCTAATAACTAAAAATATTATAAAACCTTGAAATGAAGTATTTATTTCTTCTTCACTCTATATACATAGTTCGAATAAAGCATCTGATCATCCCCGCTTTCAAAGTATTTATCCTAATTTCAGTACTATTTAAATCAAACCTCAATATGATTTGCAATTTTTAAAAGAAAAAAATTTTGGTCAGAAAAGAATACTAATTAACCTGACAAATAAATTAAATGAACGATCGTGCTATACCCATCTAGGGTGTTGTTTAAGAGATTCTCCCAATAAAGCTATTTTTTCTTTTTCTTTTTATTCTTTTCATACATTTTTTTATATCCTTAAATATATATATATATATATATATATATATATATATATTTAAATTTACAATATCATTAAAAAATAATTTCTTAATCTTTAAATAAATAATAATAATAATAATTGAGATCTATTAATGTCGTAACATTCACCGGACATATAACATTATTTTTAAAGTGGTGCTATATCAATCAAGGGTGTAGCCCGAAGATGGGTCCCGATTAAACTATTTGGGCTTCTTTTTTTTCTTTTTGATTTTATTTTTTTATATTCCTGCACATATAAAAAAAATTTCACAACATTACTTAAAAACATGTTTCTTTAAATTTTTTTAAAAAATAAAAAAAATATCGAGATGCATTTGTCGAGATCAGTAGCACTATTCTTATTCTTAAATGAAAATCTTATCATAGAGAGTACACTACAAGAAAAACGGTCTTTTGCAGCGATTTGTATATTGTTGCAAAAAACAATCACTGCAATAGATAATCTATTGCAGCGATTTTAATTTTGTCGCATGATTTTTAAATTAAAAGCGGAAGAAGTCCTTAATTTTACATTTGCAGCGAAAAATACGACGTTTGCATAGATTTTGATCGCTGGTGTTACTAAAACACGTTCCAACACCTAAATAATCGTTGTTATTACTTCTGGGCGCCAAAATTTTACGAATTGTTTTATTTTTCCCCCCGATTTCTTTTCTTCTCCACTTCTCTCTGTTCTTTCCTTCTCCAAAATCGCCCGAGTGTCTATGCCCAGTTCTTTTCCTCTCTCTGTAATTTCCTTCGATCACCAACCTTAGTTCCTCCGCCCCATTTACCTACCACGGCTACCCATTGACCCAACAACCCATCAAACTCCATCTTAAAATCCTCAACATCCACCCTTCCCAATGACCTTTCCTTTTCTCCCTTCCCTCTACTCCAAACGCCCCTTCCATTTTTTTCTTGGCTAATTCTCTTTTCCTTTCTCTCTTTCTCCCATTCTCTCTTCCCTCTAGATTGGCCCGATCCTCCCTCTCTCCCCTTCTCTCCATTTTTCATTTTCTTTTCCCAGTTACGTTACTGCTTTCCTCCTCCGAAGGTTGTCGATTTCTTCTCTCTTGGCTTAGGTTAGGAGCAGTCGGCAGTTGGCAGTTGGCAGTTTCGTATCGGTGGAAGACAGAATGTTGACATCAAATTTTCACTTCTTGCATCGTTGTGTTCGGACTTGTGCTTTCTGCCCTAGACTGCCTCTCCGAGTTGGTCTATTTCGATTTCTATTGTGGGGAAAGGGTAAAATTCCTACTTTGGCTTGTGGATTCGATTTGTATTTGTATTGGTTGATTTTTTTTAAACTCATTTAATCAGTGATGCTTTCGAAGGTTGGCAAGTAGTATTTGATATCTGGATTCAATCTGTGATCCTTTCTGCATTTGTAAATTTCGAAGTTTGCTTCCTAATTGAATTTGAATGGCTTATTTCTAGTTGCTAGGATTATTAGGTTGGCAATGCTAAAATGAAGCTGGCGTGTAGTCTGAGTTGGGTTTATTTTGAGTGAAGTAAAATCGGATTTTTTCGAGTCTATTTAGTTTAATGCATATTTTGGCTGAAGAGAAGACTTTGAGCAAACTGTGGGTGATATTTAGTTGCAAAAACCAGAGATCTAATTTTTTTTATTAAGTTCTGGAAATTAGAATTCAGGGATAATATTTATGAGGAAGTTTATCAAAATTGGTAATTCATTGGATTGGTTTAACTTGGGAATGCCGATGGTTGCTATGTTGGTTGAAAAATGCAGTAATTGGGGCTGTGAGTATTTTTCTGCATAGTGCAGGCTTTTATCAGAAGATATTAATTGGTCTTATAGATGTTAAGTTCAAATTGGAGATTGAGTTTGGACTGCATAGTGTAGGATTATTCTCAGTTCGAGTTTGGTACATGAAAATGTGTAATGCAGTAATTGGGGCTATGAGTATTTTTCTGCATAGTGCAGGCTTTTATCAGAAGAGTATAGGAGCATAGTACATGCTTTTCTCATAATAGCAAAGTTTGTGATGTTTTTCATCGTTGACATAGAAATAAAGGAGACGAGAGGATAGGTTATCAAATTATTCAACTAAATTTTTTGAATAAAGGTTCTATTTATTAAATAATAACTGAAGGTCTGCTGAATTAATTACATGGAGTATTTGTGATGCATGCACACATGGACATAGAGAGAATTGAAGGGGAAGCAATCGATTCAATTATATAGAGGGAGATCAACATAGATGGTTAGTGATTAACATCAAAGAAAATTTAGGAGACTTGGAGCCACCCTTATCAACTGATTGTTGTATCTACAGGCTTCAAACTAATGAAGAGTTGTTCACTCCTCTGCAACACTCAAACTGTAATGTCTAGTGATTTAGTAGACACAATAAAGAGTTTGGAAGGAAATGTTACTTTATCTAGAATCCAATTAGTTGACTGATGCAATTGGTTTTTATTTTTATATTTTAAGCATCTCGAATATATATTACTTTATCTAGAAGGATGACTCTAGTCTTAATAAACCATTTAAGCAACTCAGCAATAGTACTTATCACTCAAGCCTGTTGTAAGGTTTCAGGTCTTAATTGCTCTTTAGTAATTATTTTTCAAACATAAGTGTAATCTCTCTAATTTGTATTTGGAAATGATAGTACTAAATCAAGGGATGTGAAATAATCCCCTCCATGCCAAGCGCATGATCTTGATCTGAATGATCAGCCAATCTTTGCTCTTTCTTCCCTTTTGAGTTCAAAATGATTATTAAACAATTAACTTTATTTAGTTGCCACCTTAACTTTGAGCTTTAATATATATAATCCCCCTCTCTTTCATCCTTGTTATATTCATTTATTTTTAGTCATATATAGCCATAGCTCAATCTAAAAACCAATATAAATGATATAAATGATGTTGAACATTTCAGTTGCCCATTTATTTCCTTGTTCCCTTGTCTTGCAGAATGGATACTCTTCACTTCTATCATTCACAGTGACTGACATTAACAATATAGTGACAAATAAGAGCAGTAAGGGAAATTACCAAGAAAGCAAGGATTTCTTTGTTTGTTTAATTCTTGTTTTCTTCTTTAAAGTAAGTTTCTTCCCCAAAACTACATATTTTCTTCTTCTCTTTTTTGCTATGTTGCCCTAGCTCTTAGTGTAAATGGAGGTATTGTTACTGCTTGTGTTTTCCAATATCAATTCATATTTATAATTTTCTTCTTGTGTATATCATTACATAAACAAGTAATTGTTTATGTAAACATCTAACTATTAGAGTTCTGAAGAAGAACTACAAAGTGTTTTGGTTCTATTTTGAGATGATGGGCATCATTTGAAGATAGCCCTCTGTTTTAGTGAAAGCTTTTGCTCTGACTCGATTTTTTGGTTAGGCTTAGATGACTCTTCATGTTATATAATAGGAAAGTATTTGAGCACTATGCTCACTTGCGACCCTAAATTGTGAATTTAAACAAATTTAAAAACCGTAACTTTGTCAGAATTTATACTTGAGATCCTAATTTGGGAGCATTCAATTTCAGTTCAGCTGATGGCTTTGTGTATCTAAGGTAGATTTCTATATTTATGTCTATATATATATGCTTACATTCATACATACATACTACCTATAAATGCTCACACATACATAGAAAGAGAGATCGATTTGGCTCTTCTGTGCTTGAGCTGGACGATGAAAAGTTATTGTGATGCATCTGCTACACTTGTGGTCTTTGAGCGAAGGTATGCATCCATGTCTTATGATGGCCAGATGGACACTTACATGGCATAGATACTAGTAAGAACCTTTTTTCATCAGTTAATGTTGCTATGTTGTTGAAACATCATTTCCATAAACTATATTTGGAATTTAATTATCAAATTTCATATTTGCCATTAGGTATGCATCTCTGGAAAATTATGTCGCTGAGCCAATCATAAGTTCAACAGAAAAGCAGCCACTCCTTGAAACTCCAGGAGAAGTAAGCTTTGCATTTTGTTATAAGCAGTTAATATTCTAGAAAGATTGGAAGTCTCTGTTGGAAAGAATTGATCAATTTGATAAAAATCGATCTCTTTGGAAGTAATTCACCAGATTAGATGTTGTATTTTTTACTTTTGTGTTTGCCATCAAATATTTCTGCCACACTTTAAAAAGTTGTCAACCTATACTGTTATTTCTTTGGAGTTTGTAATTTTTTTCCTATAATTTGTAGCTATATATATATGTCATTGGGTGTGTGTGTGTTTGTGTGTGTGTGTGTATATACAACTTACATAAAAAAAATGTATATATACACATTTGAATTTGTAATATATACATCTCTTTAGAGAGCTGGTTTAGAACATTGTATATGTTGGTGTTATAAGCAATAGCTAATGCACACGAGAGATAGGAGTACATATATATATATACTCTAACTGATTAGGCCCTTTTTGGACAGCAGTCATTACTTTTTTATAAATTGCCTATGCATGTGTTTTTGCTTGTATAATGTAACTGTGGCCATATAATGTAAATTAAAAAATTGATGATGGTGGTTTATTGATGTGGTAAACCAAGGAAGATGATTCCTGATGTGCTTACATGTTGAAGAATTATTATTATTTTTCCCTATCTTCCTGAATCAAGGGTGGCAGAGATTTGATTAGCTAAACTTTTAGTCTTAGAAGCATCTGTTATTTATTTCTAGTCAAGTAATGCACCATATAAAAATAATAGTTTTTAATCCTCTACAAATCTTTTGATATAAGTTTGGAAGTACTGGTTTTTTAGTCAAGTAATGCTTTGTGTTTTTGCTTAATCTATATATATTTAGATTGGTTGCTGCAAGTCCTATGGATAATTATCTCTACTTTGATCATAAAAGTGTAGTTTGAAAGCAGTGGAGACCTAAATAAATATCTAAGCAAATTGTTTGTAAATTTGTATAGGAGTTTTGGTTTGGACAGTTATTGATGAGCTTCTAGTGTTAACAATACACATTTTTCCAGAATTTTAATAAAAAGAGGTTTGATTCTAAAGTTGTACTTTACTTGAATGAAGTTCTACTTTGAGATTAGTAAATTAGATTGATGCTGATGTGTTACAACTACTATGAAAAGTAGGTTTTCATGCATTCTTTACCTATAATAAGGCTTTCTCCTGTTTGTATGACTTCATGCTCCACTTTCCAGGTTTTTTGTTCTACTAATTAGTTGGTATTGTGTCTTTCCAGAAAACTCATATACAGGTATGCCTTTGAATATGGGAGCAATTACTTTTAGTTGAAAGTGATGAAGTGCACTTAGGATCAACTTGAAGTTTCTGCTTGGCTATGTACTGAACATATTTCTACTTGTTGTATACTGAATGTACTGAACATATTTCTACTTGTTGTATACTGAATGTATTTTGTTGTTATTTTCTATGTACCCTTTGTATTATTAAGTAAAGGGAATTAAATTATTAAGTAAAGGGAATTAAATTATTAAGTAAAGGGAATTAAATCCTAGCTGATCTATTAACTTTGCTTCTAATACAAGTGAAAAAAATTACTGAAACTGTATGTTTCAGTAGTAATTTTTTTTTTAATTTTGTAATTAAGTATTTGCAGCGATTTTTAGTCGATGCAAATAGGCCAAAATTCATTGCAAATCATTAGTTTCAAGCGATTTTATCCTTGAAAAGTTTGCCAAATGCAACAAAGGAAGTAAGCGTTGCTTTTGTGCATTTGCAGTGCTTTTTGAATTTTTGCAGCGATTTTAGTCCTTGCAAAAAGTATCAAAAGCAGCGCTAGAATGGTATGTTGCTTTTGATGTACACAAATTGCAGCGCTTATAAATCAATTGCAGCGATTTTTAGTGTTGCAAAAAAGGCAAAAACAACGAACCAAATGTAGCGCTGTTCTTGTTGGGGGCTATTGCAACAAAATTTAATGATATAGCAAGGATAAATTTCGCTGCAATTGATCAAATGCAGCGCCATGGCAGTCACATGGGGTGGCCATTTGCAGCGTGAAATTAGTGATTTTGCAGCGGTTTAAAAACGCTGCAAATGAAGTCTTTTGCAGCGTTTTTTCAATAACGTTGCTATTGATTAAAAATATCACTTTTATACTCTCGAACATGCAAGGAGGGTAATAACGATACAATTGATCAATTACAACGTTTTTTTAATATATTTGCAACGATTTTAAGCGCTGCAAAAGGGCTAATTTCTTGTAGTGGTATTTGTCATTATCTGTTACTTTTCTGTAATTCCACCACCGGTCCCAACTATAATATCATCAGCTAACTAATCTAGCGCATATGGTTAAACTCTTTTATTCTCTTCTTCTTTTTATTTTTTTCTTTTTCCCTTCAGCAATATTTCTACGTATGGCCCAATCGATAAATCGAATTATGATTTTCCCTTCTCATTACAAAAACAAGTAAAATGAATTTGCTTTTTTTGTTTACATTACGAAACCAATCTAGAGAAGGAGAAGGAAAAGAATTGATTAATATTATAATTAAACAACCTAAATTTTTGAGAGAAATAGCATAGATCAGTGTGCGTTCACCGGATCATGTCATTTATGAGACCTGAGAGCTTCTTTTCGTAAGCTGATCGAAGGAGAATAATTGGAGAAATGGATGACAATGAGGTGATCGGGTACTAATTGAAAACGACAGATCACATGTCGTATTTTTTTTTGTTTTTCTCTTTTCGTTTCATTTTTTCATCACAAGTACTCTTAATATGTTACGATCACAAGTACAATATGATACAACTTGAGCCCCTTTAATTTGTTACAATCACAAGTACATGGTGATTACTTTTCAGCCTGTATTAATTGATTTCAACGTCTTTTTTTTTTTTTTTTTTAATCTCAAGCTCGAAGCTATTAATTAATTTCCAATGAAGAAATGTGGAAATTAAGCGGATCGAAAACAAAAGTTTGATTCTTGCATGTAGTTTGTCTTGTATATACCTTCAAGTACTCGTGTTATTGTTGAACTAATCAAAATGGCCCAATGCTAGCTGTATGTGTGTATGCATGGACCAATATGCAAAATCTATTGATGATCAAGGTCTTGCTACTAGAAATATATCGATCGATTGAAAGGAGCCAATTTTTGATTTAGTATACTCTTGTTAGCGATATTAGTTGTATATGAACAAAATTGAGAAACAAGTGACACCAAAACATCCACAATAAAATTGAAAATACAACATTAATAATGCATTTTATTGATTCCATGTCGACACACGTACACAAAATGATTGACAATAATTTAACAAATTTACTTTCCCATGCTAATGCAAACTTACACGCTTACAGGATGCAAGAGATTTATTATTATATTGATCACGACATTCTAGCATAAACATTGACAGTAATAAAGATGTTCAAATAATATATAGCAGCGATGACGAGGATGAAACCTTTGGATGTCCTAAAATATTAGCCCAGTACCATGAAACTTTTCTTTAAAAATGTCATCTAATTTCTTTGACATCTGAGGTGTTAAGTAATTTACCCAATCTCCAATTTCACCTCGACGAAAAAGGCTTTCCGTCTTCATGTTGTGGGTTGTTCCACTTTTATTCACCGCCAACTTGCTCAAATAATCAAAACTACACAATCTTGAAATATCATTTACCATACCTTTTGTCTCTTCTTCTGAAGAAAAGGGACACCCCAAGAACTCGGCTATTCTCTTCAAGTGAGTGGTGGGTCGCTCTTTCAATTCCTCATATCTCAAGCAGAGTACCCTTTGAGGCTTTTCTAAACTTTCATTCCAATAGCTCAAAACATGATCCCAATATGGCCCAAAGTTACTCACTCCTTGACAAAACTTATCAAAAGTTTCTTCAAATGAATCGGTTGTCCTCCCATTATTTTTTAGGAAGTGCCAAAGTGACACAAAGGTATCCTTAGGATTCCTATACAAATACACAATCTTACACGTTGAGTCCTTAACAGATGTTGGTAGCAATGTATAAGGTAAATGAGTTGAAAAGAGCCTTGGAGAGGGGAAGGAGGTGAGATCTGGAACCTCTTTTTGATTGTAGAGATGTAAGTCCAAGTAGGGCACAAGAATATGAGGATTGTTTGTGAGCAATGGATGTTTTTGAAGATCTAGATGATGCTTTCGGTTCACTATAGCAAACAAGATAGCCTTCAACCAAGTAGTGCCAACTTTGGGAGGGGTCATCATTAGAATATCAGTCTCACGAGCTTGGAAGTGTTTTTGGAGGGATAAAACTCCCTGCATGAACCTAGTTGGAAACCAAAATCCACGGTACTGACTTAGGAAGCCTGCTGTTGGGAGGGAGGATATGAAGTCCCCGTATTGATCTGGGGTTAGTTCATCTTCTTGCAAGTGCTGGGAAAAAGATGGATCGAGTGTAGACATGATTCAAGAAGGAAGGGAACTACAAAGTACTGACGTAGTAGTCCGTTTCACCTAAATTGTTCAGTACGTGGTTGATATTACAGACGTGCCTAGGTACTCTCGATGTTATGGGTATATATAGAGAAGTACACCCGATCGAGGTATATTATAAATAATTTGGGTCTTTTAAAAGAAAAAAAATATATGCGTACACAGATTTGATTCTTGCAGAATTGTTCGTACCTAATCACAAACAATGTGATTGGCACGTTAATCCATCATGACTCAGAAGTAATTGGGCACAATTGACAGCTAATGGGTCTAGGAGAATGAGTCATTGTCTGACTTTTTTGTGGGTATAGTTAAATGTTCACTGACTTCACCAATCAATCTGCAGCAAACTTTCTTGAACCACAAAATATATATATATATATAGCCATAAAAAAATAAAAAATTGTGCATATATTTTGTATTGAGTTTTTTTTTTTTTTATTATTATTTAATAGTTAAGGAATTGTTTTTCAATAATTTTTTATTTTTTTTTTTATCTTTAAAAATGTTTTAAGGGATTTAAAGTATGATTGAAGAAAAAAAAATTCCTATAACTTTCAGTACCTATACCATACCGAATTTTCGACGAGAGAAACGCCACTCAAATGTGTCTATAAACATATATGTATATAAAGATTTTAAAAAGTTGAAAGTTTTATTTAAAGGACATATGAATCATGCGAAACTACTATTAGTTAACACTTGAAAACCAAGGCAATGAGGAGCACATCTCAAGAAAAGCATCTTTCCAGGCTTTTTAAGCTTTCATTCCAACAATTCAGAATATCATGATCCAAATAGGGTCCGTATGTAACAACTCCCCTACAAAACTTATCACACGCCTCTTCAAACGATCAAGCGAGACGTTGGTTATATTCAACCAGTTCTCGAAGTGCCAAGCTGATATAAAAATTTTATAAGATTCCTACACATACACACAATCTTAGATGCCAAGTCCTTCACAGATGTTGGTAACAATATATAAGATAAATGAGTTAAAAAGAGTATCGGAGAGGTATGAGTTGAGATCTGAAACCTCTTTTTTGCTGTAGAGAAAGATTTCTAAGAAGGTTACAAGACTATATGGGTTGTTTGTGAGTAGAGGGTGTTGTAGAAGATTTATATCATTAAACTAATATAACTTCAACCAGAAGTTCATGATTGGCAACGGAATTATGTTAAAAAAAATACTTAAAGATAAAAAATAAAAATAAAAGTCACAAATTCATAGTAAATGGATAGTAGGAGATATTAAACTTATCATTATTCAAAATCTTCTACCAAGTGTATATTTTTTACCCACTCTAGATTTTAGAATACCGTGCAGAAATCTGAATCCATGAATGTACTCATGAACTGTAAGCCAAGTTCTATTAAATATGATTTGAATTTTCTTAAAAGAAAAATAAAATATATGGTTAGAAAAAGGAAAAAAAATACTAATTAATGAAAGCTGATGAACAAACAAAATGAAGATCATAACGGTAGATTAAGTAGAAAGATTTTATTCTTGCACGATTGTTTATACGTACCTAATCACAACGTGATTCATGCAATCAATCATAAATTATAAGTGTAATTGGGCACTTTCACAGCTAAGATCTAGCTTGGGAATGGGAAAGCCATGTGCACATGCATGATATCTGAGCTCATAGAGTCATCACATGGCACTGCACTCCGATTCTTGCATGTTGCCACGTGCACTTTCACATGGCAACAAATTAAATATATAAGGGACAAAAGAAAATGAAAACGTGCAGAACAAACTTGTTGAGGGGATAAAGAATCTGTCCACGGACTTGACACAAGAGAAAGCGACTGGGGGCAGAAATGGAGATCTGAGTGGGGTGATAGAGAGAGACGGGTTTCAGGAAGGAGAGAATTATTTACTCGAACCGTTTCTATACCGTAAATAATTAGAAAAATGATATCATTACAATTCTCTTTTATAACTTTTTTACAGCCATATATTAAATGAGGAATATTTTTATAAAACAACTTATGAAAGTAACATCACTTTACATTAATACTTCCAAGTTAACACATGGTTATATAAAATTTATAAAAAAAAGTTGTAAGTGTAATTTAACATAAGGTTGTATAAAAGTTGTAAAAAAAGTTATATATATGAAAATAGTTACACCATTCGAGAGTTGCACCATTTAGAGTGAGTACTGAGAAAAATCACATATAGTGTAAAATTATTTTCTTTCTATTTTCTTTTGTTTTTTTCTAAAAAAATTTTAAACCCCTTCGACATTTTAAAAAAATCACATACTCAATAAAAAAAAAAAATACTTCAATATTGAGTGATTTTTTACATGCATGTTTTCAATATATATAATATATCTATATTCTTATGTGTTTTGCAGTTCAATGCATGGCATGGATCCGATCAGTACTACGTACTAGCTAGGTTCTTATGTTGTGCGTGAGAGAGCTTTTTGTAATTTGGATGAGCACTTGATGTGATGCCCATATAATTGACATCTTTCGATCTTTGAAAAAAAGAAATTAAGAGCTCTTCTGTACTCAAGATAAAACCATAGTTTTGCACTTTGCATCTCCTTTTAATTAACACCGATATATATCAATACAACTTTATTTTAAATATTCCCAAACAAATTTCAACTTAAATCCAAACACATTACGTAATATAACAAATCCATTTTGCCAACCATCGACACAAGCGTATGTTGACAGTAATACAACAAATTTAATTATTTTGCTGACTAAATGTCAACTAACAAACATCAACAATGTATTCAATGCATAACAGGGATCCAAGAAAAATATGATGTAACTTGAAGACTTAAAGTTTCAATCCAGTACCATGAGGTGTGAAGTAATATTTCACCCAATGTCTAATACCGCCTCGGCGAAAAAATGATGCGTTGTTTGTGTATTGGCGCCATAGTGTCATGTGATGATCTAGAATGTGCCGCCTTGCATTTTTATTCACATCCTACTTGATGAAGTTATCAAATACATCATTCACCATACTTTTTGTTTCTTATTCTAGAGAAAACGGACAACCCAAGAACTCAGCTATCATTTTCAAATGGGTGGCGGGTTGCTCTTTCATCTCCTTATACTTCAAGAAGAGTATATTTTGAGCAAGTTTTTCTATGCATGCTTTCCTTGTAACAATTCAAAAGATGATCTCGATAAGGGCTAAATAGACTCACTCCCAGGCCTATAGATGCGTGTGTTTTGGTTTCGATATCAACTACCACGAGACACTAACTAAATTAATATCATAACTTAGAAGTTTATCCAAAGTCTAATTTAAATGTTTTTATAATCTATAATATCTCCAAATTGTGTAATTAACTTGTATCTTTTACCCTTGAGTAGGTTTGGGGCCTCAAATGAGACACAAAATTCTCATCTAATCTCATTTGATCATCTCATTCTATTTATTTCCAAATATAATTTAAATACAAAATTTTCAAACTAATCATTATAAATTTTTAAAACTAATTATTACAATTTTTTAAAATTTCTAATAAAAAATAATATTATAAAACTATATACTTACAATATTTTTATTTTATAATATTTTTTATCAACTTTTTCTCTCCTTTGTCAAAATCTAGAAAATACTCAACTTAAACTATTTCACTACAATTCACAAACTATTTTATTACTATTTATAAAATTTTCATCTTATCTCACTCTCCAAAACTGCCTTTAGTTGAAGTTACTCCACTACATGATATCTCCCGATAAGCACAAAATTTTATTTTATTTTTTTCATTCATTTTGTTTAAATTCTTAAATATTTTTTTAAAAAGAAAATTATAACATTATGAAAAAATACTTCATTAATCACTAAAAATATTTTTTTTTATTACAGAAAATATATTGGAGAGCTTTTCTCGTATGAAGTAGCATTTCTGTTTTCTATTTTCTATTTTTTTTTTCTGTCCCCACAAAGTACAACCCATACTTCAATTGACAGGCAGTAACGTTCAGACATATATCTGAATCCATATTTTTTTTTTAGCTCTGCTACAGATCAGCCACTATTCACAGCTAATCCGGAGCACACCTTACATGTCGGTGTGTTCTTTTTCTTTTTTCTTTTTTTTTAAATAACAAAATCCTGTTTCCCCCTCCCCCACCTGGTTCCCTCTCCCCTCACCGGATTCCCTCTCAGCTCACAGCCTCACCCAGCCCCTCCGTGCGCCACCTGCAGTGCCACCGGCCACCACCATTCGACTCCCCATCACGCCGGCCACCTCCAGCCACGTTCAAACCTCTACGGAAGCCTCAATGCGTAGCACCCTCTCTCAATCCGAAATGGGTTCTCCTACACAGTTTGCCGCTATTACCACCGCTGTCGTCAGCCTCCAGCCCCACCGTTGAGCACCACTAAGCCCACGGATTATGCCGCCACCCACGGTTTCCAGCCTCCCTCACCCATGGCTTCCAAACTCGAAATGGGTTTCACCCGAAATTGGTTCTACCCCTTACCCCGCCGTATGCCGCCACCCACGGCTTCCAGCCTCCACCTAGAGCCTCCCTCAGCCACCACCAACTCCACCCCCACCTCTCTCAGGCCCCTCCATCCACAGCCATTACTCTCATTTGGCCTAGATGGGCGACGGGGGGTACGAGTGGGGGAGAGGATGGCGTTGCAGGTTGCGGGTGGGGGAGAGGATGCCGACGCCGGGTGGGGGTGGGGGTGGGGATGCTGACACGGGTGGTGGGGGTGGGGGTAGAGGAGGGGCGGGGGCCGGGGCTTGGGCGACACAAGGGGTAGAGAGAGGGAGAAAAAAGACTTGGTTATGTTGTGGGGTGTTTTTGGTCTTTTTACCCTATGACACGTAAGGTGTGTTTTGGCTGCCCCCAAACAGACGCTGATGCCAATACTTTTTTTTTTTTTTTTTTTCCCACAGAGTACAAATTTTATATTATAGTTTTTTCCCACTCTATTTTAATACTACCGTTGAGACATTTACCCACACTCTATTGGTAGAAATGATATTTGCCATTGTAAAGTGCATAAATCTAGTATAATTATTTTTAAAAAAATGAGTTAATAAGAAACTTACTGTATGAAAAAAAAAATTAATTTTTTAATAAACTTCACTCCTTTTTATAAAAATTATATAACATTTACGCATTACAAGATTGTATATAGTATTACTTTTTTTTATTTTTTTTTAACCTCCCCACAAACCATACTTCAATCATTTCCCAAGCAAAAGAATGAAAAGAAAGGTAGGACATATATGCAAGCAATATGTCTGAAAAGCCAATACTTGGGTGTAAAAAAACCAAAAAACCGATTAAACTGGACTAGACCGATACCGATTTCTAAACGGTTCAGTGCGGTACCCATTTTTAAGAATCAAAATTGGTTTTAAACGCGGCACCGGTTTTCATATTTTGAAAATCTGTTTAAACAAAACCGGACTGATTATTTATAATTTTTTATATTATATTATATTATATGTTAAATTGATAATTAATATAACATGAGATTCTAATATTATTATTCAAATCTATTAGTCTTATAACATAAAATTAATCTTATAATTTTTAACATAACATTTGATATAATATATAAATTTTAGTTTTAAATATAAATATTAATATTAAGTTATTATATAAACTTATTTTGATATATATATATATATATATCAAGAATTAATACTTTTCTTGGTATAATAAATTAATATATATTCTTTTTGTAAATACCTCTTTTACACATTTGATCATATATATACTCATATAAAAAGTCTAACTTATAGAGACTATAATTAAATTCAATACTATACTAGTATATATTAAGTATTATAAAATAATATACTTATATTATAGTATAAATAGACTAAACGTTTAGTATATGTAAACATCATATTATTATTACTATAGATAATTCATAAAACTAGAAAAAGGGGACCGAAATTGGAAAAACTGAAAATTCTGGTATCGATAGTAAATCAGTTTGATATCGATTCTTAAATTTTCAAAACAAATATGTATCGATTTGGTTCTAAAAAAATATACAAAATCAGGCCAAACCGGACCAAACAAGCCACCATCGTACTTTTCCCGTCAAGTTTATTCAATGCCAATTGCATCATACTAAGATTTACATCACAAATTAGACAATGATAAATTAGGTGCTGTGCCAGAAGGCTACTGGCGCCCAAAGGCATTGAAATCATTTTTCAGTGAGATTGGGCAAATAGAAAATATAAGAGCCTTGATTTATAAGAAGCACAAAAGGAGCTACATCAATTTTTTTCTTTCTTTCTTTTGAAGAGCCAAAAAGCAAGATCATACTAAGTGAAACAATATTTTTTCTTACCCTTCAAAGTAACAAAAACTAACACCGTATGACTACTAATAGATCCAACTGTGAATAGCCAAAAGGAGGTCAATATAAAAATACAACAAAGCATTTCAAGAGTAATTCTAAATATATCTCTTAAATAAATAAGTTTCATGCAAGATTTTATAAAAAGTAAAGCTCACTAAAATAATAGATTTAATTTTTTTACAATTTTTTAGGCGAGGTTCACTTTTGCACAAAAGTACCATGTGGATGTACGTATCATTTCTCAATTATAAGGCAGTAGTAATGATTGTGCACAAGTCCAATATTTTTTATTTTCCACGCATGCAGCAGCATGGACCGCACCAGTTAGAGGTGACGCTCTAGCCTACTCCTCAAAGGCAATCATGTATTATATATAGGGAGGAAAAATCTACTTATAAGTATAACTATATATTAATATATATATTAATTTAATGTGATTAGTCAAAAAATAAATTTTATTGAAAATAATACTAATTTAAATTTTGAATATGAAAAAATTAGTATTAGTATGCAGATTAGTACGTAACTTTACTTATATGTAGCAAAAGTCATATAAGAAAAGGGTGTTGCTAGTGTGCTTGTCAATTTTGACCACGGAGCTTATCTACTAGTATAAATTTTTCTTCTTTTCTTTTTACATTTTTTTAACATATTTAAATATTTAAAAAAAACACCAATATACTAGAAGTCATTTCCCTATTAATCATTAAATAAAGAAAAAATTAAAAAAATTTAAATATATGAACAGTCAAAATGAGGGGGCAAACTCGACCAGCATACTAGCATTTTCCATAGAAAATGCTTGGAGACTGTCGGACCGACAAATTGGCCCCTAAATGAATCGATAAATGTTTTTTATTTAATGGTTAAAAAAGTGATTATTAGTGAATTTATATATTTTTTTTAATAAAATGTTTAAAGATGTTTAAAAATATATAAATGAAAAAGAAAAACAAGTTATATTGATCGGTCCAAACTATCGGTACTGGTAGCAGGATCCTTATATATACTGACTGTCTAATAATTGGATTTATTTCCTTTTGCATGTCTCTCGATCGTTAAACTAATGTAACTTCAACCGGAAGCTCATGATGATTGGGCAACGGAAATATGATTGTCCCATCCATGCATGAAAAGGTAATGGCTAAGTTATTTGTTTTGTCCAAATACAACATAAAGGTAGATGTATGAATGGGAAACCAAGTTTTTCCCAACCTATGATCAATAGAATGAAGAAAAATATTATAAGGTACTGAACCCAGGCTGTTGTTGGCACAAGAATTATATCCTTATGATCATCATGATATGCATCAAAAAGAGATAACAATTAGAGAATACAACATATATTTCTCACTTTATATGTCAACATAAATATTGATACAGAATAGACCCACTCACATATATAATAGGTACCGCTAACACAATTATTCATAAAAAATAAGGAAGCATTAATATAACCTAAAATTTGGTGATACAACTTAAAGATCTAAAATTTTAATCCTATAGAATGAAATTTTTCTTTGATCGTACGATCTAATTTCTCTACCAATTGAGGTGTGAAGTAGTTCACCCACCCTTCAACCTCACCGCGGTGGAAAAATGCAGCATACTTCACTCCTCGACGACAAACTCCACTTTTGTTCACCTCCAAGTTACTCAAATTTTTAGAACTACACAACCTTGAGATATTATTTACTACACCTTTGGCATCTTCTTCGGGGGGAAAAAGAACATCCTAAGAATTCAGCTAATCTTCTCAAGTGGGTGGAAGGCTGCTCTTTCATTTATCTTAAAAAAAGTATCTTTTGAGAATTTTTTAAACTTTCCTTCCAATAACGCACAACATTATCCCAATATGGCTGAAGGAACTCCCTCCCCTACAAAACTTATCTAAAGCCTCCTCAAGTGAGTCTTGGTCCAATTCAACTTGGTTTGGAAGTGCCGTAGTGAGACAAAAGTATCCTTGGGGTTCCTACACAAATACACAATCTTACAAGTTGAGTCCTTCACAGATGTTGGTAACAAGACATAAGACAAATGAGGTGAAAAGAGTCTAGGAGAGGTAAAAGGGATGAGATTTGGAACCTCCTTTTTATTGTATAGAATCAAATCCACATAAGATAGAAGAACATGAGGATTGTTTGTGAGTAGAGGATGTTCTTGAAAGTCAATGTAACGGTGCATCCTGTTCACCAAGGTGAACAAGATAGCCTTCAACCAAGTAGTGCCAACTTTGGGACAAGTTGCAAATAGAACGTCAGTGTCATGAGCTTGGAAGTGTTTCTGAAAAGCTAGAACTCCTTGCATGAACCGAGTTGGGATCCAAAATCCGTTGTATTGGCAGAGCGAGTCTTCTGTTGGCAAGGAGGATATGAAGTCCTTGCATTCTTGGGTCAGTTCATCATCTTCTTGTAGATTATAGGGACGAGGAGAAGCATCATGTTGATGTGTAGACATGTTAGTAGCTAGGTTAGTTGTAAATAATGCGGTTTTAACTCGTTTATTGCTTAACATTTATATATATGCTCGTTATATAAATATTGACACCAAGGCATGTTACAGTACTTCCCAAAAACAAAAAGGAAAAGACAAAACCCCTCGTTCATAATGAAGTGCGTGTATGACTGATCCGACAAACATTATCAAGTGTATACTTGATCCGACAGTATCCATTATCCAAGCATGATGCCATGATCTATATAATTTTATTTTTTAAAAAAGTATGGAAAGAAATAATGACAAAAAAAAAAAAAAAAAAATTGAAAGAAAGATAATTGGAAATGGGGCCACTAGGAAGTTAATTGGCCGAGAAGAGCTATGTTACCTTTTATTTATTTATTTTTTCTTCTAAGCAGGTATGTTACCTTCTTATTCGGCCAGTTAGTTGTCTTGGCTTGAGAACCGTGCTGCTGTATGACATTTTTGACTAATGCTATACGATCGTAAAGGAAGTTAAAAATATCTAAACATCGTATAATTATTTTAAAATATTTAATTTATTAATAAAAAATTAATTTTTTATATAAATTTTATATTTATTTAATTTTTTAAAATTTGTAACACGACATTTACGTAATCAGAATTATAACTATGATATTTCAACATTTTTTTATCTATATTCCTGGGCTGGGCCCAATTAGTTGTCTCAAAGAATAAGTATTGTCCCCCAAATCCAATGGCACACAATATCACGCAAACACACAGGAATGCAAAGAATGGTTGTGCATAAGTAAGGAAATGCCTAAAAAACCATCTCAATCACAATCATAAATAAATTATGACACAATTTTTGCAGTACAATTTGTTTATATGAATAATAATCACTTAAAATACACATTTTAACTTTTTTAAATTTCAATTTAACCTTTTTAAATCTTAAAATAATAATAATATTAAAAAATAATATTTTAATAATATTTTATTCAATTTTTAACTTTTATATAAAATTATCTTATCTCATCTTACTATCCAAACAACGTCTAAATATTGTATAAAGAATGGGAGAAAATATTGCATCCATCCCCATTCCCCACAAATATATATAAGCCTCAGTGCTACATACATTTACAATAAATTAGAATTTATGAAGTTTTTGCTAAGCTTTTAGAGTAATACTATACATTATACCATCATCTCATTTGCATCTTATTGTATATGATGTAACATATTTATCATCATTTAATGATAAAGAAGCATGCAATGAATGATCATTCAATAATTATAAATTTATCACATCTTACTTATTGAGATATAAATAAGATGTAATATAATCTATAAATTTTTCTTTTCAAGAAAATGTTTGAACGCTTTTGCTCATTGCAAGCCCATACACACACGCAAGATTGGGTTGTAGATTTTCGAGTACCATTTAGACATCTGAATCCGTGTAATCAATTATTGTAAATTTGTAAGCACTACAAGAAAAATGGTCTTTTACGATTAATTTATAGCAATAAAAAGACAATTAGTAACTAATTTTAGTTGTTAATAACCTTTTCGTTATTATAAATTAGCCGTAAAAGGTCATTTTTCTTGTAGTGAATGCATGTTTTATTAAATAGGATTTGAATTTTATAAAAGAAAAAATATATATTGTCAGAAAAAAATACACCAATCGAATGAAACCTAACGAACAAACAAAATGAAGATATATTATTAAAATATTCTTGCAGGATAGTTTATACATAATCACGACGTGATTCATGCAATTAATTATGAATCACAAGTAACTGGGCAATTGACTGCTAATGTGTCCAGCAGAATCAATTATTTTGTTAAAAATCTAGCTATTAATCCAATAACTCTAAGATTATTGGATATTAATTTGGTTGAATTTTTAATCATTGAAATCATAACATTTCACCACGCTTCAGAATTTGACATTCACAATTGCCCATTCTATCAACACTGCCCGATAGTAGCCATGTTGTCAAAAAAGACTTATTGAAAAATAGACAGATGAGACAGAGGTTGCTTGCAATTGTACATCGATAGCTGCTTCAAGTCGATCAGCTACATGAGTACCCTTAGGTAAAAAGCATTCGTCTAGCTAAGTGTCAAGCACTTTAGTGTCTTCGATCGGACTAGCTATGCTGGCGAGTTTGTCTAGCCGTGCCTTTCAATCGCATCTTCCGATGGGCTAGATTATGTATAAAATAGCTTGATGTAACTGGGTTGTAGAAGTTGTAATCTTTCTCTCATGATCACTGTCGAAGGATAATTCTAAACAAAAGAAGCTTGTAGTTTGCCATTAACAAATCCAATAGCATAACAGAATGAATAAGTAACCTTTCTCTTTTGAGTGCTTCACTTATTTATCAGTATTTAATATATAAGATTTTAATTAATAATTGTTCTATTCCAGTAAGAATGACCAGAATTTTCCGTGCCGGAATAGTAATCGGCAAGGTGCAATGAGTTATTCCATTTTGACTTAAATTCTGGCCATTTCGGCCAAATGCTGGTGTTTCGGCCGAAACGCGTGTTCCAGTTCAGAATTGGGCTTAATGATAATTTGGAAAATATTTTGAAAAGAAAATAGTAAACTTATAAAAGCCTCAACCTTTTTCATTACATATATATGCACCATTTCCAGTACAAGCAAGTTAATAAAGTCCTTAAAAATTATTACAGATACAAAAAGATTACATAAAGTAAACTCATAAAATGACATGGCTTCATAAAATTATTTAGATTTACTTTATAATAAAAATAAATTTACAAACTGACATACCATATCAAGTCACATTAGTTTGTGAGTTTATTTTTTTATAATCTTTTAATGAATAAAAGATTTTCTAAAGTGCTAAAAATCCAATAGAAAAGCAATAAATACTTAAAAAATGTTAATACATGCATTGAAATAAAGTAAATGGTCGAGAGAGGCAATTAGACATGATAATCTTTTCATGGTAATCAGAAACAAGGGATTGCCAATAGGGGCCATGGCGGCCCCTACATAGTATAATTAATTATGAATCCGAGAGAAGGAAAAGAATGGATTATTATAATTAATTATGATCTGCTAGAATTATATATAAAACAACCCTAGTGATTTCTAGGACTTACATTTTGGACAGATCAAAAGCTTCTTCGAGGGAGTCCGTGATAGGACTTATTAAATATGATTTTCATTTTTTAAAAGAAAAAAAAAATGCGGTCAGAAAAGAGGAAAAGTGCTAATTAATCTGACTAACAAATTAAATCAAAATCTTATCAGCACATGAGAGAGTATCTATTACTATTTGTCATTGTCTGTCACTTTTGTGTCATTGATCTACCACCGGGTCCAATTAAATGTTTGAACGCTTTTGCTCATTGCAAGCTCATACTAACAAGCTCATACATATTGTAAGCCATGTTTTATTAGATATGATTTGAGCTTTTTAAAAGAAATATATATATATATATATATATATATATATATATATATATATATATATATTGTCAGAAAAGGAAAAATACACTAATCGATTGAAAGCTGACGAACAAGCAAAATGAAGATAGTAGATTGGGTATAAAGATTTTGCTTTTTCTTGCTGGATAGTTTATACATAATCACAAAGTAATTCATGCAATTAATTATGAATTCACAAGTAATTGGGCACTTGACTGCTAATGTGTCTAGAAGAATCAATTATTTTGTTAAAATTTAACTATCGATCCAAAAACTCTAAAATTATTGGATATTAATTTAGTTAAGCTTTTAACTTTTGGGATCATAACATTCCTCACGTTTTGGAATCTAACATCCACGATAGTTCATTTTATCAATACTGATCCGTTAGTAATATTTTCTCTTTTGACTACTTCACTCATTTATCAGTATTCAATATAAGGTTTTAAAAACATTCCGTTCCAACCAGAATTTTCCATGCCGGAATAGTAATTGGCAAGGTGTGATGGATTATTCCATTTCGGCTTAAATTCTAGCCATTCCAGCCTATTTCGGTCTATTATGGCCGAATTCTAATCTTTCGGCCGGAACATGTATTTCAATTTAGAATTGGGCTTAATGGCAATTTGAAAAATATTCAAAAAAGAATAGGGCAAACTTAAAAAAGCCTCAATCCTTTTCATCACAGATATATGCACAATTTCTTGTACAAGCAAGTCAATAAAGTCCTTAAGAACTACTATAGACACAAAAATATTACACAAAGTAAATCCATAAACTAACGTGGATTCATAAAATCTGTTTGATTTACTTTATAATAAAAGTATCTTTACAATCTAACGTACCACATCAAACCATGTTAGTTTGTGAGTTTACTTTTGTATAACTTTTTATTATTAAAATATTTTCTAAAGAGCTTAGAATTCAACAGAAAATCAATAAATAGTCTAGAAATGTTAATACATGAATTGAAATAAAGTAAATGAACAAGAGAGACAATTAGACCATATGATCTTTTCAACGTAATCAGAAACAAGGGATTGCCAGAAGGGGCGTTGCCTTCAACCACGATGATTAGCTTCTTCTCGGCCATAGTGTGGCAAGCTCCGACAATGGCTTCTGTCTCAAGCTAAAAATAGATTTTTGGAATTATCGGCCATAGTGGGGAAGTAAAGAAGCGCCTCGCCTTTTGTCGAAGAACAGGTCAATCAAACGGTTTGTTTTGGTGGAGTAAAAGGAAAGGGTGCAGACGGTCCACAACAAACTACCCAATTTTACAAGTTAATAAACCTTCTACCATATCTGCACTATAAAAGCGTTTATGCATTGTGCCTCATCCATGGAATAATATCATACTTCAAGATTAAAATATTATTCCTTAAACAGTAAGCGTTAAACTAGCATATATGTACTGTGTTTTTTGGATGAAGAAATTTGATTTTTTTAAAAGTTTTTTTTACATCAATTTTTTTTTTTTTTTTTTTTTTTTGCAATTGGATTGAGAACTAATTACAACTTAGAAATATTATTGAGTTTTTTTTTTAAATATGTATATTTATAAAACTTGTATTGATATTATTTTATAATATAATTTTTTTATATATATATAATCTATCCATATATCGACTGTCTTGAAACAGTACACTAAAACGTACTAGTAACGAAATATTTCGTTTCAGTGCTTCAACTGGAACAAAATTCAAAACTTTGATTCAATGACTTAACACCAAGCTCATACATAGTATCAAGGCATTTTAATCCAACCTATAGGTTGCCTCATTCGTGACTTAAACTTGTGACATAGTATCTACAATAATACTAATTGCTAAATATTCAACCATCGATTCAAAAGTCATAAGACTGTTTGATACTAATTTGGTTAAAATATTTAACCCTTAGGTTCATAACACTCACCACGCTTCTAAATCCGACATCCATGTCGATCCACTTTATTGATGTTGATCTGATTATAGCCCTTTCTATTTTGACGGTCTCACTCATTTATTGGTATTCAATAACTTAACATTATACGTATACATCGTATTAAAATATTTTAATCCAATCTATATGTCCCTCCTTCTATGATTTGAACTTGTGATGTAATATTTACCCTTATACTAATTATTAAAGACATAATTATTGATTCAAAAATTTTAAGATAATTGGATATTAATTTAATTAAAGACTTTAACCCTCTATATTGTAACACATTGTTTGTGACTTTTTAGTGGATAGTGGGGCCCGGCCAACTAAATGTTCACTAATTACACCAATCAATCTATGCTGAGGTTTGGATCTAGGCCCTGACAAATTCACGTGTTTATTGCAGTACTGCTACGTACATGTGAGTTTGTGCACGAAATTGTGCACGCCCTACCCCTTTGAAATGCACCGTTTCAATTTTAACACATCTTATGTAAGGGTGTGCATAAGTTGTGCACAAACTCACCTGCATTGTGATGACCCGCTTTTAAGTGTATTTTCGTTGAAATAATTATTTTTATTTTAATTAATATATTAGTTATTTATTTTAATTTATTTGCGTTTTAAAATTGGTTTTTAATTTTATTTTATTTATTTGATGTTGTGTTTTATTTCTTTAAGTTGTTTTGTGGTTTTTAATCTTTTTGGTGGTTTAGTTTCGTTTCCCGGATGAGGATTAGATCTCCTCTTTTCCCTACACTTCTTTTCTTTTTTCCTTTCTTAATTTCTTTTTCCTTTTTCTTTTTCCTTCTTCTTTTCTTTTTCCTTTCTTTTTCTTTTTTTTCTTTTTCTTTTTCTCTCTTCTCTCTCCCCGCGTTCGGACCCCCCCGAGCTCTCTCTCTCTCTCCTCCCTCTCCCTCACGCCGGCGTCCCCTTCAACAGCTCAGACCGCCGCCGTCCGACCACCGTTCGGCCCCCCACCGGTCTCATTCTCTTCCCCTCCCTCCGGTGCACCACCCCACCCAAGCTCACCCCCAACCGGCCGGCCATTTGGCCTGAAAAAGCCCAACAAAGCCGCACGGTTTTGGCTCCGATCCGCCGCCGTCGCTCCACCTCCGGCCACCACTTCTTCACCACTTCATCACCGACTCCTTGCCGTCCTAACCCACCCATTTCCGGCCTCCAACGACCACCGGAGCAGCTCCTACAAGCTTGTTTTCCGATTTGGGTCTTTCGGCCATTTTCCGGCGATTCCGCCGCCACCCACGGCCGTTCATCACTTCCAATAGCTTCACAACCATCCCTAGACCATTCCCTATCAATTTCGTGTCCTAGTTTGTCCCCGTTCAAAAGTGAGTTTTTCAAACCCACGGCCACAGTGAATTTTCACTGTGACGTTGCTGTTTTTCCGCCGTTTGCAACGCCGCTTGTTTTCTAAAATTGCCATATAGCGCTGTAAGTATTTTCCAAACCCTATTTTCAGATTTTAATATATATTGCTCATTCAATTATTTACTGTTGTTGGTTGTTGATTCCGGACTGAGTCCGAGGAGTTTCGGGGGTCGGATGGATGGAGGACGGAGTTGCCTGTTTATTTTATTTATGTTTGTTGGATTATTTTATTATGCATTGTTATGGCATTACATGGTGCATGCACGTGTGTTTGTGGAATTGTGTGAAAAGCCTGTGTATTGGCGTGAGTGGTTTTACGGGTGCGTGTGTATCACGAGCCCAAGCCGGGATGGGTTATTATCTCGGTGGAGCTCCTCTGGTCACTCGGGAGCGGAATAAACTGAGTGATGTCCCCTGAGTTGTCGAGAGCGATGACGGGAGCGGGGCTAGGGGATGCTTGGCTACGAACGCGCCGGGCGCGGTACCGGGCATCGCCCTACTCACCGACTCCGTGGTCATTCGCTGGCGAGGGGTAGAGGATGCTTGGCTACGCACGCGCGGGGCGCGGAACTGGGCATCGCTCGTTAGGTGTCACATGCGTGGTGGTACTCTACGGTGTGACACTGGAGCCAGGGTGTGCGGATGACCCCTAGGGGAGGTCATGGTGCATACGGTTAAAATTGGTTAATGGTTTATGAGGCCAAATGGGACTTTTGGCACGGGCCAGATGGACTTCTGGCGAGATATTGGGCCAGATGGATTTCTGGCGAGATATTGGGCCAAATGGACTTTTGGCGGCCAAATGTGACTTTTGGCGTGTTTTTCGGAAAGGATGTGTTTTTGGGCCAAAAGGGTTTTTGGCGTGTGTGGAAAACTGGTGTTTTTGGGCTTTGTGCATTGGGCATGGTTCATGCATCTTGTTTGAGTTTTATGTGTTTTTATCTGGTAGTGTTTGGGTTTTACTTACCTGCGGTACCATTCGTGGTTCCGTAGCTTTTGGTGCAGAGTTAGAGGACGAAAAGGAGGAGGCTGAGCCCGAGGATGCGGCCCCGCCGGGTTGCTGATGCTATCTTTCATATTTGTTAAAACTGTATTTGTGTTTTGTAATATTTTATCTATGTACGTTTTAAACAGCTTGTATTACGTTAAAAAAAATTCTGGTACTTAGTTATGACTTTCGTTATCCGCTGCGTGTTTCTCTGTACACATTCGTTGCCTTGCACACACTCGGCACCCGTCGATGGGATGGTGACCCGGGTTGTCACCATCTGGACGTCTCAATTTCCCCGTGTTCGGGCGTGGGGATTTGGGGGCGTCACAGGTGGTATCAGAGCGGTTTGGCTCTGGGTAAAACCACATGTCCCGTAGGTAGTACCAGAATGTTTTTTAAAGTTGTGTTTTGAAAATTATGTTGAGTATAGTTGTTTTATTTGTTTTATTTGTGTGAGCTTGTTTGTTTGTTTTTATTTATTTAGTTATGTTTTGGCATGCTGGTTTCTTTTGTTTCTTGCTGTGTAGTGCTGTTTTTGTTTTTGTTGGTTTTATGATGGTTTTATTTGTTTTCGTAAAGGAGGGTCAAGAGTGGTGTTGTGGCAAGAGTATGGGGAGACCAGGGAGACCAAGGAAAAATACTCAGGAACCACAGGACAATACCTCCAGGAATGACTCCATAGCCGAAGCAATTCGGCAGATGACGGAGTTTATGCAACAAAGTGCGAGGTCTTAACAGGCAGGGCCTTGGCCACCACAAGGACCTTGGCCACCACAAGGGGGTCCTTGGCCACCATCAGGAGGGCCTTGTCCACCATCAGGAGGGCCTTATCCACCGTCAGGAAAGCCTTGTCCGCAACAAGGAGGGTATTGGCCACAACCAGGAGGTCCCTGGCCATATCAGGGAGGGCCTTGGATGTATCCAGGAGGGTCCAGTAGCATGGTGCAAGCCGAATGCACCTATGAGCGCTTCCTAGCGCATCGGACTCCACACTTCACTGGAAATGAGGATCCAATTCAGGCTGGAAAATGGATCAAAGATCTGGAGAAGACTTTTGAGGTGTGTGGGTGCACTGAGGCACAGCAAGTACTTTACGCCAGCTACCTCTTGCAAGGCACTGCTTCTGATTGGTGGGATACCAAGAGGGTGCTGTTGGAATCTGAACTGGGATCTTTCGCTGCGGTGACCTGGCAGCGTTTCAAGAAGGAGTTCAATGACCGCTTCTTTCCCGCATCGGTAAGGAAGCAAAAGGCAAGAGAGTTCTCCAATCTGGTCCAAGGGGGCGCGACAGTGGAGCTGTACGCCCGGAGGTTCATAGAACTTGAGCGGTTTGCTCCTCACCTTGTCGCCACTGAGGAGATGTGAGCAGATCGTTTCCAGGAGGGGCTGCGTCATGACATACGCCGTATGGTGGTCAGCCATCGGATATCCAATTTTCAGGAGTTAGTGGATGTAGCCACCCTTATAGAGCGGGAAAATAATCTGAGTATGGGCTCCCCTCCAGGGTAAAAGAGGCGGAGTTTTTCTGGTGAAGGAAGCAGCTCGGGTTCGCCTCAGAAGTTTGTTCAGCGGACCGGAACTCGACCTCAAGCATCCTCAAGTGTTCGCATGGGAGGACGTATGCCTGTTTGTGGAGCTTGTAATAGAGCTCATGAGGGCGAGTGTCGGACGAGTAGCGGACCCCAGTGTTATCGGTGCGGCCAAGTGGGACATATTGCTCGGGATTGCCCCGTCAGAGTTCAAGGAAGCCGTGGAGGTAGACAGGGTGGAAGAACCAACCCGAGACAAGCAGTGCAAGCTCGGGTTTATGCTGTCACACCCAGAGAGGTGGATGATGAGGCACCAGTGACCCATGATGCTGGAGTAATCACAGGTATGGATTAATTTAATTTTTAAGTTGGATTTAATTTTTGGTGCATTTGGTTTCTTCGTTGTTTTTTTGGATTTCATGGGTTGTGTGTTTGGTTCAGGAAGAGTCCGTTTGTATGAGTTTTATGCTTGTACTTTGTTTGATTCCGGTGCTTCACGATCGTTTGTGTCTTCCACGTTTGCTCGGGTGTGTAATTTGGTCACGGAACCGTTGCCGAAGGCTATGGTAGTGGCTCTACCCGAT
Source organism: Carya illinoinensis (assembly GCF_018687715.1). Classification (NCBI taxonomy): domain Eukaryota; kingdom Viridiplantae; phylum Streptophyta; class Magnoliopsida; order Fagales; family Juglandaceae; genus Carya; species Carya illinoinensis. The sequence continues at coordinate 5,407,445 of NC_056756.1, forward strand.
GGCGAGATGGTGTGGTGTTCCAAGGTTGCTTTGGGATGCCCGTTAAATTTTGAGGAAAGATTCCTGGATGCTGATTTGGTGGTGTTCAAGCTGTTGAGTTTTGATATCATCCTCGGGATGGATTGGCTATACCGATATTCTGCGAGTATTAATTGCAGAAGTCGGATAATTAGCTTTCAGCTTCCAGATGGTGATTGTCTGGAATTTGTGGGGAGTAGATTAAAAGAGAAACCGATAATTATATCGGCGATTCAGGCAAGACGAGAGATTGCATGGGGAGCGGATGCATTCTTGGTGCAGATGGTGTCCACGCCGTCTGAGAAGAAGTCTTTGGCAGACATTCCAGTTGTGGAAGAATTCCCCGATGTGTTTGTGGAGGACTTGCCCGGACTACCTCCTGTTCGGGAGATGGAGTTTGTTATAGACTTGGAACCTGGAGCGGCTCCTGTGCATAAAGCTCCTTATCGCATGGCACCGGCTGAATTGAAAGAGTTGAAGACTCAGTTGCAAGAACTGGTAGAGAAGGGATTTATTCAGCCTAGTACGTCGCCGTGGGGTGCACCAGTTTTATTTGTTAAGAAGAAAGATGGAACCCTTCGTATGTGCATTGACTATCGGGAATTGAATAAGGTGACCATCAAAAATAAATACCCTCTCCCGCGGATTGATGATTTGTTCGACCAGCTTCAAGAAGCAGCCGTGTTCTCTAAGATTGATCTGAGGTCGGGATACTACCAGCTGAGAATCAGAGACCAGGATGTGCCTAAAACTGCTTTCAGGTCGAGGTATGGGCATTATGAATTTAAGGTGATGCCATTTGGGTTAGCTAATGCCCTTGCAGCGTTCATGGATTTGATGAATAGGGTGTTTCAACCTTACCTGGATTCCTTTGTGGTAGTATTTATTGATGATATACTGATTTATTCCCGAGATGTTGAAGAGCATGTGTATCATCTTAGTCTGGTACTTGAGAGATTGAGAGAACACCAGCTATACGCCAAGCTCAGCAAGTGTGAATTCTGGTTGGAAGAAGTTAAATTTCTTGGGCATGTAATTTCCCGGGGCGGAGTGGCAGTTGATCCTAGTAAGGTAGAAGCCATTTTGTCATGGCCACGCCCAACTTCAGTACGTGAGATCAGGAGTTTCTTGGGGCTCGCCGGATACTACCGAAGATTTGTAGAGGGTTTTGCTCGCCTATCCGGACCTCTCACAGCTTTGACTCGGAAGAATACAGAATTTGTTTGGTCAGAGAAATGTGAGAGAAGCTTCCAGGAATTGAAGAACAGGTTGACAACGGCACCAGTGTTAGCACTCCCAGAACCGCATAAGCCATTCGTAGTCTTCAGTGATGCGTCTAAGTTTGGTTTGGGTTGTGTCCTTATGCAGGAAGGACGGGTTGTAGCCTATGCATCTCGTCAGCTTAAGGACCATGAGAAGAATTATCCGACGCATGATCTAGAATTGGCTGCGATTGTCTTTGCCCTTAAGATCTGGCGGCACTTCTTGTATGGGGAAGCTTGCGAGGTATTTACCGATCACAAGAGCTTGAAGCATTTGTTTTCCCAGAAAAATCTGAATATGAGGCAGAGGCGTTGGCTGGAGCTAATCAGTGACTATCAGTGTGAGATCAAGTACCACCCGGGGAAGGCTAATATAGTTGCTGATGCTTTGAGCCGGAAGTCACATTTGGAGGATGAAGCCGAACCGTCAGAAATGGATTCGTTACTTTATGGGATGAGAAGGCTCCTTATAGAGAGTTCGCAGCAAGTAGAGATTTTGTCTTCAGTTCTTGATATTCGGGTAACTGATTTTGAAGAATTGAAAGCTCTCCAAAGAAAGGATCCGAAGCTGCTGAACATCAGGAAAAGAGTCCGAAAATCTCGAGGGTCGTTGCACTATAGCATGGATAGTGATGGGATACTTCGGTTCCGAGATCGCAGAGTGGTCCCAAAGGACTCAGATTTCAAAGAACGGATCATGGCGGAAGCTCATGCGGCCCCGTATTCAGTTCATCCCGGCAGTACAAAGATGTATCGAGACTTGAAGAAAACTTACTGGTGGGATGGAATGAAGAAGGACGTTGCCTTATATGTGGAGAAATGCCACACGTGCCGTCAGGTGAAGGCCGAGCATCAGAGACCTGCAGGTATGCTCCAACCCCTCCCAATTCCTGAGTGGAAATGGGATGACATCACGATGGACTTCGTAGTAGGTTTGCCGAGAACACCTAGTGGAAAGAATTCTGTTTGGGTGATCGTGGACCGGTTAACGAAGAGTGCTCATTTTCTGCCTGTTAATAACACCGACTCTTTGGGTAAGTTGACCCGTTTGTATGTCAAAGAGATAGTGCGGCTACATGGCATACCAAAGAGTATAGTGTCGGATCGAGACCCGAGGTTCACATCGCAGTTCTGGAAGAGTTTGCAGGCAGCTTTGGGTACTAAGTTGAAGTTCAGTACTGCTTATCACCCGCAGACAGACTGCCAGTCAGAGCGCACCATACAGACCCTGGAAGACATGTTGCGAGCATGTGTCCTGGAATTCCAAGAGAGTTGGGAAAATCATTTGCCGCTTATTGAGTTTGCCTACAATAACAGCTTCCATGCGACCATTCAGATGGCTCCCTATGAAGCTCTGTATGGGAGAAAGTGTAGGTCGCCCTTGTGTTGGGATGAAGTTGGGAAGAGTAGGGTAATTGGACCCGAAATAATTCAAGAAATGCAAAGCCAAGTCCGGATCATTAGAGATAAAATGGCGGCAGCTCAGAGTCGCCAGAAAAGCTACGCTGATACCAGGAGGAGAGAATTGTCATTTGAAGTTGGTGACTGGGTTTATCTTAAAGTCTCTCCCATGAGAGGTGTTAAGCGTTTTGGTAAGAAGAGGAAACTAGATCCGAGGTACGTCGGCCCTTTTCAAATTCTGGAGAGAGTAGGGTCCGTCGCCTATAGAGTTGCTTTGCCAGATTATTTTGGGGATGTTCATGATGTCTTCCACGTATCATCCCTGAAGAAGAGCTTTGGGCAGCAAGAGCCACGTTTCGTCGACCCAACAGGTATTCAGTTGCAACCGAATCTCACTTACGAAGTTGTTCCGTCGCAGATTTTGGATTGGAAGGAGCAACAGTTGAGGTCCAAGACGATACCTTTAGTTAAAGTGGCTTGGGGAGATCCGTTAGCTCAAGACTTCTCTCGGGAGTGAGCAGCGGACATGAGGGAGCAGTACCCGTATTTGTTCGAATGATGAAGGTATGTATTTTAATCTTGATCTCAGTTGGTTTATGAACGTTTATGTGGCTTGCTTTAAGTTGGTGGTTGATTTGCAATTTCGAGGACGAAATTGTTTTTAAGGAGGGGAGGATGTGATGACCCGCTTTTAAGTGTATTTTCGCTGAAATAATTATTTTTATTTTAATTAATATATTAGTTATTTATTTTAATTTATTTGCGTTTTAAAATTGGTTTTTAATTTAATTTAATTTATTTGATGTTGTGTTTTATTTCTTTAAGTTGTTTTGTGGTTTTTAATCTTTTTGGCGGTTTAGTTTCGTTTCCCGGATGAGGATTAGATCTCCTCTTTTCCTTACACTTCTTTTCTTTTTTCCTTTCTTTTTTTCTTTTTCCTTTTTCTTTTTCCTTCTTCTTTTCTTTTTCCTTTCTTTTTCTTTTTTTTCTTTTTCTTTTTCTCTCTTCTCTCTCCCCGCGTTCAGACCCCCCCGAGCTCTCTCTCTCTCCTCCCTCTCCCTCACGCCGGCCTCCCCTTCAACAGCTCAGACCGCCGCCGTCCGGCCACCGTTCAGCCCCCCACCGGTCCCATTCTCTTCCCCTCCCTCCGGTGCACCACCCCACCCAAGCTCACCCCCAACCGGTCGGCCATTTGGCTGGAAAAAGCCCAACAAAGCCGCACGGTTTTGGCTCCGATCCGCCGCCGTCGCTCCACCTCCGGCCACCACTTCATCACCGACTCCTTGCCGTCCTAACCCACCCATTTCCGGCCTCCAACGACCACCGGAGCATCTCCTACGAGCTTGTTTTCCGATTTGGGTCTTTCGGCCATTTTCCGGCGATTCCGCTGCCACCCACGGCCGTTCATCACTTCCAATAGCTTCACAACCATCCCTAGACCATTCCCTATCAATTTCGTGTCCTAGTTTGTCCCCGTTCAAAAGTGAGTTTTTCAAACCCACGGCCACAGTGAATTTTCACTGTGACGTTGCTGTTTTTCCGCCGTTTGCAACGCCGCTTGTTTTCTAAAATTGCCATATAGCGCTGTAAGTATTTTCCAAACCCTATTTTCAGATTTTAATATATATTGCTCATTCAATTATTTACTGTTGTTGGTTGTTGATTCCGGACTGAGTCCGAGGAGTTTCGGGGGTCGGATGGATGGAGGACGGAGTTGCCTGTTTATTTTATTTATGTTTGTTGGATTATTTTATTATGCATTGTTATGGCATTACATGGTGCATGCACGTGTGTTTGTGGAATTGTGTGAAAAGCCTGTGTATTGGCGTGAGTGGTTTTACGGGTGCGTGTGTATCACGAGCCCAAGCCGGGATGGGTTATTATCTCGGTGGAGCTCCTCTGGTCACTCGAGAGCGGAATAAACTGAGTGATGTCCCCTGAGTTGTCGAGAGCGATGACGGGAGCGGGGCTAGGGGATGCTTGGCTACGAACGCGCCGGGCGCAGAACCGGGCATCGCCCTACTCACCAACTCCGTGGCCCTTCGCTGGCGAGGGCTAGAGGATGCTTGGCTACGCACGCGCGGGGCGCGGAACTGGGCATCGCTCGTTAGGTGTCACATGCGTGGTGGTACTCTACGATGTGACACTGGAGCCAGGGTGTGCGGATGACCCCTAGGGGAGGTCATGGTGCATACGGTTAAAATTGGTTAATGGTTTATGAGGCCAAATGGGACTTTTGGCGCGGGCCAGATGGACTTCTGGCGAGATATTGGGCCAGATGGACTTCTGGCGAGATATTGGGCCAAATGGACTTTTGGCGGCCAAATGTGACTTTTGGCGTGTTTTTCGGAAAGGATGTGTTTTTGGGCCAAAAGGGTTTTTGGCGTGTGTGGAAAACTGGTGTTTTTGGGCTTTGTGCATTGGGCATGGTTCATGCATCTTGTTTGAGTTTTATGTATTTTTATCTGGTAGTGTTTGGGTTTTACTTACCTGCGGTACCATTCGTGGTTCCGTAGCTTTTGGTGCAGAGTTAGAGGACGAAGAGGAGGAGGCTGAGCCCGAGGATGCGGCTCCGCCGGGTTGCTGATGCTATCTTTCATATTTCTTAAAACTGTATTTGTGTTTTGTAATATTTTATCTATGTACGTTTTAAACAGCTTGTATTACATTAAAAAAAATTCTGGTACTTAGTTATGACTTTCGTTATCCGCTACGTGTTTCTCTGTACAGATCTGTTGCCTTGCACACACTCGGCACCCGTCGATGGGATGGTGACCCGGGTTGTCCCCATCCAGACATCTCAATTTTCCCATGTTCGGGCGTGGGGATTTGGGGGCGTCACATGCATCCAGCTTTTTTCTATTAGTTAACACTTGAAAACAAAGCAAGGAGCAGCATGATTGATGTAATAAATAAAAAAAGCAATGAGGAGCAGTGGAGTAGATATAAGCATAACCAAATATATGTCAACATTGAAGTACAACATTCAACAAGACTTGAGATGAGAAGGAATTAAAAATTTGTAAATAGTAATAAAAGATTTTGTGCATAATAGTGAAATAATTTGAATTAAGATGTTTGATGAGATTTTAGAAAAAGAGAAAGAAAAAATTGAATAAAATTATTATAAAATTAAAATATTGTTATAATATAATTTTTTCATATAATTTTTGTTTTTAAATTTAAAAAAGATGAACTGTTTTTTTATTTTTTGTTTGAAAATTTAGGAAAGTTGTAATGATTATGTAATGATTAGATAAAAAAGTTAAAAATCTGAAATTGAAAATTTTTTATCTTCGTGTTGTTTGAATGTTGAATTGAGATGATATAATCTAAGAATCCAAACAGGACCTTAGATCTACTGATAGATGATTTGTAAACATAAACTTGCGTTGAAAGTAATAAATAGGCCTCTTGTTCCCATATATAATAGCTTTCGTTAACCATAATATGCGCACTCTAAAATTCGATGGTGCACCCATGCAAGCAGTTTGAAGATCTAAAATTTTAATCCAATAGCACAAAATTTCTCTTCAACCATATGCTCTTATTTATCTGTCATTTGAGGTGTGAAATAGTACACCCACCCTCCAATCTCACCTCATAGGAAAAATGCCGCGTGCTCAACTCCTTAACTCAAGCCCCCACTTTTATTCATCTCCAAGTTACTCAAATGATCAAAACTACAATCTTGAGATTTCATCTATCTCACCTCTATCATTTTCTTCTCGGAAAAAATGACACCTCAAGAACTCACCTACTCTTTTCAAATGGGCCGTGGGCTGCTTTTTTATTTCCTCGTATCTTAGGAAATGTACCCTCTGGGACTTTTTCAAGCTTCCATTCCAATAACTCAAAATATGAGCTCAATACGATTTAAATTTTGAACTCACTCCCTTGCAAAACTTATCTAAAGCCTCCTTAAGTTTAATCTGGCTTTGAAGTGTGAAAGTGACACAAAAGTATCATTAAGATTACACAAATATACAATTTTACAAGTTGAGTTGTTCACATATTTGATAACAAGATAAAAGGAAGATGAATTGAAAATAGCCTCAAAGAATTGGAGGAGGTGAGAATCGTGAGACTCAGGAACTCTTTTTTGCTTTATAAAACTAAGTCCAAAACAGGGCACAAGAGCATGAGTCTGATTTGTGAGCAGAGGGTATTTTTGGAGGGCTAGATAGCGCATTCGTTTCACAAGGGTGAATGAGATAGCCTTCAACCAAGTAGTGCTAACTTTGGGAGGGGTTACCTGTAGAACGTCAATGTCACGAGCTCAGAAGTGCATTAAGAAAGATAGAACTCTTTGCATGAACCAAGTTGAGATCCAATGCCCTTGTATTGTCAGTAAAAGCCTTTAAGAATTACTATAGCCACAAAAAAAAAATTCATAAAAATAAATTCATAAATTAACTAGTTTCCATATAATACATTAGATCTATTTTATAATAAAAATAATAATTTAATAATTTAACGTACCACATGAGACTACGTCATCTTGTGAATTTATTTTTCTATTAAAGCATTTCTCAAAGCCTTTGGTTGGCAGGGAAAAATGAAAATACAAAGTCTCTACATTCATGCATCAATTAGGATTGTTCATCCAAACTGAGTTTTACCCAGTTCGGATCGGAACTGGGATAACTGGGTGTCCGATTATGGGTTTCAGCCTGGGTCAAATCCGGGCCGAAACCTGCATTTTAAAACCCGAGTGAACCCGGGTTTAAACCTGATACTTGGGTTGTTTTAAAACCCACTTAAGGACCTAAAGTCCCAGACGGGCTAGATTCCAGTAATGATGATCATTGAATGAGGGCAGTGGAACAACACTGATAGAGAGAAAGTGATGAGAGAGAGAGAGAGAGTAAGCGAGAGCGATGGGTAGAGAGAGTTACGTATACCATACAACATGTGGGAGACAGGGGGTGCTATGAAGGTGCTAACCTTCAACTAATCAGCATCAAATGGTGGAGGCTCATTCCCCGATGTCTTCTGTTGGCAGTGACAACTTGAAAGGGGAGAAGTGGTGACCAGCATTATCTACGGCTCAGGAAGAAAATGTGGAGGGCTGCTGGACATACAGTGGCTTCCAAGATGCAGTGGCGGTTGGTTTGGTGGGTAGAAGTATTTTGGTTTGGATGTAGCAGAATGGAGCACTACCCTGGCGGTTTCCGATGGTTGGACAACGGTGGAGTCCAAGGTTGTTTTGTTTTCATGCTTAAAAACAGAGATTTCTGTATTATAGGTGCAGGAACGTTGTGGGTGTGGAAAACATGCGGTGGTGGAGGTTTCTTCTAGTGGTTTTTTGCTTGGCGTGTCGATGGCCCTCAATCTGTGCTCCGATGGTCTAATGTAGCAGATTGGCTACGATGCACAATGATTTCCAGTGTGATTTACTCACACTAGCGGCTACTTTGTAAAAAAAAAAAAAATGAACCCAAATTTTCGGGTTTCAAAAAATTCAGATACATCTGAGTTCTAGATTGGGTCATAACTGGGTATACCCGAACCAAAACTCAGACTGCATTTGAAATCTGAATTCCAGGTTGGGTGCACCAGGATACCTGATCCGGAACTCGGATGAATAGTCCTAACATCAATTCATCATCTTGTTACATATTCTCAAGAAGAGAATAAGAATCATGTCGAAGTGTGGATCACATGTTAGCAGGAACTAGAAGGGTACGTAGTAGTCTTGGCATGTCGAACTTCTCAAAAGAGGAATAAAAGAGGCCAAGTGGCATTATATTTATCTAGGAAGTGGTACTGATGATTGCGCACTTGTCCAATATCTTGGACTGCCTAGCCTACGCCTCAAAGGCAATGGATTGTGGGTATTTTAGTCATTTTGTCACCATGATGTACTTTGATCGAAAGATACTTAATTATCGGAGTTTCAATGGTCGAAAATGCTCTAGATGATCTAAAAAGTTTATGTTCTAGATGAAAGAGTGTATTTAACTATTTCAATATTTTTTTATTAATAAAAAGCTATTTAATTTAGGGAAAAAATGTCATGCATGTATGAGTTATCGAATCATTAATAATCAGTGGCCAAATGCACAAATCTTGGAGTCTTGGACACTTTCTTTATATTTGTATAATGCCCATATAGCATCTATATATCAAGCTCTCACATTGCTTTGTTTTGTTGTATTCATTAAGTCGGTCATAAGTATTATAAAATTTCTATGCCAAGTGTCTATTTTTTACACACTCTAGATCTTAGAGTTCGATTAAGAGAGAGAAAGAAACAGAGGCAATTTCTGGTCTCAAAGGGGTTGGAGGGTTACTACCTAACACATACACTCGCATTCCAACAATAAAATTAAAAACTCTATATACAAAGTCATAAGAACACTATAAAATTATTGTGAGGTATTTTGATAAAATTATTCTTTTTACAATAATCCTTCATGGATGCTTTATTTCCTTTACAAGATTCATTCATCAAGATGAATATTAACATCAATAATCCATAACAAGCATAAAATATAAACATAAATAGAACTTGTATGTAAACTGTGGGAATAAAAATTCACCATAAATATAACTAGAATGTAAACAATGGGAATAAAATTCACCATAGATATGATTGGCATGTAAATTATAAGAATAAAAATGCACAACAAATAATCATAATCATGCGGTATAACCGATCATATGCATGATATAATAAAAATAATACAAAATAATACAAAATAATACTTAATAATACAAGCTTGTTATAAAACCTATGTTTTATAGTTATAAAATTGCCAAGATTTTATTAATAAAGAAATTCAAAAACAGATAACAAATTTTTATATGTTTCGGTTCTGAAACTCAACAAATATATTTCTGTTTCTTGACTCAAAACCGAAATGTTCAAGATTCACAATAGTCACAATATTATCAACTATGTTCACAAAACCAGCAGAATACCAACACAGATCTATACAAGAATATACAACACCTTCCAGATCCAATATAAGCACGAATCAACAAAATAACCGAGAGCAAATATACCAGAAATTAGCAAGGAAATAAGCATGAACAATGAAATAAGAAAAATAAGTAAAACATAGAAAGAACACACCGAGATACGTGGTTCGACCCTAATGGTCTACATTCACGGCAGGAATAGCCTAAGAGATCTTTATTGATAATCAATACAGTACAGAAAAGCCTCAGTTCATTAGAGTTACAAGCCCTCTCATAAAACCACAAAAAATCGCACAGATTTCTCTCAATAGAGATCAAACCCCGAAACCCTAAATAGCCCCTTCTCCCTTTTCTCTCTATCCCTCTGCCTCTCGAGAAAACCCAGCCGCTACACAAAAATGAATCAACTCCCTTAGGGTTTACACGGTAAGGATGCAATATATATGTTACAACAGATGGTGACAAGTGTAACAATCCAGCAGCTCAGCTTATGGAGAATCAGATGGAAGCACGGGCTCCTCACGTGGTCTAGCAGCTCAGCACTTAATGATATCAACGGCCCTGATCTTTCCACCTTACACATCATTCACTTATTACACATATAAGAGAATACATTAATTGATTAAATAAATAATGTAACAGATAAATGTATTGACATACATATTACAATTATGTATGAAAGTAAAAAGTTGTAATTGAAGATACTTACTTTAATTGTATATTAGCACAGATCTGAAGAATACTACAATTGACTAGAGTCTTGTGCTAATAATATGTTGTAAAACTAACGAAATATAATAAGAATATTCAAGACAAAATTGACTTTTCATAAGCTCAATAATATTCACTACTAATATTTAATTTTTCTCGTATAATACATATACACATATTTGTGAAGAGTCCCTATAAGAACCTTCATTTTTCTCTCTCCTTTTCTCTCAGTTCGTCTAGGTGCAGCGAAGGAAGGGATTAATGGCAACTCGTGATTGATGGTTTCATGGAGGTGCAGCAAAGAAGAGTTTGGCCAGTTTCTCTCGGGAAGCTACTGATCCGTGAGAGAAAAATAAAGAGAAGATAGGCCGAGGGAGATAGACAGTGTTGGTAAGAGTAGTTGAGAGTGTGTAGATATGCTGTCAGGGAAAAAAAAAATTTACACGAATCACGGCGTAAAAAAATATTAAGAGAGAACTCGAGAGGAAGAGAGCCGGCAATGTGAAAGTGGATTTTCTCTCATCTACTAATTTTCAATTAGATCATGAGATTATCTAACTTTAATAATTCCAAGTTGCCATATAATTTTTTTAAATTCTCTGCCAAGGTAACGAATCTGATCTCAATTCCTCTCTCTCATACGTGGAGTGATAACATTCCACATGTGTCCACTAATCAATGTCTGACCTAAAACCACAAATTATTAAATAAAAATAGTTATCTGTAATTGCATCAATATTCCCTTAACTTCCAATGATTCGCCGGGTTGGCATGGCATGCTTTCGACTTTATTTAGTTTTTCCGAAAATAGCATTGGGCTTTGATTAATCCATGTCAGTCAACAAAAATCCATGGACCGCTGTATTGGGCTTTGAAGTTCAATTCGATGAGCTTAATATACTCACTTTAGCCGAAAACATGTTACAAGCCCAAAGATCTACGTGGCAAATCAATTACGAGAATTATAAAAGTAACTTCATATTATCGATGTTGCAAGATATAATAGGTTAATCTATAAAATATATTTTGATATATCATATCAAGTCCAATAAATTTATAATTTTTTGTAATTATCTTTACAAATCTAGCACTTCTTTGCTAACAATGACAGTCAAGTAGAGCATATTTAACCCTTTACTTTCTTAATCTAACCTACAACCATCCATCTGTTATAAATAAAAAAAGTATATATACACATATAACATTTTTCACAGATTTTACACAATCCTATTCTAAATTAAACATATTTTATAAAATAAATTATAAAAATATTATTGTTTTATAAAAATACTCTGGTCCCAAAGCTACCATAAAAAAGTTCAATGGTGTAAAATTATTATTTGTCTAAAAAATTTAAATTGATAAGAAGATGTAGATTTTGTTATTTATTTTATATTTTAATACTCTCTTTCACGGTGTCCTAATAAATGAAATATTTAATTAAATAGAATAGAGAGAACTCGAGAGGGAGGGAGCTGTCAATATGAGAGAGGATTTGTAATGTGTGTGGTCTGAAATTGAACAAGACAAAGCAAGTCAGAAGGACAACGAAGGAAAACAAACAAATAATTTAAACATTGTGAAGATAACAAATAATATTATTTGTGTTGTAAATCTATCAAAATAGAGAGAGTTTCAAAGATAGAGAGAGAATGAGGGAGAGTCATTCTTATTCATATCCATTAACTTAGAAATATCCCCATATATATAGGGGTATAAAAGTCTTAATTGATAACTACGACTTGGTCAATTACGACGGCTAAACATAGTCATACAATACAAGCTGGTTTATAATGCTTTCCCTTTGAATGACCATATTTAAAAATATACCTCGTTAAAATATTGCTAAAGAAAAACCCTGTGGGAAAAAATCAATAGCGAAAGAAAAAGAGTACAGTATTCATGTGTACCGCCAAGTGTTTTAGGATTGTCTCATTAAAACTTTGCAAAGGAAAACCCAGTGGGATAAAATTTTAACGAAGAAAAAAGAGTACAATCAGCACAAGTTTTCAAGAGAATGAGAATTTAAAATCCTTATTTAAATCTTCTTTCGATTGCCTACTTTTTTAGATAAGAATGTCGTGCAGATTCTTACAGAATAAGAGCTTTAAAGAATGAGGTGAATAGTCTTAAATTTCTATAATCTTGTTTCGAGATAATAAAATAATATTTAACAAATATTCATATTTGTGATTCTATCTTCTGGTAGATATTCTGTGTACTATATTTTATTTCTCTTTTAATAATGCACGCTTCTTACAAAACCGTAATATGAATCTGAAATACTAATTGTATTTAAGAGATGGTATTTCAAAACTAATAATCTCATTTATCTCCCATTTGAAGTTGCAAGGGTTTCAGATTTATATTTCAAATATGTGCAGTTTTTATGAGCTCTTCTGGAGCCTCAATGACTCATTTATATAAACTGCAATAATAGCTTGTTCCACGTGTGTTTGGATTAGATGTATTTAGATGTGAAGCTTCAGACATTTTCTATCCTTCAGATATTTTCATATACATGTCAAGATCCAATGATCCATGTAACGTTCTGACGATTTTAAAACCAGTAATTCTTTACTTCAAGTAAGTTTTTCAATATATTTTTATAGTTTCCAAAATGATAATGAAATGTTATATTACTTATTATTACTTGATGAAAACTTTATGTTTATTCTCTTGATTTTGTGAATGTTAAACATACTTATGTTCCTGATTTATATATGTAGAAAATGTCAAATCTTACAAAATTGGAATTCGTTGCTCTTGACATTTCTGGAAAAAATTATTTATCTTGAATCCTTGATACTGAGATCCATCTCAATGCGATGAACTTGGAAGATACAATTAAAGAAGGAAATCAAGGGTCCCGGCAGGACCTCGCTAAGGCAATGATTTTCCTTTAGCACCATCTTCATAAAGAATTAAAAACTGAGTATCTCACGGTAAAAGATCCACTTATTTTGTAAAATGATTTAAGGGAGATATATGAGCAGCAGAAAACAGTAATCCTCCCAAAAGCTCGTCATGATTGGATGCACTTGAGGGTGCAAAACTTCAAGAGTATTAGTAAGTATAACTCTACACTCTTTAAAATTATATCACTATTGAAATTATGTAGTGAAAAAGTCATTGGTAATGACTTGTTAGAGAAGACATATACTACTTTTCATGTATCGAATGTGCTCTTGCAGCAGCAGTATTGAGAGCAAAAGTTCAAAAAATATTCTGAACTTATATCTTGTTTTCTATTAGTTGAGCAAAATAATGAGCTCTTATTAAGAAATCATCAGTCACGTTCTACTGGTTCTATATCACTTCCTAAAGTGAATGGTACTAGATTTACATCATTCTTAAAAGCAAATGGTGCATCTTTTCAAAGAAACCGTGGGTGTGAATGTGGTAGGAAAAATTATAGAAGTGGAAGTCCTAAAAGTGACCACACTAAAAGGGATAATAATACATATACACCGTATCACCAAAAGTGGTTCAACTCAGAAAAGGGTAAAGGTCCTCAAAATAAATTTTTAAAGAAAGATGAAGATGGATGCTATAGATGTGGTATGACTGGACATTGATCCCTTACCTATCGTACAACTAAGCACTTGGTTGACTTATACCAAACTTTTATAAAAGAAAAAATAAAAAAGTTTGAAACAAATTTTGCTGAACCATCAATGATTTAGATTCTATAGATGGAGAAGATATTACAAGTCTTGATATTTCTGATTTTTTTGAAGATTCTAGTAGTAGAGTTGATCATTTGATTGGTAATGGAAGTGTTTCTTTTTAATTAATGTATTTTCTTTATCTTATTATAAATTTTCTTTTATATTTTACAATGTTTTGTAGTAATGAAATTTTATATATTTTGTAGAATCATGATTCTTACTGATGAACTTTCTATCTCTGAAATGAATAATAAAGATGTATGTCTAACTGATAGTGCTACAACTCACACAATTCTTAAGAATAAAAAATATTTTCAAAATCTAACATTGAGTAAAGCATACATTCATACCATATCTGGTTCATCGAATCTAATTGAAGGCTCCGGAAGAGCTTATATTGTGTTATTTAATGGTATCAAATTTTATATTAATGATACTCTATTTTCTTCACGATCTAGAAGAAATTTATTGAGTTTTAAAGATATAAGATCGTAATGGTTGTCATATTGAAACCACCAATGAAGACAATAAAGAGCATCTTCTCATTACTAAAATAATTTCGAGCCAGAAGCTCGTATTAGAAAAACTGCATGCTCTCTCATCTTAATTGTATTATACAGAAATGAGAACATTTGAATCACATGTAGCAATACACCAGAAGTACATTGACCTCAAAATATTTATGACTTGGCATGATCACCTTAGACATCCAGAATCAATAATGATGAGACGAATAATTGATAATTCGTATGGACATCCCCTAAAGAATCAGAAGATTATCTTACCTGATAAATATCTATGCTATGCATGTTCTCAGGGTAAATTGATTATCAAACCATCTATCTCAAAGGTTATTTTTGAATCTCCATCATTTTTACAAAGGATTCATGGAGATATATGTGGGCCTATTCAACCATCAAGTGGACCGTTCAGATACTTTATGGTTTTAATTTATGCATCAAGTCGATAGTCACATGTTTGTTTACTTTCCACTAAAAATATTGCATTTGCTAAACTTCTTGCTCAAATAATTAAACTACGAGCACAATTCCCTGACTATCCAATTAAAACTATTTGATTAGATAATGCAGGTGAATTTACATCTCAAGCTTTTTATAACTATTGCATGTCAATAGGAATAGATGTTGAACATCCAATTGCCCACACACATACTCAAAATGGTTTAGCTGAATCATTAATTAAAAGGCTTCAGATAATCGCTAGACCTTTACTCATGAAATCAAAACTTCATATTTCTGCTTTGGGACATACTATACTTCATGCAGCATCATTGATTCGAGTTAGGCCATCAGCATATCACAAATATTTTCCATTACAGCTTGCATTTGGTTAACAACCAAATATTTCTCATTTTCGTATTTTTGGATGTACGGTATATATTTCAATTGCACCTCCATAACGTACAAAAATAGGCCCTCAACGTAGACTTGAGATATATGTTGGATTTAATTCTCCACCTATTATTAGATACTTTGAGCCTCTTACAGGGGATATGTTTAAGGTACGTTTTGAGGATTGCCATTTTGACGAATCCATTTTTTCAATATTGGGTAATGAGAAGTCGATGCATAAAGTACGACAGGAAATTACTTGGGAAAATA
This sequence comes from Carya illinoinensis, assembly GCF_018687715.1. Taxonomy (NCBI): domain Eukaryota; kingdom Viridiplantae; phylum Streptophyta; class Magnoliopsida; order Fagales; family Juglandaceae; genus Carya; species Carya illinoinensis. The sequence goes on from NC_056756.1 coordinate 5,423,057, forward strand.
AAACCTTTCCCAATTTGAACCTCGTACAAATGAATGTAAACTAGAGGTTCAAAAGATTATTCATTTGCAAAATGTTACAAATCAATTACCGGATGTATTTACTGACACTAAAAGTGTGGTAAAATCATATATTCCTGTTATTAATATTCCAGCAAAGATTGCAGTCCCTGAAGGACAAGTTGCCAAAACAGCAATAGGTAAGTCTAAGATACACCTAAAGCGTGGATGGCCTATTAGTGCTAAAGATAAAATTCCTTGAAAGAGAAAAATACAAAATGAATTTGGTACTCCTGAAGAGTCTATACCCACACAGTCCATAAGAGTAATTGATGCTCATGAAAAGACTAAATCTTCTGAAAAAGAACCTCCTGAAGAGGTATTTAATGAAATATCTTCCCTTGAAGAGGGACAGGTACCTGAAAATAACGAGATCTCGATACATTTCATGAGTACTGGAGAAATTTTGAATAGAAATAAAACTGTTGTCGACAACATATTTTCATATAAAATGGCACTCGACATTACCAAGAGTAATGAAGAAATTGAGTTAAGAACTATCGAAGAATGTCGACGTAAAAATGATTGGCCAAAATGAAAATCAGCTATTGAAACTGAATTAAACGCGCTAACAAAGCAAGAGGTCTTTGGACCAATTGTACAAACACCAAAAGGTGTAGTACCTGTTGGATATAAATGGGTATTTATATGTAAGCGTAATGAGAGCAATGAAATTGTGCAATATAAAGTACAACTTGTTACACAAGGCTTCCTGTAGAAATCGGGGATTGATTATGAGGAAACATATTATCCTGTTATGGATGGAATCATATTCAGATTTTTGATTAGTTTGGTAGTTACAAAAGGATTGGATATGCAGTTGATGGATATGGTCACTGTATATTTATATAGATCATTAGATTATGACATATATTTGAAAATCCCTGAAGAATATAAAATGCCTGAAACTTCTAATATGAGTACATTCAGAAATATGTATTCTATTAAATTTCAAAGATCTTTATATGGATTAAATCAATCAGGACGCATGTAGTATAAACGCCTTAGCGAATATCTATTGAAAGAAGAATTTGAGAATAATCCAATATGCCCATGTGTTTTTATTAATAAATCAGACTCCAGATTTGTTATTATTGCGGTTTATGTTGATGATCAAAATCTTGCTAGAACTCCTGAAGAGATCAAAAAAACTGCTATATATTTAAAGAATGAATTTGAAATAAAGGGCTTTGGCAAAATGAAATTTTGTCTAGGCCTGCAGCTCGAACATTTGCAAAATGGAATTCCCATTCATCAGTCAAATTATATAGAAAAAGTCTTGAAACACTTTTACATGGACAAAACTCATCCCCTGAGTACTTCAATGATTGTTCGATCACTTGATGAAATAATTCGATATTATCTTGATTATTATAGGTGAACAGAAAGTTCAGATGATAATTAACTTATGCATGGAATAAGATAAAAATGTCTCATATTCTAGCTGCTAAAATCCTAGCGAGGATTAAAGTTTCTGTAGGACAATTAAGAAATTTAGCAGTCTGGTAAATATAAGACATGTCTAAAGGTATGTGAGACCTATTGATACAAAAGACAAAGCATCTCGAAAGAGAAAAACACAAATAATTTGGTACTCCTAAAGAGGTCATACCCATAAAACAAGTAATAAAGTCCATCCAAATTTTCTACATAAAATTCTCCCATATAAACTCTTGAAGAGTATAAATCTCCTGAAGAGTGCCTCTTGAAGAGATTTTTCATGAAGTGTCTTCCCTTAAAGAGGGACAGGTACATGAAAATAACGAGATCTCAATACATTTCATGAATATTAGATAAATTCTGGGTAGAAATAAATTCATTGTCGACAACGTATTTCCATATAAGATGGCAATTGATATTACCAGAAGTAATGATGAAAGTGAATCAAGAACCGTCGAAGAATACCGACGTAAAAATATTAGCCAAATTTGAAAGAAACAATTCCTACATAATTGATATTAATAGACTTGTAGTCCAAACACCTAAAGAGGTGATGCTTGTTGAATATCAGTGGGTATTTATATAAAAAAAAATGAAAATGTGATATATAAATTATGAATCAGTCTCTAGCAGATAATTTCTGCAGAATTGATAATCACTGGTAAAATATGATACATATGGACTCGTAGTCCAAACACCTAAAGAGGTGATGATTGTTGAATATCAGTGGATATTTATATAAATAATATAAAATGCCTGAATCTTTTAATCTGAAAATGTGATATATAAATCACGACTTAGTTTCTCGCAGAAACAATATTGATATGCTTTTAAAGTGGTTGAAATTATATTGAGATTTTTATTAACTTGAAAGTTACAGAGAGTTTGGATATGCATGATTAACTGCATATTTATATGGATCATTGGATTATGACATATATATGAAAATCTCTGAAGGATAGAAAATGTCCAAAACTTCTACTCTGAATACATCTAGAAATATGTATTCTATCAAGTTTCAAAAATCCTTATATGATCTAAAACAATCCAAACGCAAATGAAAACAAGCTATTATTGCAGTTTATATATATGATTTAAATGTCATTGAGGTTCCAGAAGAGCTCATGAAAAACTACACATATTTGAAATATAAATCTGAAACCTTTGCGATTTCAAATGGGAGATAAATGAGATTATTAGTTATGAAATACTATCTCTTAAATGTAATTAGTATTTCAGATTCATATTACGGTTTTTGTAAGAAGTGTGCATTATTAAAAGAGAAATAAAATAGAGCACACAGGACATCTATCAAAAGATAGAAACACAAATATGAATATTTGTAAAATATTATTTCTTTATATCGAAGAAAAATTACAAAAATTTGAGGCACTTCGCCTCATTCTTTAAACGTTCTTGTTCTTTAAGAATCTGCATGGCATCCTTATCTAAAGGAGTAAATAATCGAAAAGAAGATTTAAGCAAGGATTTTAAATTCCTATTCTCTTGTTTTATTGCTCCTATCTTCATATTAGACTCCAGAAGAAGTCGCTGAAAGATAGAAATATTCTCGTAGAGTTTGTCAATCCCACAAGTTTTGGATTGCAGTCGCTGAAAAAATGCGACAATGGATGATGAGTATCGGGTACCGAGACTCACAAACTCGTAAATAGCTTTATTATCTAACTTATTAGTCAGATCATTATTGTATTGCATTATAACACTTGTGATAGAAGCAGGAATAGCTGATGAACGAGGTGCAGAATACCTCATATATTAGCCATGAGAAGATTGCTGAGCCATTGCAAAATAAAAATGAAGAAAGAGATTGCAGAGTAAGAATACAGAAAGAGATTGCAGAAGAATACAGAAAGAGATTACAGAATAAGAATGCAGAAAGAAATTGCAGAGTAAGAATACAGTATGATTATAGAAAAGTTATGAAAATGAGATTAGAATGAAGATGAGCTGAATATCTCTTTTAAAGAGAAAATTATGATAAATTACTTCACAACATTTCTCGTGAAGCATCTCTCTACAAGAGACAAGAAGATGTAGCATCATAGCTCTGCGGCGCCTGACAGCTATAGAAGAGCTGAAAAATCTGTGGTGCTTGTCTGGTCTAAAAAGCTGGGCACCGTTTTTATTGAAAAATGAGGTTAGTGGCTTAATTTTGATGATTGTGTTATTTACAAGAACTCCAGAAAAGCACAACTCCAGAAAAGTAGTGAATTTAATGTTAAAAATGATCTTGAATCAATATAGTGAATGTCACTATAAAGTCTTGAAGCACTTTTATATAGACAAAACTCATCTCCTGAGTACTCCAATAGTTGCTCGATTATTTAATGAGCAGAAAGATCAATAATTAGTTGAATATACGGATGTGGATTATCTTTCAAATCCACACAAGAAGATCATTGCAATTCATGAGAAGAAATATGAAATTGATGTCAAAAAGATACAGTCAAGTAATAATCTGGCAGATTTATTCACTAAAGTATTACCAACTGTAACATTTAAAACGATTGTGCAGAACATTGGAATGTGGAGACTTGAAGACCTATTATCATGCACTTTTCAGGGGAAGTAATATTTTGAAGACTTGTGCTAATTATACTCTTTTTCTTTTGCTAAAGTTTCATCTCACGGGATTTTCCTTTGCAAGGTTTTAATGAGGCAATCCTAAAGTACTTGGCAGTACACATGAATACTGTACTTTTTTTCATTCGCCATTAGTTTTTTTCACAGGGTTTTTCCTTGATAAGATTTTAACGAGGCATATTCTTTAAATATGGTCATCCAAATGGGAAGTGTTATAAATCAACTTATATTGTATGATCATATTTAACCGTCATTATTGACTAGGTCTTAATCGTCAATTAAGACCTTTGTATCCCCATATATATGGACATATTTTCTTAGTTCAGTTATCAATAATAAAACCTCTCTGAGCTCTTTCTCATTCTCTATCGTGAGTTTTTCTTCTCTCTCTTTTAATTTAGTTACATAACACATTATCAGCACGATGCGTGAAAAATCTTCTCCTGCTGCATGATCTATATTGATCCATTAAGCTCGGAAAAGATCAGCTTAACCAACAATGGCCGTCAAAGAGTTTTTCTCTATGCTCTTTATCTTCCTGGTCTTGCTCCACCATAAACAAACTTATGCGAGTCCGATCAAAACCATTGTAGTGCTCGTGATGGAGAATCGGTCCTTCGACCACATGCTGGGCTGGATGAAGAAGCTAAACCCCCAAATCAATGGCGTGGACAGCTCTGTGTACAAAGCTCTTGTCTTTGTATCCACAGCTCTGTGTACAAATCACAGGCGCCGATTTGATGCTGTCCATGGTGCTCGGTTCAAAGATCCATGAGCACCAATCCGAAATCCTTCGAGAAACAGGTGCTGAAATCCACTGCAAATTCCCTGATCACCGACAACACATAAACCCAACTCGGCCTCGAACTGAAAATTCTTTCCAACAGAGAGCATCGAAGCAAGCAATGGATTCCCTCCCTCTCCATGTCTGTCATGTCCACAAACTATCGATTCTCCTGAACAGAGCATACTTACTTGTCCACTCCACGGCTTTGTCTTTCTTGATTTACTACAGAGTCTCTTTTATCTTCCAAGATCTTAACACTAGAGCCACGCCAGGGCTAGTACCATGTCTTCTTGTGTTCGCTTCTGAACTCCTCTCTTTTCTATGGCTCATCGGCCAAGCTTTTAGATGGCGTCCCGTTACTCGGACAGTCTTTCCAGAAAGATTACCGGAGGACAATAAGCTCCTTGCCATTGACGTGCTCATATGCACCACAGATCCAGACAAAGAACCAACTGTGGAGGTGATGGACACTGTTATCAGCCATAGCGTTGGACTACCCACCCAAGAAGCTTAACGTGTATCTTTCAAATGATGGTGGGTCTCCTCAAACTTTGCATGGTATGAGGGAAGCTTGGAGGTTTGCAAGGTACTGGCTTCCTTTTTGTAGGAAGTATGGAATCAAGATCAGGTGTCCAGAGCCTTATTTCTTGGCTATATCGGACGATGGGGCTTTCGGGAGTTCTGAGTTTCACGATAGAGCACCAAAAAATTAAGATGACAGCGAAACAAACCCGGATGTGTCGTCGGCGTGCATGTACACATCTTCTTGGGGATCGACATGTGGCTATGGTGGCCCAGGAGAGTTGTTGGTATCAGCTGTAGTCAAAGTTTTAAAATTCGTTCCGTTCCGGCCGGAATGGCCGGAATTTTTCGTGCCAGAACAGTGACCGGAATGGGATAGGTATCTGTTCCGTTCCGGGTCAAATTCCGGCCATTCCGGTCAAATTCCGGCCGTTCCGGTCAATTCCGGCCGGAATTCCGGTATTCCGGCCGGAATAGTAATTCCGGTCCGGAAAAAAAAAAAAAACTTTTAAATAAGTTAAAAAATAATGAATAAAATTGTACTTTAAGAATTCAAATACCCCTTTCCGTGCATTAGAAGTATTGTTACTTTTAATAATTTTTCTATTCTTTAATTTTTTTCCTTTATTTTTGTGTCTTAACTCAAGTTTGTGAATTTTTTCAATATATATTCATTTTATAAATCTTTAATTCTTCTATATATATACACATATACATATCACACACTTACATATATGTATTTATTTTATTAATTGTTAGTTTATATATACATATAAATATTTATATATAATATATAATTAATCCCGAAACGGTACACCGAAACGTACCGGTACCGAAATATTCCGTTCCAGTGCCTCAACCGGAATGGTCTCCGGAACGGATTTCAAAACTTTGGCTGTAGTGCATCCCAGTTTCAGTTGATTCATGGAGCTGCACGAGTACCCATAGGGTGTAAAGCTGCCATATGAATGCAAGGGTCAAACCAATTATCCCCTGCAGCCTACTTTTCCAAACACTCGGCCGCCTCCAACTCGCAACATGACCTTGTAAGAGTTTTATTTAAACTCTATATCTCACACAGTCATCTTAATAGAATTTAAAATAGTTCAAGTCTATCAGATTAAAGATGAGTGATAATAGGATAAAAAAATCCTAAGAGATAAGATTAAAACTCTATCTCTAATTATAGTCAGATACAAACTCTTAGATTTCTTGATGGTCAGAAATCTATAAATAGCACTAAGGGATTAAAGGGTTCTCACCTATAACATTAGAGTGTCTTTTGCCATCGTGAGACACTTGTGAGGCGAAATTGCTAGGGTGATCCTTCTCTCATAGCCAGATCTAATTCTTCATCAAACTAATGGAGAAAGGTACGCATTTATTTATTACTATTTATCATTGTAGATCATATGAAATCGAAGATCTGTTTATTAATGTTCATGTTAAAATATTTAACATGTGGTATCAAGCTTTAGGTTGTAGATTTTTTATGATCTCAATAAAATATGCAGTAAATATATGCTTTCGTATATTATGATTTTACTATATTGTGAAAGACTGAAAATATTGATTTTACGATATGAGAAGAGAATTTTTATGATGGGATTGCATCTATTCTATGAAAGACCCAAACAACGAAAATACGCACATCATTTCGATGTTCTTATTTCTACTTTTGCCGAATTGAGTCTGTGCTGGAGGTAGAAAAACTCCCTCATTTTTTTTCCTTCCAATCATGCTTAATACTTTCAGATCACTTTCCTTTGTTGAATCGTGCATTGTTGTAAATTTCTTTGCTTTTTATACTGTGTTGTTGATGGAGAAAGAAATCTTGAGGGGTGGAGAAAGCCGCTGGGTGTAGGGCAGACCACCGTGTATGGTGGCTCATGGTGGCTTAGCACGCCGGCGGTGTGCAGGAGATGGCCTTGAGAGGCGACATAAAGGGGCTGTATAGTCCCGAATGGGCGCCTCTCCTGCTTGTTCAAGATTCTCGTCGAAGATGAGGTGTAGGTTGGCGCTGGGAGGAGGCATTGAGCTCCTCATCTGCGTCCCTGTAACGGCGGCAGAGGGCTCTAAAGCCCACTGCCGCAGTGGTTCCGTGGTATTTAATTAAAAAAAGAAAAAAGAAGGTGGACCTCAACGGCGAGTAGAGGCTGAGAATGCCTTGCCGTTCTCCTCCTCGCCGACAAGGACCACTGTCAGTTGCCGTGAGAGGTGGAGCTGGGTGATTGTAGAAGGAAGGAACTGGTGCGGCGCTGTTTTTTTCTTAAGAGAAGAAGAACAAATATAAGGACTGATAAGGCTAGGTTTTATAAAAGGTTTGGGCTGTGGGCCGTGGGCCGTGGGCCTTGGCCCAGTCCAAGTGTTTAAATTGCTTTGAATCCAAAAGGGTAAAGTGCTTGAGCTGGAATTCTGGTCCAGCCCGATAGCATAGTAACGGGCCACAGTAGTGGCCAGCCCAATAAAAGAACCAAAAAGGACGGACCTGTACAGATCCAGCCCAAGTCAACGCATTCAGTTGACTTGGTCTCGGTCTGGATTGCTGAACCGGTCCTGTTCAGACCCGGACCGAACCGGTCAGATTATAATTAAAAAAAATTCTGAATTTTATTTATTTATTATTATTATTATTTTTTATATATACATGTTATTAATGTTATTTACATGTATGAAAATTTTATTATTGATAAATTTATATGCATGTCATTATTGTTAAATACATGTATTAAATTTTATTAAATGTTATATGCATGATATTATTGTTAAATACATGTATTAAATTTTATTAAATGTCATGTACATATTGTTATTACATACATAAAATTTATGTATGAACTGCCTCTTATTATCATGCTATATATAATTATTTATCCAATATGGACAAGTGATTTTCATTAAAATTAAAGAAAAACTTGGTTGCCCAAAGGTACTAGATTTTCTTCAATTTTGGTGAACAATCATTAAATTCCATAATAAGGTGGATATGATAGAGTGAACAATTTTGTGTGTCAAGATCTACTCCCAAAGGAGAATCTTGATGATACGATTAGTTTATCTATCAAATTAAGGTTGGAATGAACACTTTGTGTATCAAGATCTACTCCCAAAGGAGGGTTTTGATGACACTACTAGTTCATCCATCAAAAGAAAAGTTGGAGGGAACAATTTGTATGTCAGAGTTTACTCCCAAAGGAGAATTATAATGATACACTTAGTTTATCCACAGAATTTAGTATTGGTGAGAACACTTTGTGTATTAAGATCTAGATCTACTCCCAAATGAGGGTTTTGATGACACTACTAGTTCATCCATAATTTTTTAAATTCTGATTATTATTTATAAGTGTCTAACTCAAAGCATTATGTGATGAATATTTTCTTGCAGTAAATGTACCGACATCATTACATTCACAAACTTTATCAGTTCCTGTTTTGAATGGCTCTAATTTTTCTGAGTGGGTTGAGCGAGTCAGATTCACCTTAGGGGTCCTTGACCTGGACTCATCCCTTACAAGTTCAAAACCACCACCCTTCACTGAAGATAGTAACAGGGGTGAGAAAGAGTCATTCAAACAATGGAAGAGATCAAACAGGCTGAGTCTAATGTTCATGAAAATGACCATATCTGAAAATATTAAAAATTCACTCCCTAATGTTGAGGATGCCCAAATTTTTTTAAAAAATACTGAGGAGAGATTTAAGTCTACAGATAAGTCTTTAGCAGGAACACTGATGGCTAGACTTATCACCATGAAATATGATTGAGCCAAAGGAATGCAAGAGCATATTCTTGAAATGACAAATATTGTCGCCAGATTACAAACCCTGGGAATGAAAGTAGAGGAGTCCTTTATTGTTCAGTTTGTTCTGAACTCATTGCCATCTCAGTATGGTCCATTCCAGATGCATTATAATTCTATTAAGGATAAATGGAATGTGAATGAGCTGACAAGTATGGTAGTTCAGGAGGAAGTAAGACTGAAATAACAAGGGCATTACTTTGTTAATTTTGTGACCAAAGAAGCTGGAAAGAAAAAGCATCATTATAGTAAAAAAAAATGAATTTGACCACCAAGAGAAAAGGAGCCTAAAAATGTTAATCAAGTTCAACATAGTGGTACCAAATGCTACTGGTGTGGAAAAAATGGACACATGAAATTTGAGTATCAGAAACGTAAGGCTTGGTTTGAAAAGAAGGGTAAGCCTCTTGCCCTTTTATGTTTTGAATCAAACCTTGTAAATGTTCCTACTAATTCTTGGTGGTTAGATTCAGGTACTAATGTTCATGTTTCTATAACCATGCAGGGATACCTTACAAGCCAAACACCAAGCCCTAGTGAACGATTCATTTTTATGGGAAATGAGAATAAGGCTGAAGTTTTGGCTATAAGGACTTTTTGTTTAGTTTTGAGTACTGGTCATTGTTTAGATCTTCATAACACAGTTTCTTTGCCTTCTATGAGGCGTAATTTAATTTTCCTTTCTAGATTAGACTCTGATGGTTATTCATTTTCATTTTACAATGGTAGTTTCAATTTGTTCAAAGACTCTTTATCTATTGGTTCTAGGTTTCTTTCCGATGGTCTTTATCGACTTTGTCTCGATAATACATTTATTCAAAATACCTATACCCATAACCATGAAATGTGTATTGGAACTAAAAGAAATATGATGAATGAACATTCTTATGACTTGTGGCATAAGAGATTGGGGCACATCTCCAAAGAAAGGTTAGAGAGATTAGTAAAAGAATGGATACTTCCGCATTTATATTTTACTAATCTTGAAGTATGTATAGATTGCATTAAAGGAAAGCAAACCAAACATACTAAGAAAGGTGTCACAAGAAGTAAAGAGCTTCTTAAAATAATTCACACAGATATATATGGACATTTTCCACTGAATGTTTTGGTGGAGAAAAGTATTTTATCACCTTTATAGATGATTTTTCACGGTTTGGATATATCTATCTACTACATGAGAAATCTCAAGCTATTTCAGTACTTGAGGTATTTCTCATGGAGGTGGAAAGGCAGTTAGATAGAAAGGTGAAAATCATCAGGTTGGATCGAGGTAGAGAATACTATGGAAAGTATGACGAATCGGGTCGTAACCCTGGCCCATTCGCCAAACTTCTTGAACAACGTGGTATTGTTGCACAGTACACGATGCCAAAGACGCCACAGCAGAACGGTGTTGCTGAAATGCATAAGTAGACTTTATTGGATATGGTCAGAAGTATGGTAAGCAATTCTACCTTACCCAAATCATTGTGGGGTGAAGCCATTAAGACGGCAACTTATATCTTAAACCTGGTTCCTAGTAAGTCAGTTCCAAAAACTCCTTTCGAGTTATGGACTGGTAGGAAACCAAGTTTAAGACACATGTATGTTTGGGGTTGCCCAGCAGAAGCGAGACTTTACAACCCACATGAAAAGAAATTGGATCCCAAAACAGTAAGTGGGTACTTTATTGGCTACCCAGAGAGATCCAAAGGGTATAGGTTTTACTGTCCTAATCACTGTCCGAAAATAGTGGAAATAGGGAATGCCAAATAACCTAGAGATGTGATCATTGAGGAAGTACAAGTAGATGTCCTCATACCTATATTCTCAGAAAAGATAATGGTTCCTCTAATTGATCATCACAATGATACATTGGAACAAGAGAATGAGCACCCATCTCAGAATGATAATATCACTGATGAACCAAGTTCGGAGTTACCAGAATAGATAGTCTTACGCAGATCTCAGAAAGATTGGAGACCTGCTATTTCAGCAGACTATGTAGTATATCTCCAAGAATCTGAATTTGACATTAGGACAAGTGAAGATCCACTAACGTTTTCACAAGCTATATAGTAAATGGATCGATGCCATGAAAGAAGAGTTGAAATCCATGGATCAAAATCAAGTTTGGGATCTTGTTGAGTTGCCTAAAGGGTGTAAAAGAGTCTTGTGTAAATGGGTCTTTAAGATCAAACGCGACTCTAAAGGCAACGTCGAACGACATAAGGCCAGACTTGTTGCTAAGAGTTTCACCCAGAAAGAAGGCATTGATTACAAAGAGACCTTTTCTCCAGTATCTAAAAATGACTCATTCAGAATCATTATGGCATTGGTGGCTCATTTTAATTTAGAGTTACACCAGATAGATGTGAAAACAATTTTTCTAAACGGAAGTTTGGATGAAGTTGTCTACATGGAGCAGTTAGAGGACTACTCAGAAAAGGGCAAAGATCACCTAGTATGTAGGCTTAAGAAATCAATATACGGGCTTAAGAAAGCTTCCTGACAATGGTACTTAAAGTTCAATGATACCATTACTGCCTTTGGATTTAAAGAAAATATCGTTGATCGATGTATATACCTAAAGGTCAGTGGGAGCAAGTTTATATTTTTGATCCTGTATGTTGATGATATCTTGTTGGCTAGTAGTGATCTTGGCTTACTTTATGAAACCAAGGGTTTTCTATCTAAGAACTTTGAAATGAAAGATATGGGTGAGGCGTCCTTTGTGATCGGAATTGAAATCCTCTGGGATCAAAAACAAGGACTGTTGGGATTGTCTCAGAAAAATTACATAGAAAGAGTTCTTGAGAGATTTGGCATGAAAAGTTGCTCATCACTTGATACTCCGATATCAAAAGGTGATAAGTTTAACCTATCACAATGTCCTAAAACTGAGTGGGAGCGTAAAGAGATGGCAAAAATCCCCTATGCTTCGGTTGTGGGAAGCTTGATATATGCACAGATTTGCACGAGGCCAGACATTAGTTTTGCAGTTGGCATGCTTGGGCGTTACCAAAATAACCCAGGGATGTCTCATTGGAAAGCAGTAAAGAGGGTATTACGATATCTACAAGGAACTAGGGATTACCAGCTTACCTTTAGGAGAACTGACAACTTAGAGGCAACTGGATACTCAGATTCTGATTTTGTCAGTTGTTCTGATAGTAGGAAATCTATTTTTGGATATGTTTTCCTACTAGCCAGTGGAGCGATCTCATGAAAAAGTATGAAGCAAACATCACTACTTCATCAACAATGGAGGCTGAGTTTGTGGCATGCTTTGACGTCACAGCGCATGGTATATGGCTGAGGAACTTTATCTCAGGGCTTGGAGTTGTTGACTCTATAGAAAGGCCGCTGAGAATTTATTATGATAATTCCTCTACAGTTTTTTTTTTTCCAAAAATGATAGGTATTCTAAAGGTGCTAAACACATGGAACTCAAATACCTAAATGTCAAGGAGGAAGTACAGAAACAGACAGTGTCCATAGAACATATTAGTACTACGCTTATGATTGCAGATCTATTAACAAAGGGACTAGTAGCGAAGCAGTTTAAAGAACATTTTGACAGAATGGGTCTTATGATGTAAACATGTTATTGAACTCGTAGATGTTTTATTTTATTTTGGACACTTAATGATATCTATTATAGTTGTTTTGTTTCTGTTTTCTTGTCTTTCCATTTTTTTATACATTGAATGGTTTGGAAGAATGATGACAAGATAATGTCTACAACAAACATGAATTGGAATCCAAGGCATTACAATATTAGCCTTAATTATCCCAATTAAAGATCATGTAAAATTGGTTACTGGTGTTGTGGTATATGGAAGAAAATTTGTTGATTATATAACAAAGGACCGCCATGACTCGTGTGACGCCCCCAAATTCCGTTTGGGATCGGACGGACATTTGAAGCGTCGAGACATGCAACACAAGGTTACCTGCCCCCGTTCATGACATATAAGATGCAATAATCCTAACATGCATCTAACATTATGCAATATTCGCAGCGGATAATTTTTTTCTTTAGCAATACTATGCACCAAACTGAAAATATCCCAATACTTAAAACATACTTCATACATAAAGATCCATTGAATAACTAAGATCACAGCACTATTCCAAAATAGTTATGATCCAAAAGTACTGGAGATGCAACTCCATCGTACAAGTAGTAATTTAACTACTATATTAACATTAACGACGCACCGTCGTTCAGTCGACTGTGTCTAGTTGGTCAGCTCCTGGTCCACCTTCAGATCCTGTAACAAGATCTACCATTCGGGAGGAATGGTAGTTGGGACTACCACAGTGAGATTTGATTACAAATCTTAGCAAGTTAACAAAAAACTTCCACACAGACTAATGATGCATGGATGACAGTAAAAGCATAAATGCATAATCAAATTCATAAGTAATTAAAGAATAACTTAGCGTACAACATAGCATAATTGACATAACTTAAATTGAAACATGAACTGAACTTGACTTATCATAAACTTGCTTTGAAACTTGAATTAACATGAAAAATACATACTCCACAGTTGTTGTGGCCCCATGTATTTTACGTGTAAATACATACTCCACAGTTGTTGTGGCCCCATGTATTCTACACAAACTTGACTTAACATTAAAAATACATACTCCACAGTTGTTGTGGCCCCATGTATTCTACACAAACTTGACTTAACATGAAAAATACATACTCCACAGTTGTTGTGGCCCCATGTATTCTACGTGTAAATACATACTCCACAGTTGTTGTGGCCCCATGTATTCTACACAAACTTGACTTAACATGAAAAATACATACTCCACAGTTGTTGTGGCCCCATGTATTTTACGCATCACAATTGTAGTTAAATACATACTCCACAGTTGTTGTGGCCCCATGTATTCTACACAAACTTGACTTAACATTAAAAATACATACTCCACAGTTGTTATGGCCCCATGTATTCTACGTGTAAATACATACTCCACAGTTGTTGTGGCCCCATGTATTCTACACATCATAATGTACTCAAGATGAAATGTGACTGGAATACGAAAGGACTGAAGTCCTGACGTAACATAACGTGACTTGAACATAACTTAGAATACATGACCAACTTGAGATAGAAACATTTCGTAACATGGCATAACATATAATAGACAACATATTTAACATGACATACTTGCAACAGTGAATATTACATGACTTGACTTACATGTAATGGATGACATACTTAGCATGACGTACTTGTAATGTACAGTAATATATAACAGAATATATTATGTAACAGATAAAAATTGATGACAGAATAAATTCTGTATAATAGACAATTACATGATAACTTGACATGGCATGACACATATGATAACATACATACATACACTGTAGTTCTTTTACTTAGCACACATACACAGTAGACTGCTAGTAAGTTAAAAGCTAACTTACCTCGATCTCCGCGTTTCTTATAAAACTTCAAGTGCGATCACGAGGAACTGTAATTAGTAATTCTAAAAGTTAGAACTAAATCACTAATAATTTGAAATATGGAAAATACTAACTTAAAGAGTAAAATTTTCATTTTACTCTCTACATGTGGAAAAATGACCGTTTTACCCATAACTTAAGGATTTTGCATACTAACTCTAAAAGTTTCTAAAATTTACATTCCTCATGTAAATTTTATCCTAAACTTAAATATCAACTCAGAAAAATTTAAAACAAAACACAACTATGAAGAACACACTATGGTTAAAACCTCCATAGGCCATTTCCCTTTATTTTTGTTGCAATTCCTTCCAACTTCAAAACTCATGCTTAAACTAAAATTTTGCAACAAACATCTTCCAATCCTAAGTTCAAAACCATACTTAAAACATCCATTTAGAAAAAGCTAATAATCAATACCAAACTTTTTTGTAAAAAGATACAAGCACTTGAATCACAAGTTTTGACCTTAAATCAAAACATCTCCAAGAATTTTAAAAATCAAATCTTACTTCTAACATATTCATAATATCATCCTAACATCAACAATGCTTTAAATCATCAAACTAAAGTCACCAAAATCACAAAATAAAATTTGGAGTTTTTTGGTTTTACACTTAGTCCAAAAACAGAAACTTTTTCCTCAACTAGTTTTGATAAATCTCTCGATCTATGACTTATAAATATATGATCTTCAAACCAAACCATTACATGGTTTAAAAAGATGTCCTAAAACATATACAAGCTTCTAATTCAAGATCACATGGTTAGAAATTAATCAAAACATAAATTTAGCCAAGAATATCCACACTTTGGCTTATCTGAATATCTCTTTGCATAAAATTTCATATCTTTGAAACTAACATCAAATATCTTCAAAATAATAATATAACATGTATATAAGATGTTTAGGATCTTCCAATAAAATTATCAAAGTCATTAGAATAGGTTTAGACCACCAAAGAGTTAAACTTTCTCAAAACAGAAACTGTTTTTCCTCTTCCAGTTTCTAAGTTTCTAAATCTAAGAAAATCTTTCATCAAAACCTTTAATCATGCAAAAATCCTCAACCAATAGTCATATATACATGTTAACAATACTCCATAAAAATTTCGGACCAATATCTATCCATTAGCTTGGTCAAAAACTCCAAACTATAACATACTCTCCAGATTCACGCCCAGAATGAACTTTCTATGGTTAAAAATACTTTTGACCGACCAAATGACCATGGAATGATACAAAAAATACATCTACGGAAACTAGACTCAAAGAGGAACAACTTATATGAAGGAGACTTTATGATAAAACACTTACAAAAGCTTAGAAATGGGTGTGCAAAAGAACTCCTAAAAGCTGTCCGAGAGAGAGTGTTTGGTATTCTTTCAATGGAAAGCATAAATGAAGATAATTTCGTGGGGAGGGATGGCTGGAGATATTTGTGGATAAGATATGGAAGACTTGAGGCTGGAGTGAGAGTTAAGTGTAGGACTCTCTTACCCAAAGTGAGAGTTAAGTGTAGGACTCTCTTACCGGAGTGAGAGTGGAGTGTAGGACTCTCTTACCTAATAATATCTACAAAAATCAACTCAAGATATTTTTACCCAATAATATCCACGAAATTAGTTCAAAATATTTTCTAAATGTGGAGTAGACTTGGAAGAGTAAGGTGGTTAAAATCTTTCCATGTGTATTTTAAATCTATGTTCTTAAGATATTTTCCAAATGTGTATTTTGCTTAGGTGTCATGATCTCACACCTTGATTTCCTTCACAATTCCATCTAATGGTTTCTCTTTGTGCTAAGTATCTAATATTATTTATTATGTGTGGTTAAGATCTTGCCAAGTATCCAAATAAAATTTCGCTAACCTAATTTAGACATTTCACACTGTGATTTTGAAAACACTGCATTTAGTACGTTTACCGAGATTACTATTCACTCCAAAAATAAACGTAATAAACTTAGTACTGAAAAATCCTAAATATTCAATTAAGCCTAGTGGTGTAGACTATAATGTATTCTGACACTTCTAACTATCTCAAATAATTAAAATCGCATTTCTGGCACTATAGTGAGTGATAACACTAACTATGTTGACAGGCTAAAACCTATGCAATTAGTCGATTCGTGTAAACTTACGGAATTTTCACGAGGTTCTTAAGGTCAAAAGAAATTCCACAATTGAATTTCTAGCGGGCTGTTACAACTCGCATCAGTAGTTGATTTAATATTGATATTACAGAACTCATGTAATGTATTTTGAGCTATGAAAGTTTCAGGAAATGAATTTGCACAGTATGGTTAATTTCCTGTAATAAACCCATGAATGGAAAATATTATTTTATGGGCGTATGGGCCAAGTGAGAGAATTTAAGAGTTTTATTTAAACTCTATGTCCCACACACCCATCTTAATAGAATTTAAAATAGCTCAAGTCTATTAGATTAAAGATTAGTGATAACGGGATAAGAAAAATCCTAAGAGATAAGATTAAAACTCTATCTCTAATTATAGTCAGATACAAACTCTTAGATTTGTTGATGGTCAGAAATCTATAAATAGTACTGAGGGATTAAAGGGTTCTCACCTACAACATTAGAGTGCCTTTTGCCATCGTGAGACACTTGTGAGGTGAAGTTGCTAGGGTGATCCTTCTCTCATAGTCAGATCTAATTCTTTATCAAACTGATAGAGAAATGTATGCATTTATTTATTCCTATTTATCATTGTAGATCATATGAAATCGAAGATCCGTTTATTAATGTTCATGTTAAAATATTTAACAGACCTCTCCATCAATATTGGTCCAGAATGGTTAGCGGTCAAGGGGCGGATAGTTGGACTTTTCTTAATTATGATTGTTGGGGCGGCTAGCTGGTGGTGGGTCTGCTGGAGTAGTTGGAGTTGGCCTAGGCGATGGAAAAAAAAAAAAAAGAGGAAGAGGAGGAGGAGAAGAACTTAGTGGTCAGCTATAATGGGCTGTAAGTGGGGCCTACTCTGAGTTAATGGTCCATTTTATACAAATTCAGATGGTCCTCTTACTTGCTCCTAACGAAAAGCATATAATATAATAATACAGCATAAGAAAAATATATATACACAGATCCATTCTAGCATGTGCCACCATCCAATTTTTCTGATGGACTACACTACTCGAGAAAGACTTTAACAAAATCTTTCAAAATGGCATAACACTATTAGGCCATTGAGGTTACCTATTTCACTTGTACTATTATATTTTAAAAAAGTGCAGGATGTGAAAGAAAAGATAAAGAACGAGAAAATGGAAGAAAATCCCACTCTAATAGCACGAAGGTTCTGATGATATTAATGCTAGTGATCTTTTACTTCAAGTAATTAAGTTTTTCAATATATTATATGCAATCCCCAAGGTGAGTATTAAAGATTATATTCATTATTATTATTTGATAAAATTCTATATTTATTCACATAGTTTACATATCAGTTATAGTTATGGTAAATTAAAATTTTCATAATTTACATTTCAATTATATCTGTGGTAAATTTTTATTCTCATAATTTATATACAAGTTTTATTTACTTTTTATACTTATTATGAATTATTGATGTTAAGTTTCATATTTAAATATAAATTGAGCATCCTTGAAAGATCGCTCTAAATCAATAATTTTATTGAGTATCTCATAGTTTAAATGAGTGATACGTGTACCAAAAACTCATTATGATGAATGCACCTGAAGTTGTATAATTGAAATTGTGTAGAGAAAAGCTACTAAAGAATATATATATTTAAAATGAATGCCTCGAATATACTCTTGAAGTAGCAATATTGAATACAAAAGTTCATAATATATTCTAAATTTATATCTGATCTTCTAGTGTCTGGGAAAAATAATGAATTTTTGTTAACTAACAACTTTCTCTTTGAGATGATATTATACAACTATTAAATCAAATATTATGATGCATCAAAAGTGATATAATTTAAAATATTTATATCTTTTCATGATTATCTTGACATCCAAAAAAAGATACAAATATTATAAATCATATCACTTTGATGCATCATAATATTTAATTCAATAATTGTATAATATCATCTCAAAGAGAAAGTTGATAGTTAACAAAAACTCATTATTTTGCTCAGCCACTAAAAGACTAGATATAAATTTAGAATATATTGTAAACTTTTACACACGATATTGCTACTTCTAGAACATACTCGATATTGCTATTTCAGTAGCACATTTGAGACATTTATTTAAACATATATTCTTTAGTGACTTTTCTCTACACAATTTTAATTATGCAACTTCAGATGCATTAATTATAATGAGTTTTTATTTCATTTTTATTACAAGATAAATCATATTATCAATAATTCATAACAAGTATATAAAAAAATAAATAAAACTTATATATAAATTATATGAATAAAAATTAATCACAGATATAATTAAAATATAAATTATAAAAATTTTAATTTACTATAAATATAACTTGAGATATAAATTATGTGAATAAACATAAAATTTATCATGTAATAATAATGAATATAATCATTAATACTTACTTTAAGAATTATAAATAATATATTAAAATAAAATTTACTTGAAATAGAAAATCACTAACATTATTATCATCAGAACCTATTAGAACAAACTTTTCTTTTATTTTCTCCTTCCTTATTTTTTCTTTCACATCTTGTATTTTTTAAAATATAATAATACAAGAGAAATAGGAAACTTTATTGGGATGGTAGCACATGCTAGAGTAATCCGTATATATATATACTAGGTGAAAGCAACGTGCAATGCACGTTTGCTTAGTTTATATTTAATTTGTTTTATTAAGAACTAATTTTTTATTAATAAAAACATAATGTTTTTGGTTGATTAAATAACTAACAATATAATATTTATATAATTAATAAATAATTACACATTGCGACATATTATAAAAGAAGAACATTAATAGAATCTATAGTATGATCTTATAAATAAACATCACCCATAATTTTATGAAAGCTATTTGAGATAAATTTAATTCTAGGATGATGATCCAGCATTTTCCTCATCTTGTATTACTTCAATAGAGAGGACATTAAAATACCTATATTTTTTCTCCTTCAGTTTCTGTGGATCTATATAAACTTGAATCCTCCAATTAAATTTTTTTTTTGATAATTTCTCCGCAACACTTTTAACATATGGTCAGCAGATTAATCAATGATAATTTATACTTATCAATTCTACACACCATACTTATTTTATTTATTTATTTTATAATAAATATGTAGTGTATAGATGATAAGTAGAACAACTTAATAGTTTAATAAAAATAAAATAAAATAAATAATAAATAATATTAAAATATATAAAATATATGATATGAAATGACGAGTAACATTTTTTGTGAATTAAACAAATAATAACATTACTACTGAGATTATATATATCAAAGTGCAAAGCACGTTTGTCTGGTTAGATGAAACATTTAATTTAAAAAATAATAATATATATTTTTATGACGATCGAAAAAATAAGCCAAATTTTCCAGCAACACTTTCGATCGATGTCCACAAATTATTATGTAAATTATATATCCCATCGAATTCCTCCTAAAAAAATCTTTCAAGTACCAAAACAATAAAGAACAAAAAATGATAGAAAAATCCACACCAAATGCATGTGCAATTAAAATATTTGCCAACGTGACACAATAGAAGTAGATATTCTAATCACTGATGATTTCTGGGGTATTTAAGCAGATATCGATGGGGAGGCTAAGAGCTAGAGACCGAAAGAGACAATCACGGAGATCATTAAAACACTAACATTAACATGAACTGATGATGATCGGTACGTACAACCATATATATATAAGGGCCACATGGTGTGTGGAGTTAGGGATTTGCTGTCAAGCACATGTTATTATGTGTTATAACATGCAGTTATTGAGTGACAGAAATGTGAAGGATTTAAGGAGCAAATATAATGTCTAGCCCCAGTTTTTCTCAACTGCAATTTTTCTAAATGCCAAAAGCTGCCCGTGATCTTCTCTCGATTGGGACATCCTTGTGAGAAATGCATGCAAGACGGCTAAACGCTTACAGATTTATATGAATCCTTAACTCTACGCAAAATAAAGCAATCGCTATTAAGTTTATCCATTCTGAACCCAAAGAATTCAAATGCATAATCTCAGAAAAGGTCCATAAATGCTGAACATATTAGTGATTAAACAATACCTGAGCTTTGTGAAGAAACATGCCCGAGCTCGTTCGGACCTCGCTCATTACACTCTTACGAGACTCGTTATCTGCCACCATTGATTTCTCCAGCTTATCCCTAGCCTACTTTCCCCAATATTAACACAAATCAAATCGAATTAAGGACGATGGCTACATTTGGATCAAATTTGCTTTCTGATTATTCTTATAGATGTCTACATATTCATGAGAAAAAACACAAATTTGGACGGAGAATGATTAGTATTTGGCTCACAAGTTTCATAAGGTGGTCGCACTCTTCATCAGCCAGAAATCCCTTATAAATGAAAGACCTTCGGAATTAAAAATATAGGCAAAGAATCAATATAAACCACGAATGAAATGCGATTTATTGAGAGAGAGAGAGAGAGAGAGAGAGAGAGAGAGAGAGAGAGAGAGAGAGAGAGAGAGAGAGAGAGAGAGAGAGAGAGAGACCTAGGATGCCATGACAGCTGAGTGACACGAGTGGGATCAAAATAGGAGAAAGAAGGTTTCTTCAATCTCAACACCAACTCATGCCTGAAACCATAGCAAATTTAAAGAACTTTCAAAGGCACTTTCACGAGCACACAGAGAGGGAGAGAGAGACATACGTTTTCGTGTCCTTG
The DNA here is from genome assembly GCF_018687715.1 of Carya illinoinensis. Classification (NCBI taxonomy): domain Eukaryota; kingdom Viridiplantae; phylum Streptophyta; class Magnoliopsida; order Fagales; family Juglandaceae; genus Carya; species Carya illinoinensis. Next base: position 5,444,610 of record NC_056756.1, read on the forward strand.
TTTTTATTGCAGCCTTGTTTTTAGGCATGAAAAACAGAGCATGGTTGTGCTCTCAAACCGTTGCTCGGCGTCATCGCATATCCATGTCGTCTCCACAGTGTCCCTTTCACTCAGTGTCGTGCCCAGCGTCTATCCGTCTGAGAGCTTCCAGCTCGCTGTCGCACCTTTTCCTTTTAGTTTCTTGTTGTCCAGCCAAACCGCCCAAAAATGCAATATACAATGGGTGCAAACGGACTTAATTAAAGTATTTTAAAGTTGTAGCCGTCGCAGTCGTCCACAACGAACGCAACCCCGAGATATTTGCTTCGATGGAAGAAATATTTTTTCTCAAAACCAGTCCCAAAAGACAAAACTGTTAAAAAACAACCCATGCACAACGGCATTGTCACCACGCAGGAAACCACTCAACTACACACCGCTACCAACTTGTAGTTTAGCCACCTCTCCATTCATGGTACCGGCTTCGCAGCAAGATCACTTTCAGCTCATCACCATGGACAAAATCAGTGCATCATCGTCGCCACGTTCAGCACGGGTCCAGCCGAAACAACTCCATCATGTCCTCTGTTTTAAGAAGTGAAAACAGAGCAAGGAGCAGCAGTGCAAGCCACCGAGAGCAACCTCCACGTCGTGACCCCACTACCCAAAGTCTCCCCGTCTGCCACCCTCAACCATGCGCAGCTCCGTAAGCTTCAGTTACTCTCTCTATCTCTCGGTCTACTCTCTCTCTCTCTCTCTCTCTCTCTCTCTCTCTCTCTCTCTCTCTCTCTCTCTCTCTCTCTCTCTCTCTCTCCATTTTCAACATTCCAGCTACACCGAGTGGTCTACACCGTGAGCAACCCAGCTCGTCGTTAGTTGCCTCTGATCTGCTCTGTGCCAAAGTCTTCTGTGAATGAGTGCACAGCTTAGACTGCCGAGTGGTCTACGCCGTGAGCAACCCAGCTCGTCGCTAGTTGCCTCTGATCTGCTCTATGCCAAAGTCTTCTATGAGTGAGTGCCCAGCCGCATGGAACTTTGGTCTTTTGCTCCGTGCCAACATCTTCCTCATATAGTTTGTTTTAACAGGATGAAGTTATATCTTAGAAGCATAACTTTCTGATTTTAGTTTCCCTCTCTCATTTTGTGTTTCCGCCTCTTTTTTATTTTTATTTTTATTGTTTTTAATAATATCAGCAGCCGATTCCGCAAAAGGTACCCAACGGCGGTTAGAAGTCTAAGTGGACTTCCTGTCAGGAGGTCCCTAGTTGGTTCATTTGAGGAATCTCTATTGTCTGACAAAGGTATTATACCTGCCGTGAAGGAATGGTTTGAACTTGCCTTCTCTGGTGGTGTACGGGTCCCTTTTTATAATTTCCTGGCCTAACTCTGTTTTTGTTGAGCCTCCTTCAAGCCTCCTCACTCTCTCAGTTTCTTCACCACTTCCTTCCTCCTACTTAGATGCACCGTGAGCCACCACTTGCACCACCTAACCCACTTTTTCTCCACTCTTCCAACCCACACGGCAAGCTCTATTTCTATACAACAAAAACAGAGCACAGTTTCTTCCGTTAAACATGACTCCGCCTCAAACTCTCCAACCACTTGCTGCCCATGCATGCATCTAGCTTTATCTTCTGCATAAATGTTTACATTTCATAAATAAACCAACGTGCATGATTAATCGACAGACTTTTCTTTCACAAAATATGCTTGAACATTTATAATTGAATGAAAAGTTCAATGTGAATTAAATTTAACTACGGTTACAATCTTTGTTAAAAATAACAACTTTCGTTAGACAACTTTCGTTAAAACAAAAATTTTCGTTTTATACACACTTTTTATATATAGAAGATATATATATATTTTTTTAAAATGTATTATTATATCATGTGCTTTTTGTTAGAAACAGTAAGAAAAGTATCTAAATTTTGTATCAAATGGACTATCGACATAGAGTAGGGCCCTCATGCAGCCCATTATTCGTCGATCACCAGCTGCCACTTTTTTTTATATTTTATTTGGTTGGGATATTCATCCTTTTTTTTTGTTTTTTTTTTTTTTTTTTTTTGGTCTTTGTTCTCCCACGGCTGATATGACTACATCAATATCGTGCTGACTGACTTTGATAACAGCATCTCTAGCCAAGTAGTTGGTCATGTGGCTAGTGTGATTGAAGCTCTCTGTCAAGTACACCCCAGGAGGTATGTAAAGCAGCGTACCACCTCTCCTTCTCAGGTGCTGAATCCGATATATCGCCTCCCACTATACGCCATTTTTGCTCCTTAAACAAAGCTTACAAAATTTTTTCTTTTAGTTCTGGGTTTGGAGCTGGACTTGATGCTGCTCCTTCTCTGGGTGGGCCTCTGTTAAAAACGAGGACTGGCAGCAACCCATGATCTCTGTGGTTTTAGTTTTTGGTTTTCGGTATCGGTTTTTGAGTTTGTAAACCAAAGCTTGGTCTTACAGGAGTAGAGAAAACAGAGAAAACACGACGGGAGGGGTGGGTATGGTTTAGCTTTTGTATTTTCTCAGTCTCTGTAAATTTGGTAGTATTACATGAGCCCCATGGGTTGAAGCTGACCGAAGTAAGGCTCGGCGAGATCTACAGTGGCCGGAAAAAAAGGCCGGGGAACTCCTCCAGTCAAGCGGCGTTGTACATCCAGCCAACGCTTAGTCCCGAGTTGGAACGCCAGGTGATCCGCTGGTCTCGAACTCTTCGAAGGCGAGCTCCGAGTTCGCATGGATCTTCCTGAAGTTCTCAGCTGTTATAGGAGTGGTGTCCGCGTAAAACTCCAACGATCCCGATGGCCTCCATGATCTGGGCCTCCACGAAGTGTCCGATGCGAGCTGAGGTGCGACTCGGAACCCCCGGAGAGGATGGTTGATTGGGTAGTAGTTCCGATCGTTATGTGGATGATTCGGTCGAACCACCGGCGAGTCTGTTCTGCCGGGAGAGCGTTCACACAGTGAGAGAATTTCGGAAACCATGTGGCAGGAGGAAGATTTTTCTGGCGTGATAACTTGTTGTAAATCTATCAAATTAGAGAGAGAGTTTCAAAGATATAGAGAGAATAGAGAGAGCCATTCTTATTCATATACATTACTTATAAATATCTCCATATATATAGAAGGATATAAAAATCTATAACTTAATTAACTACATAATCATTCGATATAAACAAGTTTATAACAATATGAAGTAGTTGCCTCTTTTCCCCATTTGGTGTTGGTTTCTTACAGACATGAGGTCAATAATTGAGTCACTTTTTTGCAAATTATCCTGATCGTCCATCAAATTTGGTTAGTAAATTTGAGAAAAATAAATAGAAGATAGGGTAAGAGAGACCTAGAGCGTTAGTGAGACTGGTTGGGATGGAAACATCGATATCACAAAAAGTTTGATACGATCCAGTTGGATGGATCCCTATACAGTGTAGTGCGCCACTAGAGCTTATTGTTTAATGGGAAAAATTGCACCGACAGCAGTCTAGATGGATCCCTATACAGTATAGTGCGCCACTAGAGCTTATTGTTTAATGGGAAAAATTGCACCGACAGCAGTCACAACACAATTATATTCGATCTTCTTCATTAAAATAGATAGAGCTAGCTTAAAAAAAAAAAAAAAAAAATAGATAGAGCTAAATTGGCAGATTTCAAAGCCAATGAATCTGATCCCGATCCCCCCCCCCCTCTCTCTCTCTCATACGTGGAGTGGTAACATATCATATGTGGAGTTATAATTATTGATTATAAAATATTTATTTGTTATCTTTGCATTGTTGTATGCATGAACTTTTATATTGGTATAGTATTGTATGTAGTGGGGGCGCATGCATAAAATTTATGGAAAGTATATTTTACATTTTCGTTGTAGCAGACATAATTTTTTAGATTTCTATCTTTTTGTTATTTAATGTCACGAGGGCAAGAACTTGAATCCATTTGAGTCTATCGACATTCTAAAATAATATTTTTAAAAATACAGTACTATGAAGTCATTAATAAATTCTCTATTGGCATAAGATATATCACTTTATTATTGAATTATAATATCTGTCATGCTCTTACATCGTTCTATTTTGTTATATTTTTGTTAAGGTGTATATAAGATTAGAATCCTTATTTGAATTTCAGGTTTATAATTCACCTGAGAGGTATATAAACATATAAATAAACCCTATACATTTACTGAATACTATTGAAGCACTCAATCACTCACCTACTAATATTCTAACAGACTACAGTAGCAAGCATAAGGAGCCTACGGCTATTCTAACAAACTCCACCACAGCTGTCAAGAGCAATACAGTGCCATTTGTCATACTCTAAAATCTTCTCTTATAACCACCTGAACAATTATACACCGTTTGATCAATTTATAATTGAATTACTTGTCTTTCCAAAGGTGTATAAATGCTCACTGTGACTGTAATGAAATACATGAAAGAAATAATATACTCTAACTTCTTGAAGGTCTTTTCTCGAATGACTCTTGTGTCATCTTGTTCTAATAAATACTTAACAATATTATTACAGAAAATTCACTCAAATAACTAGAAATATTATAGAATCTTCAAATCAAGTATTTATTTCTTGTCCACTCAGAAATATATACTAGAGTTTGCCTCGTTTGATTACAAAAATAAGATAAGATGAGAAATCTGTTAATAATAATAAGATAATTTGTGAATATGAATGAAATAGTTTGAGTTAAAATATTTTATGGGTTGATTTTGTCATTCTTGGATTTTGATAATTTTGAATTGAACATCAGATTCGTTTTCTATTTGTTGTAGGTGATTCTCTTATCTTTGTTCTCTATAAATTATTTGTTAAAACTAGCCTATAAAGTAATCTATATTCTATCTGGCATTAAGTATACACTACAAAAAATAATTTTTTCTTCAAATCAAATTTTTATTTCTTGAACACTATGTAAAAGAGTTCGAATAAAACATCTCCTTTTTTAAATTCTTTAAAGTCCAGTTTTATTAAATATGATTTTTATTATTTAAAAGAAAACAAATGTGGTCAGAAAAGGAGGAAAATGAATACTAATCAGGAAAAATTTAATTATAAATACAACTGGATATTAATATATATTAATTTAATATAATTAATTAAAAATTAAATTTTATTAAAAATAATATTAATTTAAATTTTAAATATAAAAAAATTAATATTAATACGTAAATTAATATATATATATAATAAAACACTACAAATTAATCTGACTAACAAATTAAATCAAAATCTTATCAACACATGAGAGAGTATTTACTGCTATTTGTCATTGTCTGTCACTTTTGTGTCATTGATCTACCACCGGGCCCAATTAAACGTTTGAACGCTTTTGCTCATTGCAAGCTCCTACATACACGCAAGATCAGGTTCTAGATTTTTGAGTACCATTCAGACATCTGAATCCGTGTAATCAATTATTGTAAGCCATATTTTATTAGATATGATTTGAGCTTTTTAAAAGAAAAAATATATACACATATATTGTCAGAAAAGGGAAAATACACTAATCGAATGACAGCTGACAAACAAGCAAAATGAAATCGTAGATTAGGTACAAAGATTTTGCTCTTCTTGCTGGATAGTTTATACATAATCACAACGTGATTGGTGCAATTAATTATGAATCACAAGTAATTGGGCACTTGACTGCTAATGTGTATAGAAGAATTAATTATTTTATTAAAAATTCAAATATTAATTCAAAAATTTTAAAATTATTAGATACTAATTTGATTAAACTTTTAATCCTTAGAATCATAACATTCTACCACGTTTTAAAATCTAACATCTACGGTGGCCCATTCTATCAACATTAATTCGGTAATAGCATTTTCTCTTTTGATTGTTTCACTCATTTATCAGTAGTCAATGTAAGGTTTTAAAAACATTTTGTTCCAGTAGGAATTTTCCATGCCGGAATAGTAATCGGCAAGGTGTGATGGGTTATTCCATTTTAGCTCAAATTTCGGCCATTTTAGCCTATTCTGATCTATTCCGACTGAATTCTAGTGTTTCGACCGAAACATGTATTCCAGTTCAGAATTGGACTTAATGGCAATTTGAAAAATATTCTAAAAAGAAAAGGGCAAACTTGTAAAAGTCTCAACCCTTTTCATCACAGATATATGCAGCATTTCCTGTACAAGTAGGTTAATAAAGCTCTTAAGAACTACTGCAAACACAAAAAAAATTACATAAAATAAACCCATAAACTAACGTGAATTCATAAAATTTGTTAGATCTACTTTATAATAAAAGTAACTTTACAATTTGACGTACTACATTAAATTACATTAGTTTGTGAGTTTACTTTAAATTTGAATTCGACATCCACGTCGACCTATTCTATCGACATTGATCCAATTATAGCCATTTCCATTTTGACGGTTCACTTATCTATTAGTATTCAATAACTTAAAACTATATCTATACATAGTATTAAAACATTTTAATCCAATCTATCAATCTCTCCTTCCGTAATTTGAACTCGTGATGTAATTTTTACTCTCATAGTAATTATTAAAGACATAATTATTGATTCGAAAGCTTTAAAATAATTAGATATTAATTTAGTTAAACACTCAAACCCTCTATATCGTAACACATTGTCTGTGACTTTTTAGTAGATAGTGGGGCTTGGCTAGCTAAACGTTCACTAACTACACTAATCAATATGAGTTTTATTACGTACAAGCACAATCGCACACTAATCTGTATACTAATATTGATTTATTCATACTTAAAATTTAAATTGACACTATTTTTAATAAAATCTACTTTTTGACCAATCACATCACATTGGTGCACAGATTAGTGCACAATTGTGCTTGTAACTATATTTTTCCAATCAATATATGTTGAGGTTTGGATCTAAGCTCTGACACATTCACGTGTCTATTATAGCACTGCTACGTACATGTGAGTTTGTGCACGAAATTGCGCACCCCCTAACTCTTTGAAACACACCGTTTCAATTTTGAAAAAATATAATTGCAAATATAACTATGTATTAATCTGTACATCAATATGATGTGATTAATCAAAAAGTAAATTTTATTAAAAATAGTATTAATTTAAAATTTAAGTATGAATAAATCAGTGTTGATACACAATTTAGTGCGCGATTATACTTGTATGTAGCAAAATTCTTTCATTTAACACATCTTGCATAAAGGTGTGTGCAAGGTGTGCGCAAACTCACCTTTTTATTTCTCAATCTCTGCATCGTGTATAATGATTTCTTCTTCTTATTCTTCTAATGTAAATATTTTTGGTTGTTTATTAGGTGATTTCTTTACATGCAGTACTTACATGTAGAAAAAAAATTATATAGTCATACGAATATATGACAAAAATTACAAAGCCAAACAACAGGAACATTTGAAATTACAAAAAAAAAAAAAAAAAAATAGTGGACCCAATAGTTACATCTAAAAAACAATTAGATAAATTCATAATAGAATAGATATATATGCATGACAAAAGAAGTAGAAATTATAGGTAGAAAAAAAAAATTACGCCTAAACAAAGTCACTAAGAACTTCCAATCTTGACATTTTCGAACCCAATATTTATATTTAAAAAGTAAATACATAACTTTATAATAGAAATGCTTTCACAAGGCTCCATAAAAATGAACTAATTGAAAATAAAAAAACCCTTCACAAGGCTCCATAAAAGGAACTAATTGAAAATGAAAAAACCCTCGCGTATGAAGCGGAAGATTTGTAAGATTTCAAAATTTCTATAAAATCACTTAAACAATATATTGACGTAGACGAAATTAAAGCAAGTACGAAAAAAGAGTAGAACATGTAAATCTAAAGAAGGGGGAAAAACAGAAGAGCCAAATTTCCCGTGAGTCACAGCCGTGTTCCTAACAGCTAAAATCGAGAACAATTTTTATAGAATGAAACTTTGCTTTCTCAAAATAAAGGATAAAATTTGTAGATCTAAACAATTGACTTTAAAAAAATATTTACTCATGTACATTTGACAGATCTAAAGTAAAACTTGTTAGATCTAAACTAAAACGTCTAAATTTGTTGAAGTTTGTAAATATTACAAAAAAGAAATCTGCAAAGCACGTAAATCTAAATAAAGAAATTTGTAAAAAATTCATATTTTCAATGAGGCACACCCGTGTTCTTAACGGCTAAAATCGAAAATAATTTCTACAAAATGAAACTTTATTTTGCCAAAACAAAAGGTAAAAGTTGTAGATCTGAACATTAGACCGCAATCAATCATGAATCACAAGTAATAGAGCCCTAGACAGCTAATGGGCCGGAGAATGGATCGTTGTCTGTGACTTATTTGAGGATACACACTGCAAGAATTTATCCTCGTATACATTACCAACAGAGAAAAATGAGATCATATTTTGGGGGGTTATAACAAGTCTAGCGGTCTCAATCCTTAAGATTAAAATCCGCAACGGCCTTAAAAAAAAAAAAAAAAGAAGGAAATTTCTGGTTCAAAATTTTAATCCGGTCGCATGATATCCGTTCACACCACTTGGTAATTCTCTGTGATCAACTGTGTTCTCTGGGAATACTTGGGAGGGACTCCACCCTTTAGAGGTATGACAGTTACAACCTGCAGATATTCAAAGAATAAGCAAGGGATGAAATCAAGCGAAACTACAGGAAGAGAGTAACCCGATATATATAAAGTCATTCTGCAGAGATCTAATGCCCGATCTTCACAAAAATACCCGCTATTGCAAATGCTAGTCGAAAAGAAAAGGGAAAAGGCGAAAATGAAAACCCAAAGAAGCCACCAGTGTACTTTTCCCATCAGGTTTATTCAATGCCAATTGCATCATACCAAGATTTACATCACAAACTAGACTATGATGAATTATGTGCTTTGCCAGGGGGCTGGCTACTGGTGCCCAAAGGCATTGAAATCATTTTTCAGTGAGATTTGGCAAATAGAAAAATCTAAGAACCTTGATTTATATGAAAGCACAAAAGGAGCTACATCATTTTTTTACTTTTGAAGCGCAAAAGAGCAAAGATCAGACTATATGAAACATTTTTTTTACTATTCAAAGTAACACCGCATGACTACTAAATAGATCCGACTGTGAATAGCCAAAAAGGAGGTTAATATAAAAATACAAGAAGGCATATTGTTGACACCATTCTATAGGTGCCTGTTGCAATTAACAGGGTACAGCTAAAGCAAAAAGACAAAAGTATATCACAGTAAGAGCAGCAAACCTTTAGCTCACTGAATGTGTTGGTAGCTGAGAAACGCACAGAAATGGGGAAAAATACAGATGAGTCTGCCGGGGGAACAACAAACTCTAACGATCCACTGTCGATTAAATAGTGAAATATACGAAGTTCGTAAGCACTGGTAATATAGGAAAAAAAAAAAAAAGGCCATTTTGACAAGAAAACAATGGTCCAAAGTTTGCAAACCTGCGGTTTGAATTGTCAATAAGAAGAATGGACCACTCCAAGACAGAATTCCTCGAATCATATCTGCAAGTCAAAAGTGGATCAAAAAGCTAATACCAGGCAAGGCAAAGAAACAAAAGAAGCCAAAATGCATAAACCACATTACGTTAGAAATAATCATTTAAACGATGTTTTAACCTCATATATTTCTCAATTTTTTTTTCAAGTACAAATATTTTCTTAGATTTTGTCACAGTGAGCTTTTGGTACCTTCTAATTTAATAGATGCAAACATAAGCCCACTTATAAGAGGTAATTGTAAATTGTAAATTCAAGATTCTGTACAATGTGACAGAATTGCTAGAGCTCTACAATTACTTCTGGATATGTTTGTCCACTAAACAAAAATTTTAAAAGCTCCTAGGTGTAGCTTAAAAATACAACTAAGACTTTAAGCAATAGTGAATGAAAATAAATCAAAAAGACCAATGGCAGTCTAAAATTTCCCCTCTCAATAGCTTGGTATTTTAAACCTTCTATAAATGCATTTACATTCACTTAATGACCTCAATGTGGTAAACAAAAGGATACTGAAAAAAATTATAGCATAACAGACCACACACACTGTGTCCCGGCCCAATAACACATGAGCTGGCTACATAGGTTCCTTATATCTACCTAGACCAGGTGAATAGAGTTTATAGAATTCTTCTTCTTCTTCTTCTTCTTCTTCTTTCTTCTTCTTCTTCTTCTTATTTTGATGTTGGGAACCTCTACAAGGCCCCTTTGGACTCACTCCTGCAAAGTAAACCCCGATCCCATGCACCGCACCTTCAGAAGTTTCCCTACATGGATCTGATTAAATCGCTGACTTTTTACTAAGAGGTGTGGCTCCAAAGGATTGTTTGCACCCATGAGGTATTGAACCTTGGACCCTCAAGGCAGTGTTCACCACTTGGGCCTACCCCTTGGGGTTGTTTATAGAATTATAACTTGTGAACTTTTTGAAATGACCACTATCTCATGAATTTGCAACTTTTACCAACATGTGCCCCCAAGGACAGTCAAACCTTGAGTCAAGGGCTTTACAATCTATAAGTGAATTGTGACACCCCCTCAATAACTATTTCACAAACTAGATGTTAAAATAAAAGAAATAAAGTAAAAGTGAGTTTCACACCTCCATTCCCCATCAATCTGCCTAACACTTGGTGCCTCTCGAAGAGCTGGAAGAGGTACCGAGATCACGACGTTTTGTAGATCAAACATTGATGAAGCTTCATATTCAATGCTGACATAAGTTTCATTTCCAGAAACAGAGGGCCAGCAGTTGACTGCAACATACATTGATTCAGCTAAACAATTCAAGCATAGAAGACAAGTTTTAGAAATGGAAGATGAAACACATAATATTTTAACCCACTTGTCAATGGAACGATTGACTCATCTGTAGTTTGCATTCTCCACTTCAACAGACCAACACCAGCTGCATCACCACCCTGACCAGTGGGAAAAGGCCTATTTGGGTCCTTAAGGCCTAGAATATTTTCATTAGAAAATAATTCTTTGTTCATGTTAGGGTGTGTCTTGAAAAGGATGCCCGGATTCCCACCAGTTTTAACCTGAAAAGTAGCATTTGCAATATTATGATTGCAGTGAAAAAAGCACAAACCCAGTTGCTGCATGTTTACTCTTATGTAGGGAAAAAATAAAAAAACTCAGGACTCAATTTTGAGGTTTCGTTATTAGGTTGCCTCCCATGTATCAGGGTACTTTTTTTCACATGGTTTTTTGTCCAAATTATTGGCTGTTTTGGATGGAAGGAGAAACTAACACCAAAATTTCAAATAGGATACAATTTTAACTAAGGTAAATTTTGTGTAAGGGACCCAGGTATTTAATCCTTTTATATCTTATTTAGTCTAAGTTAACAGCTTTGAATTACTTATCAAAAAAAAAAAAAAAAGTTAACAGCTTTGAATTTTTTTTTTTTTTTTTTTTGGGGGGGGGGGGGGGGGGGGGGGGGGGGACACAAAATAATACCAAAACATTGCCAGATTGCACTTTTTAAGATTGAATTGGTGAGGACGAGTGAAATAAGGGTGATAGTTTCATGAGGAAAGTTCTTTTCCCATTTCTTAATTACATTTAGTCTAGATTTTCTACAATTCCATAAGTGAGTAGTATTCTATTAACTTTCTTTAGAAATTTGTTCACCTGTAAATTAGGAATCTGAGTCCTAATAGAGTAAATAATTCAAAGTTTTATGAAATGCTAAATGTACTCAAATAGATTTCAGCCCCATAATGGAAGGTTGAGATTACTTATAAAAAACAATAATGGAAGGTTGACATTTGAGTAGAGACCCGATTGTCCAGAGTGCTCTCTCTTCTTCTCCTTTTCTCACTGCACATTGGTACCATTAATGCATACTGTTCACAGCTCCTGAATAGCCACAAACTTTCCCTTTTCTCTCTTTTCGTGACTGAAATCAAGCCATTCTTATTTACCGAAATCATATGACCACAAAAATTTCTATACCAGATAGCCACCAAATAACTACTCAAAACAAGTAATAACATTGTATTCGCTGCTGTCAAAGAAATGGCCAACCCATTTTCTGTTTCAGCCCTTCTTTGCCATTCAGTCCTATGATCCTATCTTTTCAAGCGACAAACAAACCACAAGCCCAAATCATAATCTCAAGCTCCAAAATCCAACATTCAAACCCTAAACCCCACCACAAGCACAGGCATATTGGGATCTATCCCATGTCAAGAAATTTTCATGGGAAGGACAATATCCTATATCCTAAGATGCCAACCAAAAAACATTACTCTATTTCTGATATTGTTCTTCTAGTCAAATACGAAAGCCCCATGCTTACATGTCACAGAATACAAGTTCAGAAACAAAGTACTACCAAGATTATGCGCACACACGCAGACATGCTCAGATACAGACAGAGCAAAGAAAGAAGAGAGAGTACCTGAACTTGGATATGTGCATCTTCTTCATTAAGAATTTGAAGTAACAATGTTCCTTGAACATCAAAGTTACTAACTCCGCCATCTCGTTTCAGCATCACATTGAGTTTCTCCTCGACGGTCAAAGTGATGGGATCAGTTGGTGGTGGAGCAGCTGCTCTGGACTGGCCAGCTTTAGGCTGCACATCCTCAACAATTACTTCACCTTCTGCTTTCAACGATTCCAAGAACTGGTTTGTCCTTTGAGATTTACCAAGTTGCATACCAAGACCTTTTGGAGGGGCAGTGGCAGATGAAGGTGGACGACCTAAGGATAAGGCATACATTATCAAAAGTGTTCCAAATGATTTCTCGAAAAAATACACTGGAAAGATAGATCAATGTCTCAAAGACCAAACTAATGTAAACCTTAATGCAAGGCATTGCAATGTATTTATAAGAGATCACGGCACCTGTTTCTGGAGGTTTACACATATCTCACACATTTTTTAAGAATAATGTCCAAGACTCAAAAAAAAAAAAAAAAACGTACTAGAAATAATTATTACATGTAGATACAAGAGTCCAATGAACTTAAAGCATGTATTAAGTATCAATATCCTCCATGCCTATTATTATGAATAAAACTTCTTGGTTACCTAGTATCAATATCCTCCACAACTAGTCAAGCATTGGAAGCTCCTTGTGGAATTCATGCAGAAGAATCGGTACAAACCTTTTGACTTGCTAGAAAAGGATTCAACGTCAGTGCTTAGTCCAAAGCCAGAACCACTTCCAAAACCGCCTCCACCACCACCAGATATGCTCATGTCACTAAAGCTACTCTCAATTCTTCCAGAGCCCATTGACTGCAAGGACATAAACCCTCCTTTATCACCTCTGTTCCTTTCAATCTGCATAAAATCAAACAATAATTCTATACTGGATGCCAATTGAAAGGAAAAATAGGCAGACAAAACGTAGAGAATCCATTGCAGGTCCTTTAAAAGTACCTTGCTTTTGTCAATCTCACTAGCTTTGCGCTTCATAATATCCTTGGTTTCGTTGATTTTGCTCTGTAATACCAGCTTGTGTAGCTTCTCTTCATGACTCTCCATCTCACAGTACTGCTTAACCTGTGCAACAGTTACATTTTCCTTGTGCCCAATAGAGATGACTTCGTCAAAAGCAAAAATCAGCTCAAAAGCGGTCTTGCAAATACCCTCTTCATCTAGAGAAAAAGAATATTCAGGTACCTAAGAATATTTAAGGAATAAACTCAATGCCACTATTCACATCTTTGACATGTGTGTCTTTTATGAAATATTTGCAGCATCTTAAAAGACACTTGCATGCCTCAGAAACTTCTGAATTGTATAAATGAAAATGGATGAAGAATAGAAGAGGCTAAAGAAAAAGAAATTAGGGGAGCAAAGGCTTGACAAGTTGATAGTCTCAGATTCTGTTGCAATGATTATTATGACTTGATAGCCTGCACATATTAGTCTAACCGAAAAATCATACACAAAAAAATCGAATAAGGTAATTTTTGTCATTTTACTAAAAGGCAACATTTCCAGACCATGGAAACGTTGATTCATGAATATTTCAAAGGGAGTTCACATCCTCACATAACCACACTCTTGTGGGAATCTGCATACCTGTAAGCCATGCAAAACCAAACATGAAAATGCTCGGAAACTTGAAACAATTATCAAGAATCTTAAAGATTCTGCAGACCAAACACCACATAAAGGTCAAATAAGATTTTAAATTTGAGTAAGTTTTACAAGCATTTTAATCTGCAATGTCATGTCATGGATATCAGACTTATGCAATAAGATTATGCTTATCGATTGGTTTATTGACTTGCTTTATTGTCTCCTCATAAACACAATCATATTCGAAAACCTTGAAGTTTTCTATCACAAACCATTACCCAAAAAACATACTTTATCAGAGTAATTACCGAGAATACCGGACAACATATTTTATATTTCCCAAGGCCATTCTCCAAATAAATCCCCAACCCACTTGTATACCTTACTTATACTGTCCCACCTATTATAGGCCATAAAGTATAGTTTTACCACCAACTTAGCATATGTAATCAGCTTATGAACTGTCAGAGGTCCATCCATGACAATTATCACAATTAAATAAAGCTTTTCATTGGGTCTTTACATCTGGCCTTTAGTAACCAAAACTGAGCAATCTATTCAGAGTCTTGTAGTACCTATGTAGAGGATCCCAGTCCTACACAAATAAGAGTTCCAAAAGACTCTAGGATGTCTATGCAGTCAGTCAACTTAAGACAGCCAATTGTGATACCCCATTCTGATAAGTGATAAGGGTAGGTGGTGTATGAGATCCCACATTGCTTGGGAAGGAGAATTTTTGCTCTTTATAATGTTCCAATGGGATTCCATTTGTATCATTGACTAGTCCTTTTGGAGTATAGGCCATGTGGTTTGAATTTTCTATTAGAGTGTTACAAGTGGTATCAAAGACTATCCCAACCAGAAATGTGAGACTTGAGCCATACCACTTATGACGGACTGACCCGATGAGGACATCGGGAATACAAGAGGGAGAGATTGTAATACCCAATTCTGATAAGTGATAAATGTAAATGATGTATGGGATCCCACATTGCTTGGAAATGAGAATTTCTTACTCTTTATAATGCTCCAATGGGATTTCAATTGTATTATTGATTGGTCCTTTTAGAGCATAGGCCATGTGGTTTTAGCCTTCCATTGGGGCGTTACACCAATTCAAAGAATTCTCACCAGCTTCAAAGCTCTTTGAAGACGGTGATTTAATCCTTTCCAATGATTGCTTTGGAAACCATAGCCCAATTGATTAGGCTTCCGTTTTCTATGATCTTAATCCAAATAACCAGACCTAAAACCATTTAAATAAACCTATGAAAATAGGGAAAGAAAAAACCTTCATTTTATTCCAAAACCACTTCTACCAAACCAAAATCCTAGCAAAATATAGCGTTGAATTTGAGAGCTCCCAAACATAAATGGGAGAAAACAACATGCACTAACAAAGCTTCATCAGATAAAATGAGACAAACCACCAGCTTATGGAGCACAAAAAGGTCACTAACAAAGCTTCATAAGATAAAATGAGACAAAGCACCAGCTTATGAAGCACAAAAAGATCAATCCATGCATTAATGTTAAAGCTATAGGAACTGCTTAAAAACTCTCCAAAGTATCCAGAATAAGTGGGTTAAAGAAATCAAGACAAATTAAATATAAGGCCATAAAATACAATAATAGACCATGTAGAAGAGGATACAAGCTTAGAGAGCAGCCTCAAAGTTTCCAAATCTTCAAGGATGTTGCTCTGTTTGTTTGTGACAAGCAGCAAGTACAAAGCTTCAATTGGCTGGAAAACATAGCGCACATTTTCTGTCTCAACATAAGTGTGTTGTTTTCCAGTTCCTACCAACTTGGGAAAAGCTGCAAGAAGACCTTCAATTCTTATACGAGACATATCCACAAACTGCCTTGAAACAAGCACTGCAAAAATATGTCAACAGAACTCAATATATGATTGTATAAAATGTTTTTTTATAAGTTGATAGTACAAAATGTAATAACCAACAAACAAAAAAATAATCGTAGGACAAAGGAGCAAGGGAACATCAGAAATAAATTAAATTATTATTTTCAAATGCAAAAATGTGAACATTGATTGTATAAATTTCAGCCCATGATTAATCAAATCTAATAGACTCATAGATAGACTGTGAATTAAAATAAGCATACAGGTAACCTGCAATTCTATAAGCCCCATTAAGATATTTTGAAATAAAAAACAGAAACAACAAAATAAATTTTTTGAGAATAATTATAGAAACACTACTGAAAGGTGGATGTATATCGAGAGCAATAGCAATAGGATAACTTTTTTTCGTCAACTCAGACAAGAAGTGCAAATGACAAGCAAAGAACTCACCTTTCCCAGACTTGCTCACAATGGAAGCAGCAAGAACAACCTACATCAAAATAAGAAGCAATATAACACCAAAAAATCCTATCCAGATGAAAACTACAGATATAGAAACAGAGAAAATAAACAAGGTAAGAGTTTCATTAGTTCATTGGCGGTTGAACAGATATGGGAACAAAACAAAAAATCTTACCATCTTAGCTTATTCAGAAATGAGAACCAAGGAAGACTAGTTGAAAAGGCAGCGAAAGAGATTGTATCTGTATCAATCACCTGAGAGAGTGAAATATCTTCTCAAATTCATAATTATTTCAATACTAAGCAGAATCACGCACAAACCGAATCATACAATCAATTGCTGTCAAAAGTGAATAAACAAGGTTATCGCACCCACCATAAAAATAAAAAAAAAATAAAAATAAAAAAAAAAATAAAAAAAAAAACACACACACACACACACAAACACACATTACACAAAAGCTGCGTATGGTTATATAGAAGTAGTTTATATAAACTGAACCTGAGGCCCACATTCCAAGTCTGCCCTCTAATGCTTTATACACCATCCGATTCATCAAAATTTGGTGAATTGGGAAATTCCAAATCAGATCAAATGCAGCATTTTGGAACTAATCTCGACCTCCAAAAAATTTCAAAAATGCAACCTTATAAAAGACAATAGTAATACTAATAATAAGAAGAAGAAGAAGAAGAAGAAGAAGAAAAACAACAACAACACTCGGCTCTTTCAAAATCACGAAGCTAGAAAAATTGCGGAACGATTCGGATCGCACAAAATATAGCTGCAAGCTCTGATCTCTTTAAGAAGCCCCAGCCGCGAATAATAGAGCTCGTGCAAGGAACTCAAAAGAAGCTTGGGGAAAGCATCGAATAAATTAACTCACCTAGGAACTTCACAACCGTTTGGCTGTTGAGAAAATGAAGGAAATTAAAATTAAAAAAAAAAAAAAAAAAAAAAAAAACTCGCGTCTGAGAGAGACCACAACTCGCACAATGTTTTGATGATAAATTTTTTCGTTTTCTCATGTTTTCCTTCGTTCACGGCAACCACAACGGGGAGCGAATTGAATTGAATTGAATTCGACGAGATCAAAAGGTAAAAGTAAAATCTACGCTAAAATGAAAATTTTCTGAGAGATTGACAGCTGAGATCTGATCCGAGAAAGCTCTTACCTGGTACCACTCCTTCCGAGCGAAAAGAACGAGAAACTGAGGTCACTGAGGTGAGACGAGACCAAATATTTTAAAGTAAGCGAGGTGTTACTTTAGCACGCAAGCGGAAGTGGTTCTTTTAAGGCCGTTAGTTCGTTGGGCCTATAAAAGCCCTGATTCTTTTCTTTAGCAATTCAGCTTAGATTAAATATAAATTTTATATTGTTTTATAAATCAAATTATTCTATATAAATAGAGTGAAATATATATATAGTCTACACTAGTTTTTAAATAGAATTTTTTAAAAATTATATCTACAAGTAAAATACCCGCGTAGTCATAATCAAATTGAGTGACAGACAGTTAAATTAAATTAATTAATTGAGTGACAGACAGACAAATATATTAATATTTTTAACGTCCGTATAATATTTTAATTTTATGTTTAAAATATTGCGAAACGGTAAGTTAGGATGCAACGATAACATGTGTTATAGAGATGTTATTACTACAATTTTCCCTTAAGGATGTTTGGCAAATCACGTAACATACTAATAATATATAAATATCATTACTTTTTATTTTAAATTTTTTCTATTTAAAATAATTTTATATATTTATTATCATTTAAAATGTGAAACATTAATAAATATAATTAATAATTATAAGATTTAATGTAAAAATAATAACATTCTCCATAAAAAAAAAAAATTAACTTATAACTCTTTTACAATTATTTTATAATTCTATATAAAATGGATTATAATTTTGTAAAACTAAAATTTATTTTTAATCATTACAACTTTTCAAGTTTCTACACAAAATCAAATAAATAATTCAATTTTTTCATATTTTAAAATAAAAATAATATTAAAAATATATATTTTAACAATATTTTATTTAACTTTTAACTTTTATTTCAATTTATCTCATTTCATCTGCAAAAACAAACCAATGGCTCGTTTAAATTCAGAGAGTATTTCATCTCATCATTACAATTTTCTCAAATTCCTACACAAAATATAATAAATAATTTAATTTTTTAAAATTTTAAAATAATATTATTATTTAAAATATAATATTTTATTTATCTTTCAATTTTACTTAAAACCATCTGATCTGATATTACCGACCAAATGGGCACCAAGTGTATATATCTAAGAGAAAAAGCTGCCTCTTCCGAGCCGCACAATTTTCTACCCCGACCCAAATGCTTCACTCTGGGACTCATCCAACGTACACGGCCTTGCGTTCACTCTTAGAGCCGCTGCTCAAGTTCAACCATGTCCCGCTTCACATTCTATCATACGTACCCATATTCCAGTGCTTGACTGGCCACAACCTGTCGAAACTAGGCCAACAAATCCATGCCCACATGATCCTTCGCGGGCTCGAACCCAACGCCTTCCTTGCTGCCAAGATGGTAGCCATGTATGGGAGTTCTGGCGATCTTTTCTCGGCCATGACTGTATTTGATAAAATTAATTATCCTACTGTGATTTTGTATAATTCTATTATTCGAGCTTGTGCTCGATATGGGTATTATGAAAAGGCCATTGGGATTTATTTTCGAATGCACTCGTTAGGACTTAAGGGTGATCATTTTACGTTCCCTAATGTGCTCAAGTCTTGTGCGGACTTGTCGAGTGTTTGGATGGGAAAATGTGTTCATGGGCAGAGTTTGAGAATTGGATTCGAGTTTGATATGTACGTTGGAACTTCGTTGATCGATATGTATGTTAAATGCGGTGATTCAACAGATGCTCGCAAATTGTTCGATAAGATGACCATGAGAGATATTTCGTCTTGGAACGCTTTGATTGCCGGTAACATGAAAGATGGGGAAATCTCTGTTGCTGAGGACTTATTTAGGACAATGCCATGTAGGAATATTATTTCCTGGACTGCTATGATATCAGGGTACAATCAGAATGGGCTGGCTGATCAGGCATTTTGTGTGTTCGAGGAGATGTTGAAAAAAGACTCCAACGTAAAGCCTAACTGGGTAACAATAATGAGTGTGCTTCCTGCGTGCGCACATTCTGCTGCCCTTGAGCGTGGGAGACGGATTCATGATTTTGCTAGTAGTATTGGTTTGGACTCGAATGTCTGTGTACAGACAGCACTTGTTGCAATGTATGCTAAATGTGGAAGCCTTGTTGATGCTTTTCGTTGTTTTGAAGGGATACCTCGAAGTGAAAGGAGTTTGGTTTCTTGGAATACTATGATAACTGCTTACGCATCCCATGGATGTGGAATGGAATGCCTATGGACTTTTGAGGACATGATCAGAGCAGGCATTAAACCTGATACCATCACATTTACAGGGTTGTTTTCTGGATGCAGCCATTCGGGTCTTGTTGATGTTGGCTTAAAGTACTTTAATTGTATGAACACAGTATATTCCGTCAAACCAAGAGTTGAACATTATGCTTGCATTGTTGATCTTTTGGGTCGCGCAGGGCGATTGGTGGAAGCCAAAGAGCTTGTTGATCGAATGCCAATCCAAGCCGGACCAAGTATATGGGGTGCATTGTTGGCTGCTTGTAGGAGCCACCACAATTTGGAAATTGCAGAAATTGCAGCTAGAATGTTGTTCGTATTAGAACCAGAAAATAGTGGGAATTATGTACTGCTTTCAAATATGTATGCTGAAGCTGGCTTGTGGAAAGAGGTGGACAATTTGAGAGCTCTTCTAAAATGTCAAGGCATGAAGAAAAGTCCTGGATGCAGTTGGGTTGAGGTTAATGGGAAAGCCCATTTGTTTATTGGCGGAGACACATCTCACCCTCAAGCGAAGGAAATTTATATGTTGTTGGATATGTTGTTGGAAGCATTGCCTGGAGAAGACAAAGGCAGCTGGTTACATACCTGATACTAGTTTTGTTATGCATGATGTTAGTGAAGAGGAGGAGGGAATATAACCTTACCACCCACAGTGAAAAGCTAGCCATTGCTTTTGGTCTTCTTGACAGAAAACCTTTAAATTTGTGGAGATTGTCACTCGGCTACTAAGTTTCTATCAAAAATACATGGACGAGAGATTATTGCAAGGGATTTAAATCGATTCCATCATTTTAAAGGTGGTTACTGCTCCTGTGGAGATTATTGGTGATTAGATGTCAGGGTGCGAGCCACGTCCCGAGCTTCATGTGCGTTTGCTGTCGTCCTGCACCATATTGAATTTCGGTTTTATGCTTTGACGTGGATGTCCAACTTCAGTCCCATTATATGAATGGAACAAAAGGGGAACAAATTTTACACCATGATTACATCATCTGTCTACGATACTATCATTTATCTAATTTTTTTATTTATTATATGATAATGTCGTGTAGACGGATTGTATAATAAATGTGTAAACGTCTGTCCCTATCATTATTCATAGTGTAAGCCATACTTCACTATTCATTTGATCCTCGATGGGGCCACCTCTAAAAACTTTTGAGGTTTTCTTTTCACCTGCTTGCCTCCAAAAATACAACATACGAAATCGCAGCTACCACACCAAGCAAGTTAAATAGAAATATAAAATTTTTGTAGACTCAAACCATGAAGGAGACACAATATGTACAAATTCTTGAAGCAAAAATGTAATTACTGTGATGATGAGCCAGTGTTTTAAGACAAGGTGAGTGTGGTCTGTATCACTTAATTTACATGGAGGAAAGTTTTTCATTATTTTTTGTTTTTTCGGTTCAGCCTGATTCAACAACTGGAACGGTCGAGTATGAACAACTGTAACTCTCCACCTTGGATCCATTTTCTTTGACCTTAGTCCACGAAATCCTCCACGTCTGGAGCAGACTTTGCCTGCATTTAAGAAGCAACAACAAATGCATGCATGAGATAGGGGAAGGGAGACCCATAGTGATAGTGGGATAAAAAAAATATGCACACTAACATTGAAATCCTTGGCAGAATAAATGAACGGCAAGCTATGGATTATGCCTCCATAAGGACCCTTCTTATCTTTAAATACTGTTTAACCGATCACTTGAAAAATCGACAAAACGAGTTCCCTTTTTGCACAATTTCTTTTTTTTTTTTTTAAAAAAAAAGAAAAGACTGATCGGGCAATTGTTTTCAGGTTTTGATTGAAATACAATTTTTAAGAGTGAATTGAGATGCAAGATTGGATTTTTTAAGCTAAAAATTAGATGTTGGAATTCCATATTTGGATAACAACCAATTCTTGAGGGAACTTACTACCATCCCATCAAAACACATTAAAGATGCACTATGCCATTCAGTTAAGGGAGGAACTAACCTAGTGATAAAGCAGAAAAGGCCATCCAAACATAATGTACTACTCTAACGTAGCATGAACAACTAGGTTGTAAAACCAGCCTAATAGCTCACAGAGGTGGGTTTCTTTTGCCACATGCAAAGAGTTTATTTTTAGAACTCTTTGTAGTTGGGCCATAGCTGTGGATTTTAATGGCATGGTTCTTCAAGATTTTCTTGTCTCTAATGTGCTTACCTAGTTAGGGCATTAGACTAGTGTAACTGGCTTTGCCATTCTTTGATCAATATATTTATTTATTCATCAAAAAAAAAAAAAAGAGTTTATTTTTATTTTTTTGTCAAACTTCATCAATCAAGACATTCTAGGACTTCACCATTCTAAAAGTGAAAAGAACAACCATATTATCCAATTCCCTACAATCATCAACAAATCACGAAAAAAATCCCTGATGAGAATTACTAAGATGCCAGCCAACATGCACTTGAGACAACATTCTAGCCATGGTTGCAAGTTTTCAAAGTATTTTAGACGGAATATAATTACCAATAATAATCATAGGACACCAGAAACAGAAGTGGATGCCGTCACTATTTTTTTCCTCTTATGAAAAGAAAACGGTTTTTTTTTTTTTGTATACTAATTTCAAATTTAAATAGTTGATAAATCCAGATCATTTGATATAAGAATGAAGACTTCGATGTTATTGAATTTCTAAGTTTGCCAAATTGATGAATATCATCAAATTGCTTCTTTAGAAAGGACTTCTATAAATTTACATGATGAAACACAAGATGTTTCTAATAGTACGCTGCAGAATTGTAAGAAGAGACTTAAAAGTACCTATCTGTTTCAACACTCCTCTTTGCAAGCATAAGTGTCAAGAACACAGGAACCATAGCAGCACACAAATGCTTAAGCGTGTGCCCACTGACAATATGATGTGTCCATTCGTAAATCACTTTATCCGCAGCTTCTTCCACTTTAGCTAGGAGATAAAATCCTGTGTTTAATGACTTAGTGTCATGCTCAGCATAGCAAAAGCAAGGGGACATGTTTTAGGCACAAAAAAAAAAAGGGAAACTTGTAGAAAAACACAAACCCGCAGCCCAAAGCCAGTATGCGGAATGTGTGTACATTGGAGGCAACAAGATGGCCATCACAGGAATGACAATGCAAGGGACAAACTGGACCACGGCATATGGGCGGAGGTCATCAAAAAACCTGCAAAAGAAAATTCCAGCGATCAATTTTTTTTTTTTTATATGTAAAAGAAAATTTATTGAATCAAGTAAGTAGGTGTAGCCCAAGTACGCAAGAAGTATAAATGCAAAACAAAGTTTTCTGACCATGCCTGATTTTTATTTTTGACAACAAAAGAAAAAAGGTGGTGTTGTGTTCAAAGGAGCCAGAAGAGCATGCAACTTGCCAACACATACACATTGATGGTATACAAATGGGATACGTGCCCTCTAGATCATGTCTAACCATAGGGGTCGTTCAACAATCATATGTGGAGATGGAAATATAGACACCAGCTGTCTCCTCAAATAGTACCAAACAAGCTCCAGACACCTGACTAAACTTTCGTTCATCTAATCATTACCTAATTATTACAAATTTTCCAAACTTCCAAACAAAACACAAAAAACAATTCAACTTTTTCAAATCCCAAAACAAAAATAACATTAAAAAATTATATTCTAATCCTCTTATAACTTTATAATTTTTTTATTCAACTTTTTCTTCCTCCTTTCTCAAAATCCCATAAAAATTTTAACTCAAACAATTTCATTACTGTTCACAAAATATTTCACTACTATTCATAAATTTCTCATCCTATCTCATCTGTGTAACCAAACAAGGCCTAAAACTTGCATAGAGTTTCTTTTTCTAGTTCCTGACTTGTAATTAGGTTCAGTTTTTGTATACTTCCTGTGTACTTGCCTTTGCCTTGTTACTTGTCTCAATAAAACTTTCCTATTCATAAAAAAAATAAAAAATAAAAATAAAACTATAACTTGCATAGAATTATTATGAAGTTATACGCCTAGAAATTGATCCCTGTGATGAAATAGATTACAGATGATTGCCAAAACCCTAACCCAGTAAAGAACACAAATCACTTCATTAACATAGCGCAAAGATATTTATCATCTGTCATTGTCCACTTTTAGAATCAATACCATACTGAGCTTAAACCAAAGAAATAAGTAATAAGCTTGCCTCCAATACAATATGCTTATTATGCCTGCCATTAGTAGTGGAATGATGGAGAATGTTCCCTTCCTCTCATCAATCCTTTCGATGATAAAGATTGCCATTATTGACGTGAAGGCAATAGTCATCTGTGTTTGTCATAAAAAGCTAACAGGTTGGAGTTAAAACAATACTATGCAGGCATTTTATAAATAACTGTGAAACTGAATTGTATTTCATCACATTAATG
Organism: Carya illinoinensis; assembly: GCF_018687715.1. Taxonomy (NCBI): domain Eukaryota; kingdom Viridiplantae; phylum Streptophyta; class Magnoliopsida; order Fagales; family Juglandaceae; genus Carya; species Carya illinoinensis. The sequence goes on from NC_056756.1 coordinate 5,468,835, forward strand.
TACTCACCGGCAGACGATCCCATACAAGGCGAGCATCATTTGGTTTGAGATGATAGTATGAGGATCCAAAAGCAACAGCAGCAACACCTATGTAAAAAAAGGTCCAACCCCAAAGCTCACCTTGCAAGCTTTCAATGCGAATATTGAAACATGATCAGTATTTACAAGAGTGCTAATGTTAGGATTGCATAGAATGATAGACACAAAAACCACATTACCTCAGCCTAAAATAATTCCCATAATAGCAAAGTACAAGCCCTATCACACCAGCAACAAGGAAAGGAAAATTTGAAACCACATTAAGTGTATTAGGAATACCTGAAATATAATTAAAAAAAATACTGTCAGAGTGATAGATAAGCACCCAACTAACACCAAAGAAGCAGGGACAGTAATTTCTTGGATCAAATTTACTCCTACCTATCCAAATGTTCCTTTTACGAAAATGATGGATGGAGAAGTCATGGGCTCAGCACACAGGTGCGCGTCTAAGTCACTAAAAAAAATTTATTTTTATAAACATTTACGATGCGTGCGTATTTATAGAAAACAAAAGCATATATACAAGGTAATTCATGTGGGAAAAAGAATTTAACAAAGTAAAACCCCATTTCCAACTGGACCAGACTTTCACGCCAAAATTGAAACAACAAAAGAGAAAGAGTCCAAAATTGTATACAAATTCCACAATAAGAATATATCCACATATATGTCCGATTCAAGAAGTTGAGAAAAGGAGAAAAAGGTGGACGGGAAACCCTAAGAGAGGGGAAAATTACCGAAGAATTCGCGTTGGTCAGCGAAATCGTGGTAAGCTTGAGACTGAGGAATGGCAGGGGTGACGATCATCAGCACAAGGAAACTCAGGATCGCTACTACCCATGCGTAAACGGTGCGTTTCTTCATTATCACGCTGCAGAGCTTCACAACTTTTTAGCATCTGAGGGTGAAGGGTCAGCCACAGCCTCAGCCAGAATCGTATTTTTGTTTACGTTGGGAAGGACGGACGGACTAGGACCACGGACCGGGTCAATTTGACCTGTTTTCTGCATGCTTATTTAAATCGGGTCGGTCTTCAAAACCATTTAAGTTTTTGATTAGATAGGTAAGATGTGATTAGATGTTTTATTAAAAGTTAAATAAAATATTATTAAAATTTAAAAAATTTAAATTATTTATTATATTTTATGTAAAAATTTATAAAATTTATAATAATTATATAAGATAAAATGATATAATTTTAATTTAGATATCCAAATCTAAGGGCTCTTATTCAATTTGAAAAAAGTTATTTATCATCTCGTGTTGTGATTTATTGTTTTCATTTTTTATTTAAATTTACATCAATTTATAATTTATCAAAATATTTTAATTATAAAGTGATTACACAAAAGTAAATTCACAAACTTATATAATTTGACGTAATATATCAGATTATAAAATTATTTTTAATTATAAAATAAATCTAAAGAATTTCATAAAATCACATCAAATTATAAATTTATTTTATATAATCTTTTTATATGTGTAATAATTCTCTTTATATAATTCAAAACAAAAAATCTACACAACCTCCACACACCACTATTTTTTTAATTTTTATAATTTTTTTCTTTTATCAAATATTTAATATATAAATAATGAATAAAAAAATTGAATTAATTTAAAAAGAATAAACTCAAAAAAAAATTTTAATATTAAAAAATTAAAAAAAAATAGTGTGTAAAGATTATGAGGTTGTGTAGCATTGCTAAATCCAAAATAATGCATAATGCAAAGACAATATTTCAATTTCAATGAAACTCAATTTTTGAATTTTTCTATGAAATCAAATTCGACGTCAAAAGTGAGTGTTTGTTCATACTGTTATACACATCAGTTCATCCGGTCAAGACCGATGAGTTCCCAACAAAACTTGCATCGTACGCTTAGAAGCCCCCAAAAGCGAACCCCCACTGTCCCACAGGTCCCGCTCCATTCAGTACAAGGCAAAGCCAAACCCTCAAAACAGTCGAGCCTCAAAAAAGCCACATCAAACGGCTCCGGCCTCCATTACAAGAAGCCCAGTCCTTTTAACAAGATTCAGTGAGACAGAGAGTCGGAGACAATTCTTGATGATACAGGCAGACAGCAATGGCGCAGTCGTTGGAACTGTTGCTGATACAATTCTTCATGCCCGACAACGACGCGAGGCGGCAGGCGTAGGAGCAGATAAAGCGCCTGGCCAAGGACCCGCAGGTGGTGCCTGCGCTGGTGCAGCAACTCCGCACCGCTAAGATCCCCAACGTTCGCCAGCTCGCAGCCGTTCTGCTCCGCAAGATGATCACTGGCCAATGGGCCAAGCTCTCACCGCTGGTAAGCAACTCGTCAAGCAGTCCCTCAGCAAGAGCGTCACCTTGGAGCATATGTCCAAATTAACCAGATAAATATATAAGAACAACTTTTTTCCCCTTCTGCATGGTTATAAATTTATTATTGTTTTATTGGGTTTAATTGACCGAAATTGTCTTTTTTACACTGAATTTGGAGATGGGTATTATTTATTTGGATTTTAAGTCTTGATGCTGTGAATTTTATATGGTGGTGTTTGGTTTATCGAATTGGGTGCGAATAATCTTTTCTGATTAGACATTGGCAGTTCGATTGAAATTTTAGTTTTTAAGATAAAGTCAGAGTTTTGAATTTCATAAACTTGAGTTTCTGATTAAGTTTAGTATAATTAAGTAGAGTTAATTACCCCATTTGTTTGGTCAGGAAAGCTGAGGATGTGAGAGAAAATTAAAAATTGGGGATTTTAGTCCCTTTTTAACTGTGCGGTATACAGCAATTTGGCTAAGTTGAGATTTTGTATGCTCTTATTAAAGGATTTATATGATATCACCGTCGTTGAATGTTGATTGTTCCCTGTAGGAGCTTGTTGGTTTTGCAACTATATTGATGCATTGCAATTGCCATTGATTCTCGGCAAGTCATAAGCCCACTCTGTTACGATCACTGGTTCAATTGCATGCTATAATGAGATTTTACCGTGATGCCCCTTACACCATATTCATGGTTTATCATTTAGCATTCCGTTATGTCTAATGTTATTGTTGAATAGAACTTTGAGGCTTTGGAGTTTCATGTTTGGCTGGTGATAAGAGTTAGAAAACTAAGTTGAAATGATGCATCCCATAGTGAAACTTGTGTTTGGCTGGTGATAAGAGTCAGAAAACTAAGTTGAAATGATGCATCCCATGGCGAAACTTTTTTCAAACTTCTGGAGACAGAAACTGCTCGATATTTCATTTCAAATATCCTTTTTCTTTGAACCTCCCTATATGTGATCTATTCTTTAAATTTGTCCCCTTTTTCTTGCACTTTGGGGTTTGTTAAATTTGAGTATCTTTTTCTTTCAGCTAGTCAACTGTATCCGATATTTAATTTATTATATGCATCTTTGTTTTCATTTCGTATCTTGATGATGATCTCATTGATTGTGCTGCTGCAGCCACCAGTGAGATGATTAAGTACAAATGTGGTGAGCATCATCGCAACGTATGCTGTTCCTGCTGGAGATTGATCATTGGCCGGATTTGCTACCCTTTTTGTTCCAATGTAGTCAGAGTGCACAGAAGACGCTAGAGAAGTAAGCTTATGATTCTTTGACGCCATTTCGTTGCCCTCTATATGTTAGTACAATGTATTGTGTTGTTAATCATTGCCATCTTGTCGCCTATTAGGCCTCTTCCCAACACCTGTCCACATACTTGTGGTCTCTATGATTCTGTCAGTATGATGGATAATGTTGATCTTGATAGGCTATTCACTTATTCTTGTATACACAAAATTTATGTTATAGTTATTCGCTTATTCTTGTATACGCAAAATTTATGGTATATATTACGCACCTTACTTAGTTTTGGTGCCATGCCAGTACCAGTACCTAAGCTTATATAACCTCACAGCTTTGGTATTGGCAGCTTGTTTCAATTACAACTATGACCGTAGAGAGATGATTTTGTCCAATTTATTATTTGGAGCTACTTATATATGATTTGGTATATATTCTGCGCTTTGCTTAGTTGTGGTGCTGGCACCAGTACCAATACCTAAGGTTATAAGCTCACAGCTTTGGTTTGGCAGCTTGTTTCAATTACAACTTGACCTTAGAGAAGATGATTTTGTCCAATTGATAGTTTGGAGCTACTTATATAAGAGCATGACCAATTTAAATACAGTTAAAAGAATCATTTGTTCCAGACATGATAGAAATTTTTGGAAAGAACTGTCAAGTTATGTATTGTTTTATGTCTTCACTTCAATCAAAGCGTAATGCCATCTTTTAATATAATAGTATTTAACTATGTAGGGACATTTTTGGAAACTTATTTGCACGGGCACAATCATAAAGTACTGACTTATTTCAACATTTATGAGTGATCCTGTACCACATGTGATTTGCTTACTTATGGAGGAGCATGCTTGTCATGATATCTGAGATTTTTCACCTAGTATTATTACACTAAAAATCTTTTGTGTCTCTTGTAAGGGAATGAATATGGCCAAATCTGTTTTTCTTTATTCTTAAATACCACGAATATATTTGCTCATAAATCCCTGATGATTCTTATTATCTAGTTCAGATCATGATTAGCCCAGCCAAAGTACTAGTATCTTTATCTCCTTGGCCTATGAGATGTTCACAATCTTCCCCTTTAAATTCCCAACGTCCTCATCGAGCCAATCCATCATAGGTGACATGGCTCAAGTCATACAGGCTCTGATACCATAAGAATGTCCCAAGGAAGGCCTAACCCACATCTGAGCCTATACTCCAAAATGACTAGTCAATAATACAATTGGAGTCCCATTAGAATCATTATAAAGAGCAAGAATTTCTCCTTCCAAACAATGTGGTATCTTATACACCTCCTACCCTTATCACTCAGTATGGGGTATCACAATTTATGTTACACATGTATGAGACTATAGAACTCTCATAGCGAATTGATTTTAATTGCATATATCCTAATAGCGGCACAGACAATCTTCCAAAGCCAAAATGTTAGGGCTTGTTAGGAAATAGATCTCATCCCAAAATTCTCGTCTCATTTCCTTTTCAAACATAATTTAAATACAAAATTTTCAAACTAATCATTACAATTTTTCCAAACTTTCAAACAAAAAATAAAAAACAATTCAACTTTTTCAAATCCCCAAACAAAAATAATATTATAAAAACTATATTCTAACAATATTTTAATTTTATAATATTTTTTATTTAACTTTTTCTCTCATTTTCCAAAACCCTAAAAATACTCAACTCAAACTATCTCATTACTATTCACAAACTTTTTTACTACTACTCACAAAATTCTCATCTCATCTCACTCTCCAAACAAGCACTTAGTCTACATCTGGACCCTCTCTCTCTCTCTCTCTCTCTCTCACAATTTGAACCATGTCTTTTATTCTGGAATTTTTTATGGAGATTTTTATCTGGCAATATTGGTTACATTTATATTTTAGTGAATAAAGAACTATTTCAATTGTCCGATAATTCTAGAAATGCACTCTTTAGATTAGCAACTTCAGTTTGAAAAATAGCTTGGTCTTATTACTCTATGTTGTGAAACCAGCATAGATGGCAGGATATACTACTAAGAACTAATATCATCACAATTTTTCTTCTTGTTTTGCAGGCAGGAACAGAAAAATTGAAAGAAGTTTTTGGTAAGCACTTAATTTAAAAATAGCAAATATCTAGTTCTGAAATTGCCTGGCCTGGCTCTTATAATGCCTTTTAATCTGCAGACACAGTGATGACTATCTGTATCAAGACTATGACTGAAGATGATGACAAGGACATTGTTGCTCAAGCTTGTCTGAGCATAGCTGACATCGTCAAGGAATATGGTTACATGGCTGTTGAGCCATGTAAGTAGAAGTTTAGTTGCCGTTATTTTGCCTATTATTCAAAGAAATCTTTCAGATTCAAGCCAAAAGTCAAATTTTGAACTTGTTTTTTGTGTGATCTGATTTCAGATATGACTCGGCTTGTTGACGCTACTTTGTTTTTGCTCAAGAGGAATCGGCTTGTCAGCAGACAGAATCTGACAGTGACATTGATGATGATGATACTCAACATGATAAAGAGCTTATGGATGCAGTTTCTGTTCTTCTTCCTGCATTTGCTAGGTCCATGGGTTCTCATTTTGCACCCATATTTGCAAAGCTATATGATCATTTAATGAAATTCGCTGTGGGTTAGTAGATACATTGTAAATGATAAGTCGTCTATGATGGAATTGAATCTCATCTTCCCTTGAACTTACATTGCCTTGCTGTAGTTTTTCCCTTTCATCGATACCAAACACTATGGTGACATATTACGTGGACTTTACCCACTATTTGGGGAATCTGAACCAGAAAATGCTGCCAGGAAAGATGTTGCTGGTGCAGTGGCAAGGATGATAATGGCGCATTCTGGCGTCTTCTTATACTTTTTTTTACCTTAAAAGAAATCAGTGTCATTTCTTGGTATAGTTAATTATTCCTTTTGCTCCTGTCTATCTCTTTGTTGCTTTTACATAGGTCCTTCCTGTTTTCTTAAAAGTTCTTCCCTTGAAAGAGGATCATGAGGAGTCCATGGCAGTCTATAGTTGTATATCTGCTCTTGTTTTATCAACAAATCGTCAGGTAATTTTTTTCATTTCCCAATAATTGATGATTTTGCTTTATATCTATACTTATATATAAAGTGCGAATCCGCTTTCTACAGTGTTTTCGTCTAACATTTTTTTTTCCATTTTACCCATGTTTTGTCTACGTTTTTGCCGAGTTGTCATTTTCATCATCTCCTTATTATTTCCGTTAGAGAAATGCAATTTCGGGGGAGGATCCATGAGGGGATGGAAAGTTGCCATGATGGCATGCTCGTGGTACCATTGACGTGTAGCTGCGGCTAGCTAAGGAGAGGTGGCGTGAGGGAGAAATCAGAGAGAGAGAGAGAGAGAGAGAGAGAGGGGCATTGGATGAGAGGGCTTGGGAGGTTGACGGTGGTGGCTGGCATGGAGGGCTTGGGAGGGGCTTGCGGTGGCTTTGGTGTGCTCGAGGTGGGGCTCGTGGTCGTCGCTTCGGGTGGCACACAACGTGGGTGTGAGGATCTAGAGAGATCCGAGGGACAGAGGTCCACGGGGAGGGAATGCTGAGAAGGGTAAGGGGTTTTCTCAATCGACGATGGTGGGCTCATGGAGGGGCTATTGCAGAAGGCGGCGGCGTCGCAGTGCGGTAAGGTGCAGTAGTGTTTCCGTTAGCACGCTGAATCTCTCATTGAAGCTGTTGACTATGGGTTACGGTGGAGAGAATTCCTCTGTTTGGGTTATAGACAAAAACAGCGGCATGGCTGACAGTTTATGTGGCTGATCTTGTGCACAACAGGAGTGTCTCGACAGCGAGGGGTGGTCTGAGCAGAGGATGGAGGAGTAGCTGGTCTTGGCTGGTTTTGGACTGTCCGTGGCTATGCAGGAAAAATCGAGACTCAGAATGCAATCGTTTGCTCTGATTTTGAGCAACCAAGTAGAGGCTTTGAGGAGGTGGGGCTACAACAGAGAAAACGGGTTTGGGTGGAGGTGAAGCTTGGCTTTGGTCTGGGTTGAGAGAGAGAGACGAGAGAAATGATAGAGATGAGAGATTTTTGATGTTAAAAGCAAAAGGAACTAGCAGCCTTGAAGCTGCCTTTGTTACCATTCAAGATAGCATGGTCATGGAACGGGAAGGCTGGCTTGGTCACAAATGGCTCGAGGAAGAAGGACGAGAGAGAGAGAGAGAGAGAGAGAGAGAGAGAGAGAGAGGAGTACATTCAACTGAGCCTAGCAAGATGAAGAAATCCAGCATCAATTGGGAAGACTCACGTGAGATTGTACGTGAGGTTGACAAGAGGATTTCTTTAAATAATATACGATTTAATTACTCCTTGGCTATGAAATTTAAAACAAAAATGAAAAGAAAAGTTAGATCTTGACAAGTGGGACAAGACGGGATTGGTTTTTTTTTGTTAAAAAGGCTCCATTTTTGTGTGGGAGGAATGCATTTTTATTGGTGTGGTGACAGAAAGGATTGATCCAGTGGGACCAACACGTTTGTCTCTTATTTGCCCTTTTTTCTTTCGAATTTTATTACTTACAAATAAAATTACATATTAATTTATATATTAATATTAATTTTTTATATTTAAAAATTAAATTAGTATTATTTTCAATAAAATTTACTTTTTAATCAATCACGTTTAATTGATACTAGAGGGATCATCCCAACCGAAAGGCCTTAAAACATATAAGGAGGCCCGTAGTACAACAAAAGCCAAGAAGCTCAGAGGATGGGCCCAGGGGCCATAGAGGGATAGAGTTTGAAGGCAGATATGCATGGCACCACCTTTAACGGAAGGATGAAGACTGCAGGAAATTACGCGATTACTCAAAATACTAAGTAGCGATCCGTACCGGTAAATTCTGAATGAGATAAGTACAGCAAACGAGCTTATATATACAGGTAATTTTTGATAATTAAGAAAAACTTGAATACAGTTACCTCTTAACTGACTTAAGCATTGGAGTGTTTACAGAAGAAACCTCCTCAAGTTTTATCAACGAATTGTCGTCGCGCGGTGGTAGATTGGAAGTAAGACGCGTCCTTAACATTTGGCGTCGTTTGTGAGATCTGTGTGATTCCGCATGATTCTCACATGCCAATTGTAACACGCTCAATAGCGAGCCGAACGATGGACGCATTACCGTCATCTGTAGAAGCGCGACTAGCGATAGCAGAGATAAAATTAAGACAGGCTCTGGAGGCCATGGGAATCTTACAAAAAGAGAATGTCGACTTAAGACAGAAGAATGCCAATTCCCATAATGTCGATGTGCCCGCTCACAGTGAGTAAGGTGAGGGAGAGGCACATTGTAGTGCCAAAACAGATACTGAATGAACAGAGAAAGAAAGAATGCATGACGAGTTGAAGGAGCTGGCGGGAAAGTACAAAGAGATGGCAAAAAAGATGGGCGATTCTTCCTCGATGGAGAGTCTACTACACCAAACAGATCTACCATACAATACACGTATTATGGTTGTGCCACTCCCGCCAAAATTTAAAGTTCCCCAAATAGATATGTACGATGGGTCCAAGGATCCAGTAGATCATCTGGAAAACTTTAAAGCTCATATCACGCTCCACGATTTCCCAGGGGAGATTGCGTGCCGGGTTTTCCCTTTGACCTTGAAAGGGACCGCTAGGGGGTGGTTCGGGACCCTCAAACCGAAGTCAATAGATAGCTTTGAAGAACTGGCAAAATAGTTCTTAACCCAGTTCATGCCTAGCAGGAGACGTCGGCGCCCAGCCGCCTATCTATTAACGGTTAAGCAAAAGGAGGATGAGAATTTAAGGCTTACTTGGTCCATTTCAACAAAGAACGCTTAACAACGAATGACCAAGATGAGAAGATCACTCTGACCGCCCTTTTAGGAGGGGTATGGCTGCGCAGTCCTTTTATGGCAGAGTTGGCCCAGAGGACTCCTTCCACCCTCAGGGAGTTCATGGACAGGGTGGATGATTTTGTCTATGCAGAAGATACTCTACAAGCTTTAGTGGACCCTTATAAAGAAGATACCAAGATTGAGCAGAATAACAGGTAGGCTGATAAGAAGGGTAAGCCAAGTAGGCGAGAGAGAGCGAGGGAAGGGCGGTCAGATCGCAACTTCAGACTGGTGCACAATAATTTGAGCATACGAGAAGAGGAGAGAGAAAGGGAAAGACGCCGTCTTATCAAACGGGCAGTCGGTACTGCAAGTATCATCAGACAAGCTCACACTGGACTGAGGACTACACGACCATGAGAAAGAGGGTCGCTGAGTTAGCAGGAACTGGCGAGTTGGAGCGAATGGTGGCGGAGCGGTCAAAACCTAGAAGGCGTCAGGAGACTAGGCAAGGAACAAGGCAGAGTTTTAGTCCAGAAAGAAGGTGTCACGTTAATGACCGCCAGGACAAAGGGGTGAGATTGCCCCCAAAAGGCGACAGGAACAGGGCGCCCATAGGAGAGATAAAGACTATAGCAAGAGGTTTTGCTGAAGGTGGTGTTTCCGCGTCCGGCCGAAAGGCATATGCACTGAAGGCAAGATATGAAGAAGTTTTCGTAGCAGATAAAGCGCACAAACAACCAAAGCTTAGTAATGAGCAAATGGTGATATCCTTTGAAGAGGCGGACAGGGAAGGAGTCCTGTACCCGCATTAAGATGCTTTACTAATTACCCTCGTAATAGCCAATTATACAATCAGGCGGGTGCTAGTAGACAATGGGAGCTCGACTGATATATTGTACTGGGAAGCATTTGTCAAAATGGGGATCGATGTTGGCAAACTGAGGCTCTCCCCTACACCATTAAAAGGTTTCTTAAGGGATACTATTCAGCCCATAAGAGCAATCACCCTTTCGGTAACTACAGGAGCTGGGACGCGGACAGCAACCACCGTGACCGATTTTTTAGTAGTAAAAGCTCATTCCTCTTACAATGCTATATTGGCAAGACCGACACTCAACCATTTGAGAGCGGTAACATCCACCTATCATCTCAAGATCAAGTTTCCAACCGATAGCGGTGTGGGCGAGGCAAGAGGCGAGCAGGCCCTAGCTTAATAATGCTATGTGCAAGAACTAAGGAAAGTCAAGAAGGAAGTCTGCATTGTGGCAGGACAAGATGGGGCTTTGCCGCCCCTCCCACTACCTGTAGCGGTAACTTACGAGAGAGACATAGAAGTCAGGGATAACCGGGGTCAGCAACATCCAGAAGTCAACAAACCTTTGGAACTCGTGACATTATTTATTGACCGCCCTAGGACTACTACCCGTATCGGGACACAAGTCCCGCTAGCAGATAGAGAAGCCCTGATACAGTTGTTGGTAGAACACAGTGATATCTTCGCGTGGAGCCATGAAGAGATGCCCGGTATAGACAACAAGGTCATTGAGCACTGCTTAGGTGTAAACCTAACTCACAAGGCAGTGCGACAGAAAAGGAGAACGTTCAGCGCAGAAAAGTACGCCGCTATTAATGAAGAAGTTGAAAGACTGCTCGCAGCCGGCTTCATCAGAGAAGCCCACTACCCAGAGTGGTTATCCAACGTTGTCATGGTGAAAAAGGCGAATGGGAAGTGGAGAATGTGCGTAGACTTTACAAATCTAAACAAAGCTTGTCCGAAAGATAGTTTCCCTTTATCGCGCATTGACGTCATTGTAGATGCTACAGCAGGATATCATATGTTAAGCTTCATGGACGCGTATTCAGGATACAACCAGATACGGATGAATGCAGCAGATGAAGAAAAAACATCGTTCATAACAGACCGAGGGCTATATTGCTACTAGGTCATGCCCTTTGGACTGAAGAATGCAGGGGCGACCTACCAAAGGTCGGTGAATCGAATGTTCAAGGGACAGATTGGGAGATCTATGGAGGTATACTTGGACGACCTGCTGGTAAAGAGCAAAGAGCCCGCCCAGCACCTCGTGGATTTGCGAACGGCGTTTAGAGTCTTACGCCGTTATAAAATGAGGTTGAACCCAACGAAGTGTGCTTTCAGGGTCCAGTCGGGAAAATTCTTGGGCTTCATCGTGTCTGAAAGAGGAATTGAAGCCTCTCCAGATAAGATAGAGGCCATAGTCAATATGAAACTACTAAAAAATCTAAACGAGACTCAACGACTGGCGGGGAGAGTGGTTGCCCTGGGAAGGTTTATAGCCAGGTCAATGGTTAAATGCCTCCCCTTTTTCCAAGTACTGCGGAAGGTACATCCTTTGAATGAGCAGTGTGACAAAGCGTTTGAAAAGTTAAAACAGTATATGGCCAATCCGCCCCTTTTAAAGCAACCCAATCCGCCCCTTTTAAAGCGACCAGAGAAGGGTGACGTACTCTATGTGTATCTAACAGTTTCCCCGCACACTGTATCCGCCGTTCTCATAAAGGAGGAAGGAGCTGTCCAACATCCGGTGTATTATGTGAGTCGAGCACTTAGAGGAGCAGAAGCAAGGTATCCTTGAATTGAATTATTGGCATTTACCTTGGTAGTGGCGGCTAGGAAACTCCATCCTTATTTTCAAGCCCACACAGTAAGGGTACTAACGGAGGCTCCGTTGGCGAAAATTCTGAGAAAGCCAGATAGCATAGGAAGGCTAATAGGTTGGTCATTCGAGCTGAGTGAGTTCGATATAGAGTATGAGCCAAGGAAAGTAATTAAAGGACAAGCGATGGTGGATTTTGTAGCAGAATTCTCAGACTTTCCCCAGGAGGAGGCAATAGCACCATCAGGGAAATCGTGGGTGTTATTTATAGACGGATCGTCTTGCCAAATAGGCGGAGGCCTTGGGATACATTTACTGAGCCCTGACAGCCAAGAGCGGTATTACATGGCCACACTGGCGTTCAAAGTAAGGAACAATTAAACTGAATATGAAGCGCTTATAGCAGGATTGTCTATGGCTGCCCAAATAGGGGCAACCGAAGTGGATGCCAAGTTAGATTCACAAGTGGTAGTAAATAAGGTTTTGGGCCTATACGCTACAAAGGACGAGAAGTTAAAGAAATACCTGGCATGAGTTTGGAAAATACGCGATCTCTTCTCATATTTCGCTATAACTCAAATATCAAGAGCAGACAACAAGGTCGCAGACAGATTGGCACGAGCGACATCAGGAGTGGAGGAAGTACCTCTATCATGGCAAGTAGAGAGAAGGGTCATCGAGGTCCCAGCTGTTGGCACAGAAATAGGCGTCCTGGGGTCAAGCATCCCAGATTGGGCGAATAGGGTAGTAGAGTACTTGGATGAAAGAAAATTGCCAGAAGCAAAAGAAGAGGCAAAAAGGATAAAGAAAATGGTGGCTTGATTCCTACTCATCGATGGAATCCTTTATAAAAGAGGTTTCTCTGTCCCTTTGCTGCGATGCATCTCCACACAATAAGCACAATATGTCCTAGCTGAGATTCACAAATGGATATGTGGAAATCACTCTGGGGGAAGAACCTTCGTTAGGAAAGTGGTCCAGGCAGAATATTACTGGCCTAATGCTCTAAGGGACGCATAGGAATTCACCAAGAAATGTGCAAAATGCAAGACTTACGCGCCCGTATCGCATGCCCCTTTGGAGGAGTTAACATTGGTGATATCATCATGGCCTTTCGCCCAGTGGAGGGTAGATTTGGTGGGACCCTTCCCTCCAGGAAAAGATGGTATTAAATTCATGATAGTCGCAGTCGATTATTTTACGAAGTGGGCAGAAGCAGAGCCGTTAGCAACAATCATAGGCAAAGTCATGACAAAATTCTTGTGGAAGAATGTCATTTGCAGGTTCGGAGTTCCCCAGAGTATTATAACTGACAATGGGCGTTAGTTCGACTCAGACCACTACAGGGAATGGTGTGCTGAGTTAAGGATCAAGGCGAAGTACTCCTCCCTAGGCCACCCCCAAGCAAATGGTCAAGCTGAGGCAACAAATAAGGCGTTACTCTCAATCCTTAAGAAAAAGGTCACGGAGAAGATAGGGGATTGGGCGGACTAGCTGCCAGGGGTACTCTGGGCATATAGAACTACAGCAAAAACTCTGATAGGAGAATCCCCGTGGAACTACAGCAACAATCGGTTACTCCAGTGGAAGTAGGGTTACCAACTACAAAACAAACCATTTTTCAGGTGCCCAGAATGACAAGAAGATAGAAGAATACCTCGACTTACTCAAAGAAGAAAGAGAGATGGCAGAAGCTCGGATGCTGCAAGAAAAGAAGAAAACCGAGCAATATTTCAATAAAATAGTAAGGCCCAAGACTTTTAAAGTAGGTGACCTGGTTTTGAAGAAAAGCGGGGTGACTACCCAAGGCAAGGGGAAAATGGGACCCCGATGGGAAGGTCCTTACCTAGTAGTAGGCCTGGATCATACCGATTGAAAGACAGTGAGGGCAAGGAATTACCGCACCCGTGGAACGCGGAGCACTTAAAGAAATTTTATCAATAACTTTCGTAGTATTTTTTGTTTAGTATTCCTTTTCTTTACTTTTTTCCGATGCTTGCGTTATCCCTATTTATGAATATATTTCATTTTATTCTTTGAAAATTCTGTACAAAGGAAGGAGTTCCCAAGGGTGAATATAGATTCTGCGAAAAGAAAGGCGGGAAAGGTCAGGGATCGCCCGACCACTAAACACCAAAGGCAAGTATTAGCAGCTTGTGGTGCCATGAAAACAGGGCGCGTAGGTCCTCAGACTATGTCTACCCTAAACACCAAAGACAAGCCTTAGCAGCTTGTGGTGCCATGAAAATAGGGTGCGTAGGTCCTCAGACCACGCCGACCCTAAACACCAAAAACAAGCCTTAGCAGCTTGTGGTGCCACGAAAAAAGGGCGCGGAGGTCCTCAGACCATGCCGACCCTAAACACCAAAAGCAAGCCTTAACAGCTTGTGGTGCCATGAAAAAAGGGCGTGGAGGTCGTCAGACCACGCCGACCCTAAACATCAAAAGCAAGCCTTAGCAGCTTATGGTGCCATGAAAAAAGGGCGCGTAGGTCCTCAGACCATGCCGACCCCTAAACACTAAAGATAAACCTTAGCAGTTTGTGGTGCCATGAAAAAAGGGCGCGTAAGTCCTCATACCACGCCGACCCTAAACACCAAAGGCAAGCCTTAGCGGCTTGTAGTGCCATGAAAAAGTGGTGCGTAAGTCCTCAGACCACGCCGACCCTAAACACCAAAAGTAAGTCTTAGTAGCTTACGGTGCCATAAAAAAAAGGGGCGCATAGGTCCTCAGACCACGTTGACCCTAAACATTAGGCAAGCCTTAGCAGCTTGTGGTGCCGTGTAAAAGACAAAAACTAAAAGGACACAGTAACCTAAGCATTCGACAGGGCAAATCAAAATCCATTATTACAAATGTACAAAATATAGAAACACAAGGAAACTCTCCACAGTTAAAGGCAGGAGGGGCAAAAATGGTTAAGGGGCATTGTTAGGCGGGAACGCTGGGGGCACGTTTATAAAAGTGTCAGGCATCTCTTTCCGACCAAACTCGTCAACCTCGCGGCGGGCAATTTCCTTAGGATAAAATAAATCCCGGTCAAGAATCCTAAGGTTGGTGGCAGGATCAACCAAGAGACGGTTCCTCAGCCTCAGAATGTCGCGACCATGCCCATAAGTAAAGGCATGGTCCTTTGTAGCAGGGACGTGGGCCAACTGGGCACGGAGCCGTGCGACCTCCTCCTGGGCAACAATTAGCTCCCCCATCTTCTCAGATAGACTCTACTGGCTAACTCCAAGAGCCAAGTTGGCCTCCTGAAGATTCTTCTCGAAGGACCTACAGCTGTCTTAAGAACGGGTCAGGTTTCCACGAAGAGACGATAATGCCTCATCGCGAGCAGCAAGCTCGGATTTCAAGCGAAAGCTCTCAACCTCAAAGTTCTCCTGAGCCTTTGAAAGTCGCAACCTGGTTGAGCCCCTCTCAGAGCGGAGAATAGACAAGGCGAGGTCGTCTTTAACTTTGGCCACATTTGCTAGACGGTTAGCCTCGCGCAGCTTTAGGAGTTCATCTCGAGGTCACCTTGCAAAGAATGGGAATAACCCTCAGATTGCTCTAGCAGGATCCTCAACTCCTCTCTCTCATCGGCTAAGGTTACCAGTTTAGCCCTGTCAACTCGCCATTTCTCATAAGCGCGTTTGGCTATGTAGCATAGCTGGCGACGCTCTCTAACCTCCTCCTTAAGACAGGAACAGTCAACAACTATCCACGTAGCCAAATCATTGATGCCCTGCAAGAAGAAGGAGAAGCAACCAACATGAAGGGAGGCTAAGATACGAAAGGAATATATGAAAAAGGGGAGGGAAGGCATACTACCTCAGAGAGCCAACTTCTCAAACGGGTAGCCGTCTGGGCAATGGCCCAACCTGGGAATTAACAGCCGTTGAGGAATCACCACTGCTAGCGTCCCCCCTCACAATCTCACTAGGGTCTGGAAGGGGTGCCTCCCCAGGCCTCAACGACGAAGCCATCATCCTTCCCGATGAATCACCCAATCGCACAGGGGGCAGAGAAGGCGGCGGGTAGGCCAGGTCAACCTCACGAAGACAGGTGTCTTCCCTTAAGAAATTCACCCACTCCTCCTCAAGGAAGGAGTCAGTATCCCTGCCAAAAGAGGAGGCATGGAGAGGAGGAAGAGAGAGTCCAATCTCGCTACCAATTGGCGAAGGGGTATTTCCCCCAGAGATGGTGTCTGGCAAGCTTTCTGGGGAAGTTTGGCGTGAACCAACCTCGCCACCTACTTCAACCGGGTGTGGAGGGACACTCCTTGTTGCACCTTCCGCTCCATTCGAAGGTGAGGCGTCTGGTGTTTCCATGTGGCCACTTATGGGCAAAACAGTGGCCTTCTCAACATGGGCAACGGTGGAAGGAAGGGGTGAGCAAGCTCCCACAGCGGTGACCGAGTCAAGATTAAGGGTCGCGACCAGTTATGCGTCCAGCTCAACCTGACTCACCCGCCCCTCCAGCACAGGAAACTCAAACGCAGGGGCAGAAGCCGTGACATGCTCTTGCGTCCTAGGCACAACCTAGAGGGAGGCGGCCAGGTCGGCTAAACCCTCTGCATCCCTTAGGCTACAAGAACGTGGCCACAAAGGGGAGAGAAAAGGCGAGGAAGGTTTAGTGGTATCAGGCGGGGTAGAACTCTGGCTGTGACCTCCCCCTGAGGATGCGACTAGGGGTGAGCATCGGCCGGTCCGGACCGGCAAAACCGACCGGACCGGTACTGTTTGGACCGGACCGGTACTGTTTGGACCGGACCGCACCGGACCGAATTGGGTCCGGTGCGGTCCGGTCCCATTTTTAAGGGACCGAAAAGATTCGGTCCGGTCCCAGTCCGGGAGTTTTTCACCCCAGACCGGACCGAATAGAAAAAAAAAATATTATTTATATATATTATTTATATAATAGTTGTATATAATTAATTATATAATTATATATGGTATAAAAAAAATTAATAGTCTAATATAGACTATAGTTATACTAATATAGTTATACTAATATATTTATACTAAATCACTATAACTAATACTTCAACAATAGCTATAGTGACCTATACTAATAGTCTACTATTAATACTAATATACTATTATATAGTTTATATAGTTATACTAATCACTATAATTAATACTATGTATAGCTATATAGTATATTTATCACTTTAATTAATATAATTTAAATATCACTATACTTATATTTAATGAATATATAAAAATCATTATAGTTAATACTTATATAGTTATACTAAAGCACTGATTTACCATAACTAATATTACTAATATATAGTTATATTAATGGTCTAATACTATTATAATTTATATAGTTATACTAATCATAATAAGTTAATAACTAAATCACTAGAAATATAACTATATATATTTAGTATGAATGTATTATTATATTATTTAATATATAACTATAATATATAGTACTAGTATATATTAATATATTATAAGAGTTATAGTATAAATATAATATATAAATTATAATATACTAAATCACCATAACAGTAACTAATACTAATATATAGTTATACTAATAGTCTACTATTATATAATTATACTAATCACTATAATTAAAACTAATATATAGCTATACAATATACTTATATAGTTGTACTAATACTATTAGTCTATTATATACTCTAAAACTCAATTCTAATATAGGCTATATAGTTATAACTAATACTAATATTTATATTAATACTAATGATGTAGAATATAGTTATACTAACTAATTGATTCAACATAACTAATATTACTAATATAATATAGCCAAATTGAATTATTAATAGTCTAATACTAATACAATTATATAGTTATACTAATCATTAATTCATAATAACTAAATCATTATAAGTCTATAACTATATATATTTAGTATCAATGTATTACTATATTCTTTAATGTATAACTATTAACTATAATATATAGTACTAGTATAACCGATCAAAAATATATATATATAATACTAGTATATATATTAATGTATTAATATATTATAAAAGTTATAGAATAAATTATAATATATCATATATTTGTAAATTTATAATAGTATTAGTATAGTTAGCTTAATATATAATATGTTAGTATTAAATCACTATAACTACATAGAGTATTAGTAATAAGAGTATTACTATTATTTAATATAGTATTACATATAGTATTACTATCATTACATATAGTTATTAGTTATAATATTAGTACTAGTATAGTTATTAATACTAGTATAGTTATTAGTACTAATAGACTAATAGTATTAGTTATTAGTATTACATATAGTTACATATATAGTTATCACTATTATTATTATTACATATAGTTATTAGTTATAGTATAGTTATTATTACATATATTTATTAGTTATAGTATTATTACTAATAGACTAATAGTATTAGCATATTACTAATATATATATATATAATACTATATGTATATATATTAAATATATTACAATATAATTACATAAATATTAAAAAAAATGTCATTAGATAAAAAAAAAAAAAAAAAAAAAAAAGAGAAGAAGTCAACCTTGGACCGAATGGACCGACCGGACCGGACCGGTCCTGATGGAGTTCGGTCCGGTCCAGGGTGGAAAAACCCTAGACCGAATAGGTCCGGTCCGGTCCACAAAACCTCCCCGGACCGGACCGAACTCACCCCTAGATGCGACGATGACCTCTGGTTGTAGCGACGGAGGCTCGGGGGCGGCCAACTGCTTAGACGTTTGAGGAGGGGTGTCCTTATGCGGCACCAGGGCCTGGACGCCCCCTGAGGACGCCAGGGTCTCCTTTTGAAGAGAAGGAAGGGGAGAGAGATCTCCAGAGCGAGCTTTTTTTGGGCGACCGCCAGCTTCATTCTTTTTCTTGCTCATTTTTTCCCTTTTTTCGGCGGCCTCCTCCTTCTCCCCCTCTTTCGAACGTAGCTTCCTTTTAGAAGACTCAGACCTCGAAGTTTTCTCAGTAAGTTTCGGCATGGGAGGAGGAATGATGGCTGAGAACATAAAGTCACGTCCTTGAAAATAAGACTGGTTGGGAGACATTAAGAATCGATCAATATGGGAGGAGGTCAACAAGAGGTTAGTATAAAGCGCCTTAGGATTAGCTTTGGCCCAAGAATGAACTGTCTCGATTCAAGCTAGTTCACGGCGCGACAAAGGCTCCATTCTAAGCCACAGCTTCTTTTCGTCATGAATAGGGCACCAGATTGATTTGATTGGTAAGTCACGAAAAACGTCTTCTGTAGCAGGGTATTCCCAACCTTGACTGGAGATAAAAAAGAATTTGGAGGTCCACGCCTTAGCATTGGAGTGGTGAGTCTCAAACTGGACCAATGCTTGCCCGTTGTCTTTCTTACGGAAGCTAAGAACATTGCTTTTGCTTCCCTCACGTTATAGAATGCCAAAAATTCCAGACCAGTTTGGTCAGGATAAGGGTCCTCAAGAGGCTCCAAAACCATGCGAAATACGATACAGGCGCAGAGGTACGCCCTCAGTGCGAAAGGGTGTAATTGAGCGGGAGCTATGTTGAGAAGATCCAAAATGTCACGAAGAGGGCGGCAGAAGGGGAGCCTCAACTCATTCTGCATAAGGGAAACAGTAATAGCCACTCTACTAGCAAAACCCTCGTCGTCACAACATCCGAATTCAAGAACTCCCAAAATAACGGTTTCAGAAATACGAAAGTCTTTCCGAATCTTGGTGAAATGTTTCTCTCAGATGGCCGAGCGCCATCAGTATCCAGCAAAAACCGTGCCCTCAAGGACCTTGAATGGGTTTTCAGAAACCTCGCCTTCACTGTAGGGGCCATTAAAATCGGTAGGAAGAAGATAACGAGAAAGGTCAGGGTAAGCGAAGAACAAAGATGGGAATGGAAGGGCAGAGAGTATAACAGGGGAAGGAATGAAAGAAAACGGAAAAGTGGGGTATTTGAAGGATAACGAAATGCAGAGCACCAACAGACAGAAAAAATTAAGGTAACCCTACACTAAAGAAGAAGATTAACCGACACAAGAAAGCTTTCTTTCTTCTTTGCCACAGCAGCAGGAAATGATAAGGAGTCCTCGATTTTTTAAAAAATAATAATAAAATATTTTTGGAAAATGAAATAGTATAAAGTGGCAAGGAAAGAGGGCATGACGGGCCTGAAGGCATCAAAAAGCCGTGGGTGGTTTGGGCCTGTGTCTGGGTCTACTTGTTTTCCAGGCACCCAGGCCCAGGTATAAAGCAAAAGGGGAAAAGGAAGTGTGCGCATGAGATAAAAAAATAAAAATAAAAATAAAAAATGGGGGGGGGGGGGGGCGGCATATGATCACACCCAGCAACAAATTTGATCAATGTGAATTCCGTCCGCCAGAAGACGAATGGAATTGGCGGGGTAACTGGAGGGACCATCACAACCGAAAGGCCCTAAAACATACAAGGAGGCCCGTAGTACAACAAAAGCCAAGAAGCCCAGAGGATGGGCTTAGGGGCCATAGAGGGATAGAGTTTGAAGGAAGATATGCATGGCACCACCTTTAACGGAAGGATAAAGACCGCAGGAAATTACGCGATTACTCAAAATACTAAGTAGTGATCCGTACCCGTAAATCCTAAATGAGATAAGTACAGCAAACGAGCCTATACATACAAGTAATCTTTGATAATTAAGAAAAACTTAAATACAATTACCTCTTAACTGACTTCAGCATCGGAGTGTTTGCAGGAGAAGCCTCCTCAAGTTTCATCAATGAATTGCCATTGGGCGGTGGTAGATTGGAAGTGAGACACGTCCTTAACAGATACATATATTAATATATAATTGTACTTATAATTAGATTTTTCTTTTTCTTTTATATATATATGCATTTGAATTTACTCCAGATATGTAGACTGAATTAAGAGGACTTTTCTTCCACGAAGAATGAGAAAGGCATACAAGGATATATATATATATATATATATGTTGAGAAATGTTAAAGCTCCTAAATTTTGGAGATTTTATTTTTACCGAATTCTTTTTATTTATGTTTTTTATTTTTACTTAGTGATTAAGTAAAATTTTTTAAGTGATGTGATTTAAAAAAAAACATTTAAGAATATAAAAAAATCAAAATTCATAAAAAAAAAATGAACTACTTCAGTGAGTTTTTGGTACCTTTTTTTGATACCTGTAGTACAGCTCATACATATTTAGAAAAATGTTGAAAGCATGATGTTATTGGGTAAGTGCCTGTTTGTGATTGAGATTAAAAGTTTAAAAAATATTTTTAATCATTTAAAAGTTTTTTTAAACAAAAAATGATATGTTTGATAAATTTATAAAAGTATTTTAATTATTTAAAAAAAGTTAAAAATCTACTTTTTAAAAAAGCATCAAATTGAAACTTTTATCGAAAAGCTCATACAGATAACTATATATTTTTAAAAAATTAAGACAACTAACTTTAAAAGTACTTTAGATACATGTTTATTAAACAATAAACAATTTTTGAAGTATAGAGTTTATTATTTAAGTTATAAGTTATAAACCTTAAAGTTATAAGTTATATTTTTCATCGCAATTATAAACTTGCACTAAGTTTATCATTTTTTGAAAGTAAAGTTTATTATTTTTTGGACGAATTTAAATAATAATTTTATGAAATATTTTTATAATAAAAATAGTTTTTAATAAATTCAAATAAGTATAATAAATTTTTTTATTAATTTGATGTTTTGAATAGCAATGATACGAGAGAAAAATAGACTAAAAAAATGATAAAGTTTATGTAATTTATTTTAAACATGGTATTAAAAAATGACTTTTGGGTCTATTTTTCATTTAACCTTTTTATTTTATTTTTTTAATTTGGATATTAGGCATAGTTTGGTTTCACAAATTTTTAAAATTATCTGATTATATTTCATCTCATCTAAATATCATCAAATATAAATATTTTTCAATTTTAAAATTTTAATTTTTTAACTTTTTCATCTAATCATTATCAAGTTACAACTTTCTCAAACTTCAGACAAAACATAAAAAATAATTCAATTTTTTCAAAATTCAATACAAAAAATTATATTTTAACATGATAATTTTTTATTCAACTTTTTCTCTCTTATTTTTTAAAACTCTATAAAAATCTTTTGGACCTTACATTTTATACATTTTACTTTCTTTTTTTTTTGTTCAGTACCATCTACTATTCTTGAAAAACATAGCCAAAGAAACCTCACAAAAAGAGTGGATAATCCAGCTTAGCACATATATAGATGAACTAAAACAACAATACCATAATAAATTTAATATCCTATCAATTGATTTTAGAAAAAAAAAATATGAAACATGTTCATTAACAAGTAATATTGTATAATTCAAGTTCATTTCATTCTTGAAACTTCTATTAAACTATATTTATAAACTTTTATCAAATTTCTTTAGATTGGATGGATATATAATGCATGTTGGATTTTTTTTTATTCGATCATATTTTTTTTTTTCTTTCATCTTATTCTAAAGGTTTTTTGTTCTTCTAATAATCCATTATTTTTATTTTTTATTTTTTTTCTTATATTTTGTCATTAATATATATTTTTTCTAAATTATTGTATAATTAAATATATATTTTCTACACTGAGCGAACGTCCAAGGGACGTTCCCCCTACTAGTGTGTGTGTATATATCTATACTTATATTATAAGCGAGAATCGATTAGCTACAGTAATGCACAGTAATTTTTCCTTTCCGTTTTAATCTATGTATTTTATAGTATTTGTCTTTTTTGCCCTTTTCGTTGGTCTTGTGTGTGTCCGTGTCTGTCCGTGTAGTTGGGGTTTTATTGTCATTTGGGGTTGGGGCTTTTTGGTCATTTCGCTCCATGGGTTTAATTGTTTGGCTTTTCATTTCTGTCATTCCGAGTGTCCTTCGTCCGTTCGGTTCTTCTGAGTTCTTCGGTTCCCTCTTTTTTTCTCTCCTATGTTTCATCTTCTCGGGCCGATTGTTTGATGCTGGTTCTTGCGTTTTGTTGGCTTTTTTATGTTGGTTCTGATTGTGTTTTGTTTGGTGTGGATTTGGTTTCGGTTGTTTTGGGTTTTCGGATTTAGTTCCGGGTGTGTTTATTTTGGTGTTGTTTCCGTTTGCTTAGTTTAGGTTTTTCGGTTCTTTTTTTGTTTCTTTGATCTGTTTCACCTTCTCCGGTGGTTTATTTGGTCTTGCTTTTCAAGTTTTGTAGATTTTTTTTTGCATCTTTTCCGTTGGTTCTTGCGTTTTCTGGGTTTTTGTGGGTTTTTTCGGTTCTCCTTTTGTTTGTGGTTGCGGGTGGGTCTGAAAGGGGAGAAAAATTGTGTCTTTTGTTGGTGTTCGATGTTGATTTGTAGTTCTCATTGTTTGTGGTTTTTCGGAGACTTCGAAAAGGAAGAAAAATGAGGTTTTTTTCCTACTGTTTGGTTGTGGGTGCCTTCGGTTCGGTTGTTTTGGAAACGAAGAAAGATGATTTTTTTTTTACAATGTGCTTGTATCTGTTTGTTGTGGTGTTCCTTTCAGTTCCGTTCTTTTGGATTTTCGATTCTTTTTTTATTGTAGGTGTGTTCAGTTTCATCTTTTCCGATCGTTTGTTTGTGGCTTTTTTTGAATGTTCATTTTTGCATTTTTTATTTGTTATGTTCGATGTGTTTATTCTGGTGCTCATTGTGCTTTTTCGGTTGTCATTGTTTGTGTTTTTCCTAAACGTTGGAAAAGGAAAAAAATAATTTTGCTGCTCTTTGATTTTCTATTTGTGCCGTTGTCATTAATCGTGTTTTGTTTTCGGTATTGTATTAAAGTTTGCACTTATTTTTTGGGTTTTTATGCCAAAAAATTTTTTCCTGCCATCTCAGTTTGCATGCGTGTTTTTCATGCCGTGGTCGATGATGAATTGTTTATTCTTTGCGTTTTTACCTGTGGTCAATGATGTTATTTGCCTTTTTTTTCGCGATTTTTATGCGGTGGTCAATGATGGATTTAATATTTTGGATTTATTTTCGTTGTTGTATTTTAAAGTTAGATTATAGTTTAGATCTCTTTTCTGATTTTTAATCCACGGTCAATGATGCATTTCATATTTTTTAAAATTAAGACATATCTTTGTATGTACTTATAGATATGTACATAATGTATATGTGTACTTATATTATAAGCGAGAATCGATTAGCTACAACTGTCTACATTAACTTTTCCTTTCCGTTTTTAAATCCTTTGTTTTATAGCATTTGTCTCTTTTGCCCTTTATATTGTCCTTGTGTGTGTCTGTGTTTGGGATTTTATTGGTATTGTCGGTTGGGCCTTTATGGTCATTTCGGTTGGCTGATTAATGAATTTTGGTTTTATTCGATTTTTAGTATTTGTCTTTTCTGTAATCAATTTCCTTCATCTGTTTTGGATTCTTAATTCATTAATTTTATTTCAACATTTATTTTGATAGGATGGCAACTTAATGCTTCCGTAATATTGATGCGATGGAAACTGTAGTGTTTTTATTGTTTCGCCGCAGTTATGCTTTAGTTTAAATGCTGTCCTGTCCTGTCTTGTCCTATTCATGTTTCGTTTGGTTAATTTAGTCGGTTTCTAGCTATATTATTTTTTCAATCTGACGTAAATGTAATGAAGTTTTGTTGGTGATCTTTCTGTGGTCAATTTAGTATAAATATTTAAACATATTTAGATACTTTGAATCTGACTTCAAATTAATATAGCTGTATTTACTTTTTGATGATTTGCCGGCATGTTAGAGATTTGTTTCAGAGATTTTTTTTGCCGGATTTGTCTTTTTACTTTGCTACTTTATTGGTAATTGCAAAACAGTGACTTATTTTATAAAACCCTCTCAGCTCTCTATCCAGATGTCAATCATTGTTTTATTGCCCGTCCTTTCTTTTACTTTTTTTGTTTACGTCTTTAACCTGCTTATAAAAGTTCGTTTCTTAATTTTATTTGTATCATTTATTTCTATCATGCTTCCATCTCTCCTCAAATGTCTGCCGAGCTTCTTTTGGTTTTATAAGCAAATCTTCTGTTGACCTCAGAAGTTCCACTTTTTCCGTCGAAGGTTATTTATCATTCAGTTTCTATTATTTCTTTAATGGTTCAGGTTCTTAAATGTTGTTTTCATCAATTTTTATGGTGTTCATGTGTAGGAAATTATCTTATTTATATTTTTACAGTAATGTTTTTTATTTTCTTTTTATATTATGTTGAAGTGTTGCCTTTTAAGTTCTGTGCGTGAATTTACTTCATTTTTAGCTATGCTAAACTACAGTAAGTTCTACCTTCCCTTTTTAACTTCTGTGTTTTATAGTGTTGGTCTTTTTTGTCCTTTTTGTTGGTCTTGTGTGTGTCCATGTGGTTGGGGTTTTATTGTCATTTGCGATTGGGCCTTTTTGGTCATTTGGCTGCATGAGTTTAATTGTTTTGGCTCTTGCCTTTCGGTCATTTCGAGTGTCCGTCTCTCTGCTTCGTCCGTTCGGTTCTTCGGTTCTCTCTTTCTTTCTCTTCTCTGTTTCATTTTTTTGTTAATGTATGCATTCCGAGCTATGTGCCCTTCGTCAGCCAAAAACTTGACCAGCAACGTAATATTTACGTTGAATAATTCCCATTTTTGGTCCTGAAGTATCTTTCGATCCTTCTGGCGGCTTTATTGATGTAAAGTTCATTTTTTGTGTTATTTTACATGTTATTGTATCTATCTAAGACCGCGGAATTTTTTACCTTTTGTTGTTTTCTGAAATGTTATGAGATCACCATTTTTGCTCGTTGTGGACCTGGTTTTTTAAGCATGATATGGTTAATACATTACAGTCTATTGTACGTGCGGTTTTAGATTTGAGTCTATCTATCTGAGACCACGGGATTTTCTGGATGTTGTTCTTTTGCCATTTCTCTGAGACCACGATTTTTTTTTTTGTGTTATATTTTATAATGTATTTTTTTGTTTGCTTTACTGACTTATTCATTTCTGATTTCAAAATTATGTATAGATTGTTGACTTTTTTGTGGCTGGAATTTTGGACACTGTATTTTGTTCACTACCGATTTGTATTGTCACGGTTGATTCAATTTTTTTTTTTTCGGGATTTTGTTTGCTTATGTTGTGCATTTAATAGTTCTAATTTGTTTGTATTTGATGCAGGGAATCGGGATTTCTTGTTTTACAGTTCAGTTTCTTTAAGGTTTGTCTCTTATAGTTTTGTGTTAGATGTGTTTTTATTGTTTTGATTTGCTATTTACTTGTTATAGTTTTAGCTGTTCTCTTGATGGCAGTTTTATTGTGTACTATTTTTTGTTCATATATTTCAAAGTAAGATATTGCATTACATCTTTTATGTTAATTGATGATTGACCAAATTATAATAAAGATATTGTTAGATAGCTTGTTGTTTTGATTTGTTAAGGTTTGTAGATTTTATAATTTTTTGAACTTAATTTTGTGGAATCCTCATTTTTATTACGTATATTTTTTAAACAATAAGATTTAAAACTTAAGTTGGCTGGCTGCTCAATTTTGTTATGGTATATTTTTGTCATTCATTCAAAGTTATGAATTGGACAATATCTTAGATATACAGATATTCAAAGTTTTCTTTTCTTTTTATTCTTTTTGGTTTAGATATTGTAATTTGTTTTTAGTAAATATAATTTTAGATTAAATATAATTTTAATTTGTTTTTAGTAAATTCTATAAGTATTCATGTTCTTGTATGTTAGGTTTTGTTGATAACATTAGGTATCAAATTTATACACTTGTTCGAACATGGACTTATATATCTTTAGTTTTCTTTTTTAGTTATATTATATTTTGGAAGTATGAATACATATTTAATTTAAGTCCTTTATTGTTTTCGGTGCTTTGAAGTTTTGAAAACTTTCTGTTTTGAAAACAACTAAGCAAACGTGCACAGCACGTTTCCCTCCACTAGTATATATATATATATATGATGTAGATCCTCTGTCTTGTTCCTGAGTTGGTCAATCTTTTTGCTCAAGTAGTGGTATCTCCCCATAAGAAACCGCTGAAGTTAAAGGTCAAGTGGGCAGATCTTTCTCTTGATTTCACCTTATGGGCAACAAATGCAACCCCTTTTAAGCAACCTCTCTCTCCCAGGAATGCTAATGCGCTCGCTACATTTGCCCCCCCCCCGAAATCTAGTCAGCTAGTTACCATTCTTTTCACATAATTGAGGTAGTGGTTATTTTTTCACACCGTGCAAAAGTATTTGTTTCTTCTCCTTGGCGTTGCATTATTTATAGTCAAATACTTGTTTGTCATAAATTTGTCAGGGACTGCCTTTAGAATTTTCCAGATGATAAAGCGATAAACTTGACACATTTCAATGAATGTTTCTTCCATCTGTCAAATAAGGAAAAATCGTCCCAACACCTTCAACACCTTACTTTTTTTTTATTTTTTAATATTTTTTAATTTATTTTTTTAATTAATTTAATTAATTTATTTATTATTTATATATTAAATATTTAATAAAAAATAAAATAATAAAAATTAAAAAAAAAGTGAAGTGTTGAGATGTTGCTAAGCATAACCCATCAAATAATAGATAATAATCGAACGCGTACTTTTTGATGCAAAAGGGTAAATAGACAAATCAAACAAATATACTTACGCACTCACTGACGTTAGGAATATTGTGGGCCCAGTCCTCTTGACCTTTCAACGCCGGTGGCCAGGAAGATGAGTGGATGTTTCGAAAAAAGAAATACGAAAAATAATTTGTGAATGATAATAAAATAGTTTAAATTAAATATTTATTAAGTTTGAAAAAATGAGAGAGAATAAGTTTAATTAAAAAATATTATAAAATTAAAATATTACTAGAATTTAATTTTTGTAATATTATTTTTATTTTATAATTTGAAAAAATTAAATTATTTTTTATTTTTTATTTAAAAATTTGTGAAAGTTTTAATAATTAATTTGAAATTATTTATGTTTGAATGATGTTTAGAAAGTAAATAAGATGAGATGAGATAAGATAAAAAATATTTCTAAACATAGTGTATTTTGTTTTTCCTCCACGCCTCTTTAAATTAACATATATCCATGCATGCAACTCATTTGTATAGGAGTTTTGCTACTTATCAAAAAAAAAAAAAATTATAAGAGTTTTGCTACCCATCCTCAACACGCATCATACATTATATTTTTCTTATTTTTCTTATTTTTTTTCTTTTTTTCTTTTTAAATTAATTGAATTATTTTATTTATTATCTATACAGTACATATTTATTAAGAGATAAATAAATAAATAAAAAATAAAATTATGATGATAAGTAGAATTGTTCTTTGTATAGATATCATATCTCATAATCTTCAATTGAGAATGCATAGCTTTTCTGTTTCTTTCGCACTTCTCTTCCTCCTTGTTTTTGACCTTTAGGTGTAAATATCTTCTTTTAAGATTTAAGAAGATTTAATATAACCACATCTAACCTTCAAAGAATAAAAATATTAGTTTGGTTTTTCCTTTTTCAAAGCAATTAAACATTCATAATACACCAAATGTGGTTATATTAAATGGCATTTTGAGCCTCAATTCTCCTCCAAATGGCGCAAGTACTTCTATTGAATTTAGTTTGAATTTTATGGTTAATAATTATTATTAATTTCTGTTGTGGGTTAAGTTTTTTTATTAATTTATCTACATTAATACATACATATACCGAGAAAGTTTACTTCCATAAACGAAATTCAAAAATTTTACTTTTATGAGGCAGACCGATCAAAATTGAGTAGGTGGAAAGATAAACAAGTAAAATATGCATGCATTGCATGCAATCACTTCCGTATGGTATTAATATTGGAAGATTCCAATTCTAATCCAACTTCGCTAATTCGGAGTGGTGGCTCCTTCTCCTGCGCGCTAATCTCTCTCTCTCTCTCTCTCTCTCTCTCTCTCTCTCTCTCTCTCTCTCTCTCTCTCTCTCTCTCTCTCTCTCTCTCTCTATAAATACATGCATGTCATTATATATATCATCTCAGAGATGCATGCAATAATTGTAAGCATAAGATAGAGAAAACAAAAGGCAAAAATGGAAGACATCCTGCTTTATTCGATCCTCTCACTTCTCACCTCTCTCGTTCTCTTAGCTCTCAAGCATTACTTTCAAACAAGAAGGCTAGACAAAAACCTCCCACCCAGCCCACCTAATTCTCTGCCTATCTTTGGTCATCTCCATCTCCTTAAGAAACCCCTCCACCGTACACTTTACAGCCTCTCACAGAAATACGGCCAAGTTTTGTCTCTTCGCTTTGGTTCTCGTCTCGTGGTTGTAGTCTCGTCCCCATCTGCAGTCGAGGAATGTTTCACCAAGAACGACATCGTCTTAGCCAACCGCCCTGCCATGCTCGCAGGCAAGCACCTCGGCTACAACTACACCACCGTCACAACAGCCTCCTATGGCGATCACTGGCGCAATCTCCGCCGCATAAGCTCCCTCGAGGTACTCTCGACCCATCGTCTCAACATGTTCTCCGGCATACGAAGGGATGAGATCAAGCACTTGCTTCGAAAACTATCACATAACTCGTGCAAAGATTTCGCCAAGGTGGAGCTGAAATCATTGTTCTCGGAGCTCACCTTTAACATCGTAATGAGAATGGTGGCGGGGAAGAGGTATTACGGGTACGGGAAGGACGTGAAGGACGAGGAAGAAGCGAGGCAGTTTAGGGAGATAATGAAAGAGGTAACCAGTAATGGAGGGGCGTCGAATCCTGGAGAATTTGTGCCCTTGCTGCGATGGATCGATCGTGGGGGTTTCGAGAAGAGACTGAAGAGACTCGCCAACAGGACGGATGCGTTCTTGCAGGGCCTTATCGATGAGAAGAGGCGCGAGGAGGAGCAGGGAAACACTATGATTGACCATTTGCTGTCTCTGCAGAAATCACAGCCTGAATATTACAGTGACCAGATTATCAAGGGGCTTATACTGGTAAGTGCAATGCATCCCTGTTTCCAACTTCTTTTGTATTTCTGGCATTTTGAGCATTAATGATTTTTTGCGGCGGTGAAAGTAGACGTAAATGGCCAAAAAAGGACAGAAAAATAAATAGAAAATAAGGCTTCGATGCGAAATAAAATGTTACGAAGTGTTATTATATATTTGTTTTTAAAACATTACTTAAATATAAATTTTTTTTTAATATTTAATTTTTTCATCTAATATTTTTTTAATTATTATAATTTTTTCAAACTCGTAAAAAAAATAATATAAAAATTTTTAATTCTAAAATAAAATTAATATTTAAATAATTTTTTAATCTTATTATATTTTTATTCAAACACAAAATACTTTTTTATTTTGAATTTTAAAATTCTTATCTAATCATTATCCAACGGTCCTAAAAACTACTCAAACAAAAAATAATATAATTTTTACAAACTTTAAAATAAAAATAATATTAAAAAATTATATCAAAACAACTTTTTAATTTTATATATTCACTTTAACAAACTTCAATACAATAAAAAAAAATACTTTATTCAATTTTTTCTCTATATTTTAGCAAAATCTAACAAAAAAAATTATTTACACAAATTATTTCACTATTAATCATAAAATTTTAAAATATTTTAAACATCTAAATTTACCCTTGAGATAATATTAGAACTTTCAATCGTATTAAAAAGTTAAAAATAGATTATTAATTTATTTTTACATGTGATCAATCGTATGATTATAATTAAAATGGTTATGAAACTGAATTTTCTTACTTCATGAGTACTTATTTTTAGCTCTCGTTTTGGTTTATTTTCTATTCCCTTTATAATTTATATCTTGTGATCATTGTTTTAACCAATCGAATGACTAATACCAAACAGGTCTTATTACTTGCGGGGACTGATACGTCATCGGTGACGTTAGAATGGGCAATGTCCAATTTGCTTAATCATCCCGACGCATTGAAAAATGCTAAAGCTGAAATGGATGGTCAAATTGGACAAGAAAAGTTGATTGATGAATCAAATGTCTCTCAATTATGCTTCCTTCAAAATATAATCTCGGAGACTTTCCGATTGTACCCTCCTGCACCATTACTATTACCCCACATGTCCTCCCAAGATTGTACTATTGAAGGATACGATGTGCCGAGAAATACAATAGTACTTATCAATGCATGGGCCATACATAGAGACCCGAATGTATGGGACAATGCAACCGATTTCAAGCCTGAGAGATTCGAAAGTGGCAAAGATGATGCGCACAAACTGATGCCATTTGGATTGGGGAGGAGGACTTGTCCTGGGGCGGGTCTTGCCAAGCGCACGGTGAGCTTGACTTTGGGATCATTGATTCAATGCTTTGAGTGGAAGAGGATCAACGAGGAAGAGATTGACATGACTGAGGGTGATGGGGTCACCATGCCCAAAGCTGTGGCACTGGAGGCCATGTGTAAAGCTCGCCCCATCATGAATAAGCTTCTCTCTACATCTGAATTTGTGGATGTTAGTTGATTTTGAACATTCTCATGATCTCGACTTACTGGATTATATATATACGCAACTGGATCTCTTATAAAAATATATATATATAGATATGAATATATTCTCAATATTTTGTGTATTTTCTCAACTTCTACTGGGTATTAAGTTGTATCGATAATAAATTGTAACTTCTATTGCGTAATAAAAGAATGGATTTGATTGAAGTAATTTTCTTTTTCTCTTTGTGTTTGTGTGGGTAATAGGGTTATATCACAACAATATATATATATATATATATATATATGGCAGTTTGCCGTCGTCCCATAAACGCCGACAACACTCACATAAGAGTAGTATAATGTCATTAAAAGAGCATTGAATTTGTCCCTTCTATAATGTTACCACCTAGATTTTTCTAAAGAATTTCCTAACCGTCTAGAAGCCTCTTAGTCCTTTGTAATCTTGTAGAATTGTGTAGAGTCATCTAGAATGGGCGTTATAGTCAATTCTAGAGTAGTGTTCTAGAAAGGGCTTTATAGACAATTCTAGAGTAGTGATCTAGAAAGTTATTTACCCTTGGATTGGTGACAAGTGTCACAATCCTAACCATTCTTTATACCAAGAGTTCCCTATAAATAGAGGGGCTCTCATTTGTATAAATCACCAAGCAATAAGAGAAACAAGTTCTCTAGAGCATCTCTCTCTATCTTCTCTATCTAGTTTGTTCTCTATTGTCTTGAGTCCTTTAGAAGGCTTACTTAGGAGCTTTGTGGGAGAGAAAGCCTCCTAAGGCCGCACGGGTCGAGTGAAGAAATTCTAAATCCGTGACAGTTGGTATCAGAGCTATCTAGGTTAGGATGGCGGATCCAAGTGAGATCACCATGGAGGTCCAGGAGACAAGAAAGAGTAAGAGATCGAAAGACTCAAGCTCATCTATGGAGTCTCGTCTCGATGGCATCGAGAGGGCCATGGCCAAGATATTGGCCAAGATCGAGGAATGGGATTAGTCTCACAGGGAGGTGAGCACCCTCGACAACACGGTGACCAGGATGGAGGTGGCGGTAGCGGATGTCAGGGACCGACTTGACATCGTGGAGCAAGGTTTGGAGGAGCTAGGATTGGAGGGACAATCCGAATCGCTCAAGGAGTCCATTCTGAGCACCATCCACCCTACCATCGAGGCACAACGTGTTGAGAATGTTACTTTCCAAGACCGGGTCTTGGGGGAGCTAACAAAACTCCAAGGACAAATGGAGGAATACAGCGTCGGTCTGGAGGAGACCAAGGCGGATTGGGCTATATGCAAGCGTGCAGTGGCCAATGGGGGCGCCGTCGGAGCTGGAATGATGGCGACACCAAGGGTGGATACCCCCAAACCAAAAGAGTTCGATGGCAAGCGGGATGCCAAAGAACTAGACAACTATATGTAGCACATGGAGCGCTACTTCGAAGCTTTGAACATGCAAGACGAGCATGTCAAGGTACGTACTGCCTCCCTCTACCTTACTAATCTTGCTGGTACTTGGTGGCGTCGTAAGCATAATGAGATAGAGAAAGGTACTTGTACTATTAATTCTTGGGAAGAGTTCAAGCGTGGACTCAAGAGGCAATTCTATCCCGAAAATGCGGCCATTAATGCGCAGAAGAGGATGAAGGAGTTGAAGCACACCTCTTCCATCCGCAACTATGTTGAGGAATTTTCTGCCCTCATGCTTCAAATCACAAACATGAGTGAAGAAGATCTCCTCTTCAACTTCATCGATGGTCTCAAGTCTTGGGTGGCTCAAGAACTCAAGCGTCGTGGGGTCAACGACATCTCCACCGCCCTGACCGTGGCTGAAACCTTAGAAGAATTTAAGTATCATAAGAGTGACAACTCTTCAAAACCCAAGTCTTCAAAGGATAATCACTCTAAGGGTGGGGGAGCGAAAGGGTTCAAGCCCCCACAGTACAAAGACCGAAGAGACAAGCCTTCAACATCAAAGGAGGGCAAGAGGGACTACTCTCAAGACAAGAAGCCAAAAGATGCTTGCTTCCTATGTAACGGACCACATTGGACTAGAGATTGTCCCAAGAGGAAGGCCCTCAACGCTATGTTGGAGAAGGAGGAAGTTCAAGAGAAGTCGCACCTGGGGTGTCTACAACTTCTCAACTCCCTTAAGGCAAGCATAAAGCCAACCACTAAGGATGGATCTTTGATGTTTGTAGAGGTGCTAGTCAATGGGAAGAAGAGTCACGCCATGGTCGACTCAGGAGCTTCTTATAACTTCATTAAGAAGGAAGAGGTGACACGGCTAGGGATTCCTCTTAAGAAGGGTCAAGGATGGTTGAAGACCGTGAATTCTGAGGCCAAACCCCTTGATGGCGTAGCTCACGGGGTGGAGCTATAACTTGGCACGTGGAAAGGTACGGTGGATTTCTCGGTCGCTCCTATGGATGACTTCAACATCATATTGGGGATGGAATTCTTGAGACAATTCAATATAGTGTCTCTTCCCCACTACAACTCGGTGTGTATCTTGGAGGGCGGTCCATGCATGATACCCACCGTGTCCAAGCCAAACACCACCCAACTTCTATCCGCCATGCAATTCAAGAAAGGATGGAAGAAGGGAGAGGTGTCTTACTTGGCCTCCATGGAGGAGGATGAAGTGAAGATTTCCTCCCCTCCACCCAAGGAGATCCAAAAGGTCCTCAGGGACTATGAGGATGTCATGCCTCCAGAGTTGCCCAAGCAACTACCACCTAGGAGAGAGGTGGACCATCAGATCGAGATGGAACCCGGCGCCAAACCACAGCCCAAAGCACCTTATCGCATGTCACCTCCAGAACTTGAAGAACTAAGGAGGCAACTTAAGGAGCTACTTGATGCCGGATTCATCCAACCCTCCAAGGCACCATATGGGGCACCTGTATTGTTCCAAAGGAAACATGATGGGTCGTTGCGGCTGTGCATCGACTACCGAGCTCTAAATAAGGTAACCATCAAAAATAAATACCCAATTCTTTTAATTGCTGATTTGTTCGATCAACTAGGCCATGAAAAGTACTTCTCCAAGCTTGATCTAAGATCGGGATATTATCAAGTGAGGATTGCGGAAGGGGATGAAGCAAAAACAACTTGTGTAACTCGCTATGGGGCATACGAGTTCCTAGTGATGCCATTTGGCCTCACAAATGCTCCAGCCACCTTCTGTACGCTCATGAACAAGATCTTCCATCCTTATCTTGATCAATTCGTGGTAGTCTATCTAGATGATATCGTCATCTATAGTTCTACTCTTGAGGAACATGTGGAGCATTTAAGGGTTGTTTTCCATGTCTTAAGGGAAAACCAACTCTATGTCAAGAAGGAGAAGTGCTCATTTGCTCTAAATGAAGTCCATTTCCTTGGCCATAAAATCCAAAGTGGAAAACTCAGCATAGAAGAAGGGAAAGTTGAAGCCATCAGGAAGTGGGATCCTCCCACTAAGGTTACCGAGCTTCGATCCTTCCTTGGGCTTGTCAACTATTACAGGAGATTTATAAAGGGATACTCCACAAGAGCATCCCCCCTCACCGACTTGCTCAAGAAGAACAAGGCCTGGGAGTGGTCCTCAAGGTGTCAGGAAGCCTTTGACGATCTGAAGACAGCCATCATGGAGGAACCGGTCATGGCCTTACCAGATTGTACCAAGCCTTTTGAGGTACAATCAGATGCATCAGATTTTGCCATAGGGGGAGTTCTCATGCAAGAGGGACATCCCATTGCATATGAGAGTCGCAAACTCAATGAGACTGAAAGGAGATACACCGTGCAAGAGAAGGAGATGACAGCCATCATCCATTGCCTCAGAGTTTGGCGACACTATTTGCTTGGCTCCCGTTTTGTGGTCAAGACAGATAATATTGCCACTAGTTACTTCCAGAGTCAGAAGAAACTAAGCCCAAAGCAAGCTAGGTGGCAAGACTTCTTGGCAGAATTTGACTTTGTTTTGGAGTACAAACCCGGCAAGGCCAACCTTGTTGCTGATGCACTGAGTAGGAAGGGTGAACTCTCTGCAATCACTCAAGCTCAAGGGGAGCTACTTGATGTGATCCGTGAAGGCATGGAGCATGATTCCTTAGCCAAGAACTTGGTAAACATGGTTAAGGAAGGCAAAACCAAAAGATTCTGGGTAGAGGACGGTCTTCTCTACACCATAAGGCGGCGAATCTATGTTCCAAAGTGGGGAAACCTACGGAGAAACCTTATCAAGGAGTCCCACGATTCCTTGTGGGCTGGACATCCGGGCCAACGACGTACTCGAGCTTTGCTGGAAGCTTCCTACTATTGGCCTCAATTGAGAGATGAGGTGGAACTTTACGTGAAGACTTGTCTTGTGTGTCAACAAGACAAGGTGGAGAATCAAAGTCCTGCAGGATTACTAGAACCACTACCCATTCCTTCTCACCCATGGGAAAGTGTGAGCATGGATTTTATAGTGGCTCTACCTAAATCCGAGGGTTGCGGTACCCTCATTGTGGTGGTGGATCGATTCTCTAAGTATGCCACCTTCATCGCGGCTCCTAAGGATTGCTCAGCTGAAGAAACTGCAAAGTTATTCTTCAAACATATGGTGAAGTATTGGGGCTTACCACGGAGCATTATTAGTGATCGAGACCCTCGCTTCACAGGAAAGTTCTGGTTAGGACTATTCAAGCTTATGGGGTCTGCCCTACATTTCTCTACTAGCTTCCACCCTCAAACAGATGGGCAAACTGAGAGGGTGAATGCCTTGTTAGAGTTATACTTGAGGCACTTTGTAAGTGCCAACCAATCCGATTGGGCCAAGTTATTGGATGTCGTTCAATTCTCCTATAATTTACAAAGGAGCGAGTCCACAAACAAAAACTCATTTGAGATTGTAATGGGACAGCAGCCACTTACTCCCCAGTCATTGGAGACAAGCTATGCGGGGAATTGTCCAACAGCTTTCAAGGTTGCTAAGTCTTGGAACGAACAATTGGATGTGACCCGTTCCTACTTAGACAAAGCAACCAAGAAGATGAAGAAGTGGACTGATCAAAAGATGAGGCACGCGGAATATCGTATAGGCGACTTGGTGTTAGTAAAGATCTTGTCGAGCCAACACAAGTTCACGAGAAAGCTACACAATGGGCTTGTACGACGTTATGAGGGACCATTCCTAATCATCAAGAAAATAGGGAAGGTCTCCTACAAGCTAGACTTACCCTCCAAGTTCAAACTTCATCCAGTCTTCCATGTCAGCTGCTTGAAACCTTACCATGGTGATGAAGAGGAGCCAACACGAGGAGAGTCCAAGCGTGCACCATTGGGCATAACTACCACTTTCGACAAGGAAGTAGAAGAAATCTTGGCGGACCGTGTCATCAGGCGAAAGAGTCATATGCCACGCCAAGAATACTTGATCAAGTGGCAATTTGAAGATCACATCCAAAGGTTCCATTAAGACACCGCGTCAAAGACGTCGCGAAGCTTGGTGGGGGAGAATGTCACCACCTAGATTTTTCTAGAGAATTTTCTAACCTTCTAGAAGCCTCCTAGTCCTTTGTAATCTTGTGGAATTGTGTAGAGTCATCTAGAAGGGGCGTTATAGTCAATTCTAGAGTAGTGTTCTAGAAAGGGCTTTATAGACAATTCTAGAGTAGTGATCTAGAAAGTTCTTTACCCTTGGATTGGTGACAAGTGTCACAATCCTAACCATTCTTTGTACCAAGAGTTTCCTATAAATAGAGGGGCTCTCATTTGTATAAATCACCAAGCAATAAGAGAAACAAGTTCTCTAGAGCATCTCTCTCTATCTTCTCTCTCTAGTTTGTTCTCTATTGTCTTGAGTCCTTTAGAAGACTTACTTAGGAGCTTTGTGGGAGAGAAAGCCTCCTAAGGCCGCACGGGTCGAGTGAAGAAATTCTAAGTCCGTGACAATAAACAGGGGCTGAAGACATAGTCCCCTCGTAAGGTCTTCCCCCTCCCTTATGGAAGTTAACTATGTTGTCGACCCTACTTTAGTCTACATTCAACTGACCATTAAATGTTGTGGAAAATGTTCCCTCTCGAAAAGGACAAAAAAAAGTCACAATTTTCTTTTCTCGCTTTTCATTTTGTATTAAATGTTTAATACAAAATATCATAACGCATAGTCTAAAAAATTAATATAAGCAAGACAACCCACCATTAATGGATAACTCTCCTTGTTATAATAGTAATCACATTAAGCTCACGTACATTTGAATTGATTCAACTCTTTTTGTTATGACTGCATCAAGTAGTTACTTAAGAGTTCCATTTACTTCATTGAAATGAAAAGAACTCAATGCATCAATTGATTCTCACAGTCTTTCCAATATTTTCCACGTAAAATTCCAAATGTCTGGATCTACAATGATATTAATGTATGGTACTCGACCCTTTCCAAGAAGAATCGACCATTTAATATTTCTTTAAATCCATGCAAGATCTTCAAGTTAGTTATTAGGTGCACAGCTAATAACTATATATATAAAAAAAAAAAAGAGATCAAAAAGAAGAGAATCTTAAAGTATCAAGACACGTGAAATCTTGTCCCTTTTTTATTTGTCTATGTATAGACACGCGTGTCACAGAAGTATAGAACTCAAAAGAAATGAGGTGTTGGATTTGGATGAATAGAAGTTTGCAGAACAAGACCAATCAATGTGTTTCTACGGGATGAAAAGTCTATAGAACTACCGTGTCTTGCTCTTGTTGTAAGAGTGCACAGCGAAATTCTTCAAGCACAATTTTTTGAGCTATTCCAAAAATTTATCTAGCTTGACCAAGTAATTTAGCAAAAGTGTTTTCACTTAATAGTGAAGTGTAGTACGTAAAATAAATTAAAATAACACTGTACAAACCGTTGCTCTTTGGAGTCCCACATCGGTGCAAAGTGAAGAATAGGCAAGGCTCGTGGTCTATAAAAAGGAAGTTTAGCCTCATGGTTAAGTACATCAATTGAAAGCTTATCTAGTAACTTTTGATTTTAGTTAAATTTTTCTGTTAGCCTTTTTGTAAAAGGGGAAGAGGTGTAAGTTAAACTTTTGCTAGTGCGAAAGTTTTGTGGGTGTGTTTGGAATGAGGAAAAAAATTGTGTGATTATAATAATTTTTCACATAGTAAATTTTCTTCTTTGAGTCTGGTGATTTTTTTCCTATTTAAGAGTTTCTACGTAAATATCTTGTATAATTATTATTTCTCTATTTTTCTTATTATTCCTGTAAATGGTAGATCTTAGGGGGCTAAATTTGAAAGGTTCAAATTTTCAACAATTGGTACTAGAGCCACTAGGTTCTTTTTGTGAGGTGAAGTTTTAGTATGGTAGGTTGGATACATACAGTCTAAAAGATTAGAAATTTTAAGCGTGTCTATTGTGACTCTCCAATCTTTCTTGAGAACTTACTTAGTGAGGTACTATTTATTTATATAGTAAATTCATCAAAACGATGTTAGGAAATAGGGTTTCAAATCCTATCAGATTTGAGGTGGAGAAATTTGACGAGTGAATCAATTTTAGCTTGTGGCGAGTACAAGTC
Source organism: Carya illinoinensis (assembly GCF_018687715.1). Lineage (NCBI taxonomy): Eukaryota > Viridiplantae > Streptophyta > Magnoliopsida > Fagales > Juglandaceae > Carya > Carya illinoinensis. The sequence goes on from NC_056756.1 coordinate 5,507,906, forward strand.
AATTATGTCTTGATTCAATTAGGATTGCACAAGACTTTGAAGGGTAGACCATGTGACGCCCCCAAATTTCCGTTTAGGATTAGACGGACATTTAAAGCGTCGAGATATGCAACACAAGATTACCTGCCCCCGTTCATGACATATAAGATGCAATGTTCCTAACATGCATCTAACATTATGCAATATTCGCAGCGGATAAATTTTTCTTTAGCAATACTATGCACCAAATTGAAAATATCCCAAATGCTTAAAACACACTTCATATATAAAGACCCATTGAACAACTAAGATCATAACACTAGTCCAAAATGTTTATGATCCAAAAAGTACTGGAGATGCAACTCCATCGTACAAGTAGTAATTTACGTTAACTACTATATTAACATTGACGTCGCATCGTCGCTCAGTCAACTGTGTCTAGTTGGTCAGCTCCTGATTCTCCTTCAGGTCCTGTAACAAGATCTACCATTCGGGAGGAATGGTAGTTGGGACTACCACAGTGAGATTTGATTACAAATCTCAGTAAGTTAACAACAACGTCCACACAGACTAATGATGCATAGATGACAGTAAAAGCATAAATGTATAATCAAATTCATAAGTAATTAAAGCATAACTTGACGTACAACATAGCATAATTGACATAACTTAAATTGAAACGTGAACTGAACTTGACTTGACATGAACTTGATCTGAAACTTGTCTTAACATAAACTTGTTCTTAAACTTGACTTAACATGAAAAATACATACTCTACAGTTGTTGTGGCCCCATGTACATAGCATAATTGACATAACTTAAATTGAAACGTAAACTGAACTTGACTTGACATGAACTTGATCTGAAACTTGACTTATCATGAACTTGTTCTAAAACTTGACTTAACATGAAAAATACATACTCCACAGTTGTTGTGGCCCCATGTATTCTACGTGTAAATACATACTCCACAGTTGTTGTGACCCCATATATTTTACACATCACAATGCAGTTAAATACATACTCCACAGTTGTTGTGGCCCCATGTATTCTACACGTCACAATGCAGTTAAATACATACTCCACAGTTGTTGTGGTCCCATGTATTCTACGCGTCACAATGCAGTTAAATACATACTCCACAGTTGTTGTGGCTCCATGTATTCTACGTGTTACAATTGTTGTGTCTCACGTAGTGTATGCGTCACAATTGTTGTGACCCCATACTTCGTGTGCCACAGTTGTTGTGGACCCCATGAAACTGAATGTAACTCAAGATGAAACGTGACTGGAATACGAAAGGACTGAAGCCCTGACGTAACATAACGTGACTTGAACATAACTTGAAATACATGACCAACTTGAGATAGAAACATTTCGTAACATGGCATAACATATAATAGACAACATATTTAACATGACATACTTGCAACGGTGAATATTACATGACTTGAAATACATGTAATAGATGGCATACTTAGCATGATGTACTTGTAATGTACAGCAATACATGACAAAATATATTATTTAACAGATAAAAACTGATGACAGAATAAATTCTGTATAACAGACAATTATGTGATGACTTGGCATGGCATGACATATATGATAACACACATACATACACTGTAGTTTCTTTACTTAGCACACATACACAGTAGATTGCTAGTAAGTTAAAAGCTAACTTACCTCGATCTCCGCATTTCTTATAAAACCTCAAGCGCGATCACGAGGAACTGTAATTAGTGATTCTAAAAGTTAGCACTAAATCACTAATAATTTGAAATATGTAAAATACTAACTTAAAGAGTAAAATTTTCATTTTACTCTCTACATGTAGGAAAATGACCGTTTTATCCATAACTTAAGGATTTTGCATACTAACTCCAAAAGTCACCAAAATTTACATGCCTTATGTAAATTTTATCCTCAACTCAAATATCAATTTAGAAAAATTTAAAACTAATCACAACTATTAAAACTCCATAGGGCCGAAATTCTCATATGCTATTTCCATTGATTTTTGTTTCTAACTTGTTTTGATTAACCTTTTGATCTATGACTTATAAAGATGTGATCTTCAAACCAAACCATCACATGGTTTAAAAAGATGTCATAAAACATATATAAGTTTCTAATTCAAGATTACATAGTTAAACATTAACCAAAACATAAATTGAGCCAATAATATCCACACTTTGGCTTATCCGAATATCTCTTTGCATAAAATTTCATATTTTTGAAACTAATATCAAATATCTTCAAAATAATAATATAATATATATATATAAGATGCTTAGGATCCTCCAATAAAATTATCAAAGTCATTGGAATAGGTTTAGACCACCAAAGAGTTAAACTTTCTTAAAACAGAAACTGTTTTTCTTCTTCCAGTTTCCAAGTTTCTAAATCTAAGAAAATATTTCATCAAAACCTTTAATCATGCAAAAATCCTCAACCAATAATCATATACACATGTTAACAATACTCCATAATAATTTCAGACCAATATCTATCCATTAGCTTGGTCAAAAACTCCAAACTATAACATATTCTCTAGTTTATCTCCTAGAATGACCTTTCTATAGTTTACACAATATTTGACTAACCAAATGATTTTCAAATGAGACAAATAAGATATCCACGTAAACTAGATTAAAAAAGGAACAACTTATATGAAGGAGATTTTATGATAAAACACTTACAAAAGTTTTGAAATGGGTGTGCAAAAGAACTCCTAAAAGCTGTCTGAGAGAGAGTGTTTGATATTCTTTTAATGAAAAGTGTAAATGAAGATAATTTCGTGGGGGAGGAGGTGGCTGGAGATACTTATGGATGAGATATGGAAGAGATGATGCTGGAGTGAGAGTTGAGTGTAGGTCTCTCTTACCTAGAGTGAAAGTTAAGTGTAGGACTCTCTTACCCGATAATATCTACAAAAATCACCTCAAGATATTTTTTACCCAATAATATCCACGAAATTAGCTTAATATATTTTTATCCAATAATATCCACAAAATTAATTTAAGATATTTTTATCCAATAATATCCACAATTTTGAACTGACGTTTCGTCCGAAAATATGAAAAAGTGTTATTGCGCCATAAGACCTTAAATGACCGTTTGATGGCACAAACCATAATATATTTTGACACTTCTAACTATCTCCAATAATCAAAACACACTTCTGATATCATAGAAAATAATAACACTAACTATGTAGTTAGACTAAAACCTATATGATTAATAGATTCGTGAAAACTTATAGAATCTTCGCGAGGTTCCTAAAGTCAATAGAAATTTCACAATTAAATTTCTACGGACTGTTACAGACCAACCCCTAAAGTCAGCAATTATACTAGAGATTGGTGAAACGGCTAATACAAGTAGTAGATTCGGCAAGTGGCTCCAAGTCAGTAAATGGAGATACTGGAAATGATGCCAACATTGTGTCTCTCTCCATGGAAGACTTTGATCTTTAGAAAGGGACATGTACGTCCTCATGGCATGCCGTTAATTCCCAAAATTTGTTATGATAGAGGATGTACTAATGTTAGCGGATCTACAAGTTTATATACAGGCATTGGTTTTGCATTGATGTAGGGTGTGTGGTGGAAATTTATGTTGATGGCTGATGAATTTCCAGGAAAGCTAAACGTGGAAGTTACACCATAATTTTCAATAAGGTTGTTTCCAACATGGGCCGAAATGAAATACTTGGAATTGATTTATTCTAAGTGGGTAGGTTTTTATGGTGAAGTATAATAGTGGAAACTATGAAGATCTTCATTACTGTGAAGTATGGCTGTGGGATAAGTTAAAGTCGCAAGGTGGAGATTGTTGAGTGTTGCTCTTTGGAGTCTCACATTGGTGGAAAGTGAAGAAGAGGCAAGGCTCATGGTCTATAAAAAGGATGTTTAGCCTCATGGTTAAGTACACCAGTTGAAAATTTATCTAGTAACTTTTGACTTTAGTTAAATTCCTCTACTGACCTTTTTGTAAAAGGGAAAAAAGTGTAAAGTTAAAGTTTTGCTAGTGAGAAAGCTTTGTAGGTGTGTTTGAGGTGAGAAGAAAAATTATGTGATTGCAATAATTTTTCACATAGTAAATTTTCTTCTCTATATTTGATGGCTTTTCTCATATTTAGGAGTTTCCACGTAAATATTTTGTGTTATTATTATTTATCTATTTTTCTTGTTATTCTTACAAATGGTAGATCTTTTAGGGATGAATTTGGGAGATGCAAATTTCCAACAGAAACTCCACAGCCTAAATGTTTACTCAAGAAAGAAAAAAAATATAGAGAGATTATATACTGATGTAGGATGGATGTGGGAACCTGCTAAGGAGGGCTTAGCCCTACCTGTGCACCACTCATGACTTGCCTTGAAGGCTAGCCTTCAATCCTATATTAAAATTACTGTTGCTACTTTTCATCTTAAGCATGTAAAAGCATTAGTAGTGGCCTAATAAAAAATTGGCCAACATTTGATTAAGAAATTCACTTTTATAAATTTAGCTAGTCACTTTTCAACAATACCAAATAACAAACTCACCAAATTTATCATTATTTTATAAAAATATTGATTATTTAGTCTATTTCCACTATATATGATCATGCAAACTCTAAAATTTCAATAAAGACAATCTCAATGCAAAGTCAACCTAAAAAGTGGAAGACAGTAGGGGAAAAGAAAAACTACAAAACATGCTTGGTCTAATTTCACGATTCAGAAAAACTAGAAAATGTTCATTAATGTATTGAAATGTTAAAAATAAATCATGCAATCGAAGGAATTTGTTGTGGCAATAAATATCAAGTAGCAAAAGCTTACCGAAAAAAGATCAGGGGTTCTTGAAAAAAGATTATGGGTTCTTGAAAAAAGAACCGAAAAAGCTTTAGGAGGTTGCAGCAATAGTGGTCAATATTTTGTTTCTCTAGGTGTAGTGCGCGAAGAAGATAGAGACGGGAAGATTATTTTATGGTCAAAATATTTGGGCTAACTATATTTGACTAGTGAAAATAAGATGGCTAAAATTAAAGTAGAATTATTGAGTATAATGTATGAGATTTTTAAGCAACTTAACTATAATTTGGCCAAAATTTGACTTTGATTAGGCCACTACTAATGCTCTTATACATGGCCATTAAGCCATGTGTTACATGCCTTTACGACATAGGACGAGGTCTGCCCAGGTGGACACCCCTCCATCTTACATCTTCCCTCTTTTTTTACCAATAATCATATGTTTGTTTTGATCCTTTGAATTTCATCATCGCATCAAACTTGATGAGGCTCCTGGGTTGTTTTTGGTCCTGCTAGCTGCTTCCGATGTCTTCTTTGTTTTTCCTGTGTGGTGCAAAAGTATTTATTTCTTTTTCTTATTTATTGTGTTTTATTTGCTTTTGTGTGCCGTATTATGTTATTTAATTTATTTGCTTATTGAGGTTGAGTTGGTGAAAGTTGTGTTTTGAGTTTTTGTATATTACAAGTTGGGTCCAATAAACAATTAGGAGAAATTTTATTGCACATATTTTGTAATAAAAATAATTTTATAATTTAATGTATTATATTAAGTCTTGTCAATTTATAAATTTATTTTATAAAATAACTTTATAGTTAGAATATTTAACTTTTGTTTATTTTAAATTTTTCTGTTGAATTAGTCCGTGTGTCCGCGTGCGTGTGGTTGGCTTCAATAAGTTTGTAGTTTGCATATTTGGTCAACAATTTATAGTCAATACTTTTCTGTCAATTTTCATGTACTGAATAAAAGCGTGTGAGATTTTTTTAACACAACATCTCTACTAAAGCACAACCTCCACACATCGCTGAGTCGCTGACATGTAATTTGTTTTTTATTTAAAAAAAATTAAACAAATAAGTCGTTTTGAGGTTTGGGGCAGAGCACTCTGCTCAACATGTTTGCAGTCCATGGCTCTTCCTTCTCAACTCTCCTGTCTTCCCCCCTTTCTCTCATCTATCCACTTCTACTCCTCCTCTGCAAATTCACTGCCAAAGGCGAATTCCTCTAAGATTCCAAGCTTCTCAAACTTCTTCTTTGGGACCTAAAGTCATGGTCATTAGAGAACGCGGCAAGAACGACAAGCTCACCAGAACTCTAGTATTTTTTTTCTCCATCTCTTTATCTCTATTTGCCTCACATTTTGAAGTTATTTTTTTTATTTTCTTGAGATTTCTTGAGTTTGCATTTCTTTTGAATTTTGCAATGGCCAATCGATGCTATGGATGAATCTACTAGTCTTGTTCTCCTTGTTTATTGAGAATAGTTTGTAGGTGTTATAAATTAACTTGTATGATCACCTTTAGTCGTCATAATAGCCGTCATTATTGACTATTCTTAGCCGTCATAATTGACCGCCCGTAATCATCATAATTAACCGTCCTTAGCCATCAATTATGACCATCCGTAGTTATCATAATTGACCGTCCTTAGTCGTCAATTATGACGGCCAAGACATCTTTTGTACTCCTATATATATAGGTATCCTTCAAGGTTTTCAATATTGAATCCTACACATTCTTTCATCTCTCTTTCCTTCTCTCTATTTGTCTTTGGCTCCCTCTCTCTTATCATTAGTTTTATAACACGTTATCAGCACAAAGTTCTGTTGATTATGAAGGTAGTGTTCTTCTACTTTAAGTAAGTTTTTCAATATATTATCCCCAAAGTGAGTGTTAAAGATTATATTCATTATTATTACTTAATAAAATTCTACGCTTATTCACATGGTTTACATCTCAGTTATATCTATAGTAAATTAAATTTTTCATAATTTACATTTCAGTTATATCTGAGGTCAATTTTTATTCACATAATTTATATACAAGTTTTATTTATTTTTTTATACTTGTTATGAAGTATTGATGATAAGATTCATCTTAGAATAGAAATGAAGCATCCCCGAAGGATCTATCTAAACCAATAATTTTATTGAGTATCTCATAATAAATGATCTATTGATTCTATGAGATAATTTAAGGGAGTGATACATGTACCAAAAGATCGAGATCCTCCCAAAAGCTCGTTATGATTAATGCACCTGAAGTTACATAATTGAAATTGTGTAGATAGAGAAAAGCCACTAAATAATATCTATTTAAAATGAATGCCTCAAATGTGCTCCTGAAGTAGCAATATCGAGTGTGAAAGTTTACAAGATATTATAAACTTATATCTTGTCTTCTAGTGGCTGAAAAAAATAATTAGTTTTTGTTAAGAAATCACTAGTCACGTCCTACTAGTTTCACATCATTTCCTGAAATGAATGATATTTGATTTATATCGTTCTCATAAGAGAATTGTGCATTTTTTCAAACAAACCAAGAGCTTGGACGTGGTAATGAATATCTTTATAGTACTTCTATGATTTCGAGCCATAAGCTCGTATTGAAAAAAACTACCAGTTTTATCTTTAAAATGATATTATACAACAATTGAATCAAATATTATGATGCATCAAAAGTGATATGATTCAAAATATTTGTATGTTTTTTCATGATTAACTTGATCATCCGAAATCAATTACGATAAGTCGAATAATTTTCATATGGACATCTATAAAAGAACCAGAAAATTCTTTTACTATAAAGTCTTCCCACCATGAGAGGAAAAAAAAATTTGCTGGAAGCAAATAAAATGAAATAATTTGACATTATCTTGATTATCATAAGTGAACTGGAAGTTCAGATGATAATTAATTTATGGATGTAATAAGATAAAAACATCTCATACTTTAGCTGCTAAAATTACAGCGATAATTGAAATTCTTGTAGGACAATTAAGAAATTTAGCAGTCTAATGAACATAAGACATGTATAAAAGTGTGTGAGACTTATTGATAGAAAAGATAAAGCATCATGAAAAAGAAAAGCACAAAGAAAAGAAATTGGTGCTCTTGAAGAGGTTGTATCCATAAAACAAGCAATAAGATCCATCCAAACTTTCTGTATAAAATTCTCTCATAATAAAATTCTTGAAGAGTATAATCCTCCTGAAGAATACCTTTACAAAAGGTTTTTCATGAAATATCTTCCCTTGAAGAGGGACAGATATCTAAAAATAACGAAATTTCGATACATTTCATGAGTATTGGAGAAATTCTGCATAGAAATAAAACTGTTGTCGACAACATATTTTCATATAAGATAGCACTTGACATTACCAAAAGTAATGAAGAAAGTGAGTCAAGAATCATCGATGAATACTGACATAAAAATATTGGCCAAAATTGAAAGAAACAATTCCTGCAAAATTGATATTACAAGTAAAATATGATACATATGGACTTATAGTCCAAACATGTAAGAGATGATGCTTGTTGAATATCAGTGGATATTTTTATAAAGGTAATGAAAATGTGATAAATAAATCACGAGTCGGTTTCTCGCATAAATAATATTGATATGCTTTTGAAGTTGATGAAATTATATTGAGATTTTTATTAGCTTAATAGTTACTAAGAGCTTGGATATGCATGATTAACTGTATATTTATATGGATCACTAGATATGAAATGCACGAAGCATATAGTCCTGAAGTACTTATTCTATCAAGTTTCAAAAATTCTTATATGATCTAAAACAATCTAAATGCATGCGGAACAATAAATTTTTCATATATTTTCAGTATTTATATTAACTTTTATTGTAATTTATATAGATGATTTAAATGTCATTGAAGTTTCAGAATAGCTCATAAAAACTGCACATATTTGAAATATAAATCAGAAACTCTTTCGGCTTCGAAGGGATGAATGAAATTATTAGTTCTGAAATACCATCTCTTAAATGCGATTAGTATTTTAGATTCATATTACGGTTTTGTAATAAATGTGTATTATTAAAAGAGAAATAAAATGGAGCAAATAGAATATCTACCAAAATATAGAAACACAATATAAATATTTGTGAAATATTATTTTATTATCTCGAAATAAAATTACAGAAATTTGAGGCTATTCACCTCATTCTTTAAACGATCTTGCTCTTCAAAAATTTGTATGGCATACCTATCTAATGGAGTAGACAATCGAAAATAAGAGTTAAACAAAGATTTTAAATTCCTATTTTCTTACTTTATTGCTCCTATCTTCATGTTGGATTTCAGAAAAAGTCGCTGAATGATAGAAATTTTCTCGTTAAGTTTGTCAACCGCACAAGTTTTGGATTATAGTCACTGAGAAAATGCAATAATGGTTGATGAGTATCGGGTACTAAGACTCACAAGCTTGTAGATAGCATCATTATCTGACTTATTAGTCAAATCATTATTATATTGCATTATAGCACATACGGTAGAAGTAGAAATAACTGGTGAACGAGGTGTAGAATACCTCATATACTGGTCACGAGAAGATTGCTGGGCCATTGCAGAGTAAGAATTCATAAAGAAATTGCAGAGTAAGAATACAGACTAATTACAGAAAAGTAAAGAAGATGGAATGCGAATGAAAATGAGCTGAATATTTCTTTTATAGAGAAAATTATGAAAGCAAGACAAAATTATATATATTGATAGAGGATATGCTAAACACAAATATCCTACAATTATTTACTAAGCCGTGAAATTAAAAGCAGCTTGCTCTTACTCTCTTAGAAGTTGGACTTTTTCAGATATACACAGCGATATTAAATGCAGCTTGCTCTTATTCTCTAAGTATTTGAACTTTTTCAAATATCTGTTGCTACTGATCCTGAAAATCACGAGCATACTGTTTTAGCATCTTATTCTCTTCCTTCAGTTTATTATTCTTACGACTCTTCGCAGAGAGCTTCTAACGTAATTAAGATATTTAATTATTGAGTTGGTTAACCTCATTCACTTTAGCTAATAACTTCTGAGACATAATTATAACAGAAGAAAAATATTGAACACTAAGGAATCTTGATTCTGAAACGACATCAGAATAAATCTTTACAGAAAGATGAATCTCTACTCCTATCACAAGAGTAACATCCTCAGGTGAGTAAAAGGAAGGACAAAGCATCTCTATTGCTTCACAGCATCTCTCGTGAAGCATCTCTCTACAAGAGACAAGAGATGTAGCATCATAACCCTACAGTGTCTGATAGCTACAGAAGAGCTGTAAAATCCTACGGTACTTATCTGGTCTAAAAAGGCGGCCACCATTTTTGTTGAATATGGAGGTTGGCGGCTTAATTTTGATGACTTCTCCACTAACTATGTTATTTACAAGAGCTCTAGAAAAGCACAACTCTAAAAAAGTAATGAATTTAATGTTAAAACTATCTTGAATCAATATGGTGAATTTGTTTACCAATATTACCGACTAAATCATTTAAAGAGTTAATACACAATATTGAGATACATCAACGAAAGGCTTTTCACTATAAAGTCTTGAAAAACTTTTATATAGACAAAACTCGTCCTTGTGAAGATAATGAAGAAATTCTTAGTCCTGAAGTACCTTATCTCAGTGTAATTGGAGCCCTGATATATCTTACAAATTGCAGTCAGTCTAATATTGCATTTTCAGTTAATTTACTTGTAAGATATAGTTTCACATCAACTCAAATACATTGAAATGGTATTAAACATGTCATTCGTTACCTTCAAGGTACAATTGATATGTGATTATTTTATCAATATAGATCAAGTCCACAATTAGTTGGATATACGGATGCAGTTTATCTTTCAGATCCACATAGAGAGATCATTGCAATTTATGAGAAAAAATATGAAATTGATGTTAAGCAAATACAATCAGTGATTATTTGGCAAATTTATTCACTAAAACATTATCAACTGCAACATTTGAGAAGATTGTGCAGAACATTAAAATGTGAAAACTTTAAAACCTATCATAATGCACTTTTCAGAGGGAGTAAATATTTTGAAGACTAGTGCTGATTGTACTCTTTTTTCTTCGCTAAGGTTTTTTCCTATTGGGTTTCCTTTATAAGGTTTTAATGAGGCAATCCTAAAGCGATTGGCGGTACACATGAACACTGTACTCTTTTTCCTTCGCTATTAGTTTTTTTTCTCACAGAATTTTTCCTTGGTAAGATTTTAACTAGATATATTCTTTATTTGTGATCATTCAAATTGAGAGTGTTATAAATCGGTTTGTATAACCATTTTTAGTCGTCATAATAACTGTCATTATTGACTATTTTTAAATGTCATAATTGACCACCCGTAATCGTTATAATTAACCGTCCTTAACCGTCAATTATTACCATTCATAACTATCATAACTAACTGTCCTCAGTCGTAAATTATGACGAAGGACTGTCAATTATACGACCAGTGCTTCCTTTATATTTCTATATATATAAAGAGGTATCTTTTAAAAATTTTAATATTAAATACTATACATTTTTTTATCTCTATTTTTTTTTTCTCTTTTTTATCTTTTGTTCCTTATCTCTTTTCATTAGCTTTATAACAATAGGCTTATATTTTGAGCTTGGCTTGTGTTTTAATTTTTTATTATAGGTTTCCGATTCTACGAGGGAAAAAGAACGCTGCACTCTCAACTATGTGCTCCTCTAGTTCGTACATTTTTGACTTTCTGATAAGAATTCTCAACATCTCAAATAGCGCGTGGAAGATAATCAAGCTTAGGAAGACGAGTGGTGAGGAGGGCTATGCAACGAAACAGTGTAAGAGAAACAAGTTTGGGGGGAGTTGTTTTTTGTTTTTTGTGTGGAGATTGTGCTACAGTGGAGAGGCCGTATAGCAAGACTGTTTCCGGACCCTACATGCAACATTTAACATAAAATAACGGTAGGCGATTGCGTGACGTCTGATGCAAAAGAGAGAAGACTAATTAAAAAAACATTTACGTACTCACTGACGTCAGTAATGTTGTGGGCCTAGTTCCTTCTTTGACTTGAAAGCTGAACTAACTGCATATAATATTGTTTGTACATCAATACATATATTGAGAAAGTTTATTGTGATATTTAAACTCAAATGAAATTCAAAACTGTACATTTACGAGGCAGGCTGAAAATTAATTAGCAGGCAAATTAAACTAGGCTGAAAATTAATTGTTGAAAAGTAGTTAACTAAAGTTATAAAAATAGATTTCTTAATTAAAACTTGATCAATCTTTAGCTAGACGAGTGCTAGTTTTCTAACACCTGCTCTCTCTCTAATATATAATATCTCAGAGACGTGCAATAATTGCAAGCATAAGATAGAGAAAACAAAAGGCGACCATGGAAGCCATCCTGCTTTACTCATCCTTCTCACTTCTCAGCTTACTCCTTGTTTTTGCTCTCAAGTTTTACTTCCAAACGAGAAGGCTCCAAAAAAACATACCACCCAGCCCACCTAATACTCTGCCTATCTTGGGTCATCTCCATCTCCTTAAAAAACCCCTCCACCGTACATTTCACCGCCTCTCGCAGAAATACGGCCAGGTTTTCTCTCTTCGCTTTGGTTCTCGCCTAGTGGTTGTAGTCTCCTCCCCATCCGCAGTCGAGGAATGTTTCACCAAGAACGACATCGTCTTAGCCAACCGCCCTGCTGCGACCGTAGGCAAGCACCTCGGCTACAACCACACCACCGTCGCAGCAGCCCCCTATGGCGATCACTGGCGCAATCTTCGTCGCATAAGCTCCCTCGAGATACTCTCGACTAACCGTCTCAACATGTTTTCGGGCATACGAAGGGACGAGATCAAGCGCTTGCTTCGAAAACTATCACATAACTCATGCAAAGATTTCGCCAAGGTGGAGCTGAAATCATTGTTCACGGAGCTCACATTTAACATCGTAATGAGAATGGTGGCGGGGAAGAGGTACTATGGGTACGGGGAGGACGTGAAGGACGAGGAAGAAGCGAGACAGTTTAGGGATATAATGAAAGAGGTAACAGCTAATGCAGGGGCATCAAATCCTGCAGAATTTGTGCCCTTGCTTAAATGGATCGATCTTGGGGGTTTGGAGAAGAGAATGAAGAGACTTGCTAAGAGGACCGATGCGTTCTTGCAGGGCCTTATCGATGAGAAGAGGCGTGAGGAGGAGCAGGGAAATACCATGGTTGACCATTTGCTTTCTCTGCAGAAATCACAGCCTGAATATTACACTGACCGGATTATCAAGGGGCTTATGCTGGTAAGTGCAGTGCATCCCTTTATTTTTTTTTTTTGGATGAATGCTATACAACATCCTACACCACACATTTTATATATTGAAATATTATTTTTTATTTTTTTATTTTTTATTTCATTTTATTCTTATTAAACTAATTAAATTATTTTATTTATCATCCATACAATACATATATATTATAGAAAAAATAAAAAAAATTAAAATAAATATGGTATGTGAAGTATGAGGATGACAAGAAGAATTTTTCTTCAAGTATGAATATTTTTTTTGTTTAGTAGTGGAGAAAGTAGATAGTAGACTTGCTATTCTTATCTACAGTTTCTTTGGTCCCGACAATTGTTTTTAGCACCTCGTTTATTTTCATAATTTTTTTTTATTTTCTCTTATTATTATAATTGTTTTAATTTTTTATATAAAATAAAATAAATAATTTATTTTTTTAAATCTTAAATAAAAATAATATTAAAAATATATATTTTAGTAATATTTTATTTAAATTTTAACTTTTATATCAAGTAATTTTATCTCATCTTATTTCATCTATAAAAATAAATAAGGTTATTTAGTAATTAAGAAAATATTTTTTAATGATATTGCAATATTTAAAAAAAATATATTTAAAGATATAAAAAAATAAATTCAAAAAATAAAAAATATAATTTTCTACTTATTGAGACCCGTCTCGTGCTACTGCTTAGTAGATAAACCTAACAAGAAAACTACGCACCTTGCCACCATCCCAAAATAAAAAATAAGTGTCATGAGAATTATAATTTACAATAGTCAATCGCAGTCTTGTACTAAATTTATTGAACAGTGATTTAATATGAAATTTGAGCACCTCATAATAGTGATGGATAGGGGCAATTTGCAAAGGTGCATGAGAGTGTGTTTGGTTATTCTCAAGATTTAAACCTTATCCATAAAATATTTTTCTATTTAAAATTTTTCTATCTACTTTTATTTAAACACAAAAATTCATATAATTTTTTTTTACCAATTATATAAATATATGTTAAAAAATATATATTTAAACAACTTTTTATTTTATTTTATCGTCTTCACAAATTTGATATAATATTTATTTAAAAAATACTTTTATTCAATATCCTTTCTATTCTTTCTAAAATTTAATAAAATATCTTTATTCAAATTATTTTATAATTATTATTCACAAAATTTTGAATAGAAGAAATTTTGGATGGAAAATGGAGTAGATATAGTTGTTGGATAGAAGAAAGTTTGGCAAAAGAATATAATTGGATGAAAAATATAATAGATAGGCTTGTTAGATAAAAGAAAGTTTGGCGAAAAAAGATTATTGAATGGAAAATGGAGTAGATATGGTTGTTTGATAGAAAAAAGTTTGGTACAAGAAGATGGTTGGATGAAAAATTTAGTAGATATGATTGCAGTCTCTCTTTAGACAGGTGAATGCTGCAAGGGGACTTTATTGGAGACCACTAATAAGGGGAGACATAAGCTAAGTACATTAAATATGATTAAACCTGGCCACATCGAAATGTCTATACCCTTTACAGAATACCCAATCTGGAGAGCAGATTTCATCTCTTCTCCTTTTCATAAATCCAACCGCACGATTTACCAGAATTGAAATCTCCTACTCCAGAATGGCGAACTCAGATCGGCAACCCATACCGTCGCACCCACAATTGGGTTATTGATAATCGGGTTCCCTGTCTGTGTTAAATCTCTAGTTGTTGTTGTTAATTCAAAGAAGTTGAAAGGTTGGATATGCGTTTTTGTTCTAGACAATCTATTGTTTCCTCAGAAATTTCTCTGAACCAAGAAGCTTATTTGAATGATGAATGAATCATTGGAAGCAAAAAGAAAGAAACTACACCTCATTTTCAAAAGCGAACAATCTTAAGTTTGGTTTTCTCTTCTCTTCCTTCATATCCATCGCAACCAAACTACAGAAAGACTATTGGTTTAACTTGACTTGGTTGATTTTTCGCAAATCTTTGGTCTTATAGGAGGGAGAGGGAACTTACAACAATGTGTATGTGTATAAAGCTCGAGATAGAGACACCAAAAAGATTGTTGCTCTAAAGAAAGTCTGTTTTGACACATTTGAACTTGAAAGTGTTAAATTCATGGTGCGAGATAATGTGATAGGGTCCTTGGTCAAGACCCTAGACACCAAGCTGTCGCGCCCCTCCTTGTGCCTTGATGACCGACGTGATATACCACTTGCTTGACTAAGATGGCTATGGTCAGTACTTCGTCCCTATTGATCAACTCCTGCTTCACTTTATTATTGCTGATTAAGCCATTTTCATAGCTAACCAAGAGTAGTGGTGGCCTGCCATTTACCACTTCAAAATGGCTTTTGTCAATGGAAAAGTGGTAAGAGGTGTTATCCCAAAATTCTACTCATGGAAGATAATCTGCCCATCTCATTTGCTCCCATGACAGAAGCATCGCAAATATTGTTCCATGTCCTATTGACCATTTCGGATTGGCCATCCATTTGTGGGTGATAAGAGGAACTCATCTTGAGCTGGCTGTCTTGCAATTCAAAGAGCTGCCTCCAAAATGAACTCATAAAGACCTTGTCCCGATTTGACATTATTGTCCTTGGAAACCCATGCAACTTGGCAACGTTATTAACAAATGCTTTAGCCACAAACTTGGCCGTATAAGGGTGATACAGAGGAATGAAGTGGGCGTACTTGCTTAGATTGTCTAGTACCACCAGGATCACTTCATGTCCCCCGCTAATGGGTAGGCCTTTTATAAAGTCCATTACCAAGTCCTTCCAAATTCTATTTGGAATTGGCAATGGTTGGAGAAGTCTCGCTTCTGACCTTGTGTCGTACATGGCATTTTGACAGATATCAGACCCGACCACAAGTCTCTTGACATCACTCTTGATTCCTTCCCAATAGAAGAAATGCTTCAGTTGGATGTATGTTCTCAATCATCTTGAGTGGCCACCTTCTTTATTAGTTATGAAAATGATCTAGAATCTCTTTTATGGCACATAGACATAGTTCTTGTAGAAGATGAGACCATCTCTTACCTTGTAGTTTACACCCCCTTGCCCTTGGGCATCCAAGAGCTCAATAATCTCAAGTGACTTTGCTTCCAATTGAGTAGCCTCTCTGATCTTGTCCCATACTCGCCATTCTATCCTACTCAATGCCAAATTTGATGACTGCTCGTCATCACTGACTATCTCAAGTAGTTGGCTGCCTTCCCTTCGGCTTAAGGCATCAGCCACCTTATTTTCCTTCCCCAGTTGATAGACTATGTCGTACTCAAAGCCTAACAACTTGACAGCAAACTTCTATTGTTCAGGGGTGACTATTTTCTGCTAGAATAGATGCCTTAAGGCTTGCTGGTCTGTGATGATGGTAAACTTGCACCCTAAGAGATATGAGCTCCACATCTTGACAGCATGTACAACTGCCAATAGCTCCTGGGCACAGGTACTCCATGCTTTCTTCATAGGCCCCAATGCCTTAGAGATGAAGGCTAAAGGCCTTCAGTCTTGCACCAATACAGCTCGATACCTTCATTGCTTGCATATGTGAAAATTTCAAACGGCTTTTCAAAGTTGGGTAGTGCCAACATAGGTGTCTTGGTCATGGCTCGTTTCAATTCTTCAAAGGCTTCCCTAGCCTCAGTTGTCCAATCAAAACCATCCTTCTTGAGCATTGTTGTGAGTGGCTTGGCTATGAGACCATAGCCCTTGACAAACCATCTGTAATATCCCGTGAGCCCCAAGAATCCCCTCAAGGCCGAGATGTCCTTTGGTAGATGCCAATCCACCATGGCCTCTATCTTCTCGTGATCAACTTTGGCACCATCTCCTGAAATGAAGGAGACTAAGTACTCTTAACTCCTTCTCCATAAAGGCATACTTGGTGGCCTTAATGAAAAAATGATGCTCCTCCATAATTGTTAGCACATTTTCCAATTGTTGCTTATATTCTTCAATGGTCTTAAAATAGACCAAGATGTCATCGAAGAAGACAAGCACAAACTTTTGAAATAATGGCTTGAAAATGCTATTCATTGCGGCTTAAAAAGTTGATGGTGCATTGTATAAGCCAAAAGGCATCACCAGGTATTCATAATGACCTGAGTGAGTCATAAAGGTTGTCTTATGGATGTCTTCCCCATTCATCTGAATCTAATGGTAGCCGACCCTCAAATCCAACTTGAAAAACATTGTGGCTCCATGCAGCTTGTCTAACATAGCTGTGGGAATTGGAAATTTATCTTTGACAGTAGCTTCATTCAAGGCCCTATAGTCGGTACAAAACCTCCATGTGCCATCCTTCTTCCTCACCGACAGCACCGATGAGGGGACTGATGCTAGGGCGGATAAGGCCACTCTTCAGCATTTGATCTACTTGCCGTTCAATTTATCTCTTCTAAAAGTGGGCATATATATAAGATGACACATTGATCATTTTTGCTTCATCCACTAGCCAAATGTGATGATCAAACTCCCTAAGAGGTGGGAGGTTAGTGGGCACATCAAGTACCCCCTGTGGGCTTCTAAAATTGGCCTGAGCTCCTCAGGCAGCAGCTCTAATTCATCGTGGGTGCTCTCCTGACTCTTGTTCTAGGCTTGCCTCAATACATCCTCTTTGGTCATTACTATGGCGAAGCAATGTGCCTCGCCTTTACATAGCTTCTCAAACATTATAGCCTCGCAAGACTTGATCTCCTTGCTAGCAATGACTGTCCAAAGGCGCTTTTTGGAGCCAAGCTTAAACTTCATTGTCATGTTGTGATAATCATGGACAACCTTGCCAAGGCTCTTCAGCCAAGCATTCCCCAAGACTATGTCAAGGCCGACCAAGGGTAGCACATACAAGTCTGCCATAATTTGGACCCCTTGCACATTTATCTTAACTTCTCGAATGAGGGCCTCACACTGGACTTTGTCACACCTTGCAACCTTCACTTTAAATGGTGGGATAGGGCTCGGCTTAAGACCAACCTTGCTAACAATGTTGGAATTAATAAAGTTGTGGGTGAAGCCGCTATCCACTAGCAATGTTATTTCATGCTTGCCCACCCATGCCATCAATCTCATGGACGTGGGTTTAGAAATGACAGCCATGGCATTCAATGATAGCTCTGCCTTCTCTAGTGTGTCACCAAATTCAGTTTCCATCTCTTGGCTAAATGCTTCCTTTCTGCCTTATGACTCATCATCACTCAACTCGTCTTCAAATATAAACAAGGCCTGATCTGCCTTGCACTTGTGACCTAGGCCCCATTTGTCTCCACACTTAAAGCACAGACCCTTCTTGATGCATTCCTACACTTTTTCATTGGATGACTTCTTGATCTCAGGTTTCAGTTTAGAGGTGATGGTTGATGTGTCCCTTCCCTTCCAAGAGACTTTGGTTTGCACAATCTTGAAAGACTTGCTCCCCATGTCTTTGGTTTGGCGCTGCTCACTAGCATGGCTCTCAAGAATTTTAGCCATCTTCATCACCTCAGGAAGCCTTGTAGGCTGTCTAAATTTGATTTCCTTAATAAGCCAAGGTTTCAAACCACCAATGAATGTGTTAATCAAAGCTTATTCGAACCAGCCCCTAACCATAATCTACAACTGCCTAAACTCCTCTATTTAATGCTGGACCTTGCCCTCTTGCTTTAGCTTGGCCAATTACCCATGGTGATTGACAACTAGTGATGACCCGAATTGACTGAGGAGCTCCTTCTCAAAGGCTGTCCACCCCAGACTTATGCGATCCTTATCATATTGGTCCCTTATCTAATGCCACCATTTTTCAGCCCTGCCTTTAAGGTAAAAGCAGGCTATTGACACCCTCTCATGGCGTAGGATATCATATGTATGAAAGTAGTAGTGGACCTTGTCCAACCACTCATAGGGATCACCGTCACTATACTTTGGAAAGTCAACCTTAGGCCGCTTAGGTCCTCGATCCTGATTTCGGTTTTCCCTTCGGTCTTCATGGTCTTCTCTCATAATGTGGCCCATGATAGCCACGGTCTGGCTGTCTTCTCCATACCCTTGGCTATTCATGCTGGTAGGGGTTCTCAAAACCTTGCTCGTGCTCAGACTTCTGCTACTCATGATGAATGCTAGCGCTCATAGCCTAATAGCTAGCCATTGGGTCCTATTTCTCGAAAGCTTCATTCGGGATCCACCTCTCATAATACCCTTGGCGGTTCTTTACACGGCCACCATGCCTCCAATCCTGCTTTAAGGCTACATGCATTGACTTTGTCACATTGGTTTCCTGCCCATCAACATATGCATCATCCTCATGAGGTGGTGTCCTAGGGTGGTTCTCTGCTAGTCTCCTCTCTAGCAGCTCCAATGTCGTATTCATATCTTTTCTTAAGCCTCCATGGCCATCTGATTATCTTTATTAGAATTCTCCATGGCCACACGTAGTTTGGCTAAGTTGTTGGTGACATCATCAATAATTGAAGTAATCTTGTTGGTGTGATCCTTTGGAATTTTCAGCCGGGCCCTAATAGAAATGCACGTAATCTCCTCTACGAACTGCCTCTCTTACATGTTTACTCTTGCAACTGTCTAACCTCTGTGTATCACGGTTGAGTGGCTTCCAAACTGTCCCACACGGTCGGCTTAGGCTTGCAAACTATCAATCTCAAATGGTGAAAGTGGGCTGATGGTGAAGGTTCGTCATTCCAACCTTGGGTCCTTCACCTTCAAGGATAACTGACCCCAACCTCAACCTGTGAATCTGACCTTGGGTTGCTCACGTTTTTGCATGGCAAATACTCTAAGCTTAGCTACTCCATCCTCTACTACAATCCTCGAACTTCACAATTTCACAACAACAAAAGAATGCAACAACGTTGGGATCCTCCATAGATCCCCCAACCAAAATCACAAAAGATGAGTGATGGGTTGCCTACCTTGTCAGAGAAGTGAGAACCTTTCTTGAACCTTCAAGCAACGTGTCTGCTCTCAATGAAAGCATCAATTTGGTGATAGGGTCCTCGGTCAAGACCCTAGACACCAAGCTGCCACACCCCTCCTTGTGCCTTGATGACCAACGTGATCTGCCACTTGCTTGACTATGATGACTTGAATGGTGTTGGTTGAACTAGTATGAGTATTGAAAGGGTGTTGTTGGGCCCAATGCTAGTGGTCGTGCGTGCGTGCGTGCATGCATGTGCAGCGGTTGAGTGGGTTAAAGCGGTTGAATGAGATCAGGTAGTTGAGTAGGATAAGGCGGTTAAGTGGGCTAAGCTGGCGGAGTAAAGCATACATGCCCCCTGATGGTGAAGCACACGTGACTATGGGCGGTTTTGTAGGTTGGCCGAATGGGTGGTTGAGCAGTTTATGGAGTAGGCGGTTAATCCCTACAAAGTAGGAAAGCGATCATGGCTAGACAGGTGGCTAAGGCTGGGCATGTGGCTTGGGTGGTTGGCAATAACTGCTAAGCTTGTCCCTGACCTTACTCCAGATTCGATTATGGAGGCCTAGTGCAGGCTGAACACCCTTCAATGGCAACTTGTGGCTACCTTATGCGTTGCCCCACCCGAGTAGTGTAAAATGATTAGCAAGTAAAGGCAAATGCAATGCAACAACAACAAACGACAATGATGAAATACCTCGAAAATGCATTAACATAGGGGAAACAAAGAGAACAATAGATTACTCTGATTCACGAATTGCACAGGGTTAGCCTTCTCTTTTGGCATTCATGAATTGCACCAAATGGAGTCTAAGTGACAGAGCACAAGAGTGTCTACAAGGGCTTACAAGCCAAATTTGTCCAAAATGTTCAAAGATAAAATATCCTAATGGCCAAGTGCCTTACTTATATTAGAATGCAAATAACCTGTTTACAAAGTGGATAATGGTTGCAGGATCCACGCCTCTTGGTTAAGGCCTCATGTCGTTGATGGGCCAATGTGTGGCCCAGGTTGTGTGGGATGGGCGCCTTTAGTGAGTTGCTAGGTTGGACCATGGTGGATTTAAGCGTGGCAGGCTGCTGCATAGCCCAGGCCAACGAGGCCTAGGCGTTGAACAACATGGCCCAAGCCGCGGGGTCTGGGCATTCGTCAGCATGGCCAAGGCCAAGGCGTTGAGCAACAAGGCCTTGGCCAGTGACATGCTAGCCTACGTGAGCCTACTGGGTAGCCATGCCATCAATTCCAATTTGGGTGGGCATGCATTGGCGCCTAGGCCATGCATGGGTGCATGTGTGCTGTGTTTGTGCATGGCCTATGCGTGCACGCTGCGCACGAGCACTAGGCGAACATACAGTCTGGCCTTGTGTTGAGCATGGTGTGACAACCTCGCTCGTCCACAAGTGCAAGTTGTGGGCACGCCAACTGTGCGTTGCCTGCTTGAGGGTGGTCGTGGCCTAGCATTCTCCAACGACTTAGTCTATAGGCAATCAAGTGATGCCAACAGTGCTCTCGATGTATTCTTTGGGCATGGCAGGGTGCTTGTCAAGGGATGGCCTGTGGCCTCCTACCTTGGGGTTTTGACATAATGATATTGCAGCAGCTCGATCATCCCAACATAATAAAACTGGAAGGATTAGCTACTTCAAGATTGCAATACAGTCTGTATCTGGTTTTCGATTTCATGCAGATAGATTTGGCAACAATCATCTCTCGTCCTTTGTGTGTGTGTGTGTGTGTGTGTGTGTGTGTGTGTGTGAGAGAGAGAGAGAGAGAGAGAGAGAGAGAGAGAGAGAGAGAGAGATGGTTGGGTCTCGAAAGATGACCCTTGATAATTTGATTTTCCTCTATAGTGCACCCCACCAAGTTGAACATATATCCCCTACGTGGCTCACATCCATTGGTTGACGTTGTTTGGAAAAACAATGAATGAACCTCTTTAAAGTTATTCTTGTATGATTGTTAGATAAAAGAAAGTTTGAAAAAAAAAAAAATGGTTGGATTGGAAAATGGAGTACATAGAGTTGTTGGGTAGAAGAAAATTTGGTAAAAAAAATATAGTTGGATGGGAAATATAGAAATTTGATTTGTAATTAAGACATTTATATAGAATTTAAGATGGATTTAATTAGATGTTTGTGGTTATTAGCATTAAGTGACAATTGAAAAAATATAATTTTTAACCCATAATTTAATTAGAATATGATTACTAATTAATATAGAATAGTAAACTATGATAAAATAAAATAAATTAATAATTTTAAAAAATTAAATATTTTTTTAATTATTAATTACTCATTACTATATAATGAATAAATAGATAATCCAATATAGAAATTTGATATGAATAGCCAAAGTCGAATTCATTTTATATTATTTTATTGATATATAATGAAAAAATTGTTATTATAATGTGAAGACTTATGTAAATGGAATAACCACAAATTAAATCCATCTTACATTCATAAAAAATATCATTTAATTTTGGTTAATCTATTGAGGATGATCTAATTAAGATAATTGCCGGCTCCGATATTCTTGTTGAAACTCCTTTAAGAATTTCAATCATTTATAAATCTTTATTCTTTGTCTTCTAACATAATATCAACTCGTTAAAAACAAATTATTAATTCGTTTTTACTTGTTTGTCAATCATTTGAGATAATTAAAATGGTTACATCAGTACTTTTAGCGATTGTTTTTGTTTATTTTTTGTTACCTTTATAATATATTGTAGTCATTGTTTTAACCATTTGAATGATTAATACCAAATAGGTCTTCTTAGCTGCGGGGACCGATACATCATCAGTGACATTAGAATGGGCAATGTCTTGTCTACTCAATCATCCTGAGGCATTGAAAAAGGCTAGGGCTGAAT
The DNA here is from genome assembly GCF_018687715.1 of Carya illinoinensis. Taxonomy (NCBI): domain Eukaryota; kingdom Viridiplantae; phylum Streptophyta; class Magnoliopsida; order Fagales; family Juglandaceae; genus Carya; species Carya illinoinensis. The sequence goes on from NC_056756.1 coordinate 5,530,781, forward strand.
TGGATGGTCAGATTGGGCAAGAAAAATTAGTTAACGAATCAAGTGTCTCTCAATTATGCTACCTTCAAAATATAATCTCAGAGACTTTTCGGTTGTACCCTGCTGCACCGTTACTACTACCCCATGTGTCCTCCAAAGACTGTACCATTGAAGGATACGATGTGCCGAGCAACACAATAGTTTTGATCAATGCATGGGCCATACACAGAGACCCAAGTGTATGGGACAATGCAATTGATTTCAAGCCTGAGAGGTTTGGAAGTGGCAAAGCTGATGCGCACAAGCTGATGCCATTTGGATTGGGGAGGAGGGCTTGTCCTGGGGCGGGTCTTGCCCAGCGCATGGTGGGCTTGACTTTGGGATCATTGATTCAATGCTTCGAGTGGGAGAGGGTTAGCGAGGAGAAGATTGACATGACTGAGGGTCATGGGTTAACCATGCCCAAAGTTGTGGCACTGGAGGCCATGTGTAAAGCTCGTCCCATCATGAATAAGCTCATCTCTACATCTGAATTTGTAGATGTTATTTGATTTGAGCAATGTCATCTCGAGTTACTGGATGTATGTGATGGAGTCCCAGCATAAAGAGGGGTCTAGGTTATGAAGATAATGTAGGGGTCATAGTTGTCAGTAAGGGAGTAAATTTCCATTTTAGTAGTTATCAATAAAGGGATGAATACTCATGCCGTGTTATTACTAGTTGATGTTTTGCTTTAGAAGTCTAGTAGTAGTTATCATTAGAGTCCTAGTATATCTGCAGTTGTTGTTTGAGTCAGTTGTTTGGTCTATATAAGGTTCTAAGATGTACGAAAAATGTTACTTCTTGATCATTTAATGAAATTTACATATTGGAACCTAAGATGGAAGAAATCTGGTGAGATGCCAAAAGGCAGAAGTGTAGAAATTCTATTTTATTTACTGTGTTGTGAGGTCCTACGTCAGTACTTAACATCAACTTTTAAATTTTTTATCAATTCTACTTTTATCTCATATTCTCAACTCAGTACTCAAACCATACATTTATGCGTTTGAAACGAAAACTAGGAAGACAATGACTCCCGGAGGCTGAATTTATCATCCGTGTTTCGCCAAGCCATTTACAGGTGGTACCCATGATGATTGTATGCCCACTTGCCTGTGCACTTGCGTCCGACTATTAAAATTATTTTTTAAATGAGTATTATGTTATGAAATCATTAAAAAGAGAGAGGCATAACGTGTTATAAAACTTTCAAAAGAAGAGAGAAAGAGATGGAGCTCAGAGAGGTTATGAAACTTATATCTAAACTATGTAAATAAACATAGAATTTATCAAGTAATAATAATGAATATAATCATAAATATTCACCTCAGCAATTGTAAATAATATATTAAAAACTTACTTGAAGTTAAAGATTACTAACTTCATAATTTGTTTTTCAACTGAATCTCTTGTAGCTCTCTGAAGACTTTATCATGTGAAAGCTTTTTGCGTGTGTTATTAACTCCACTTTTTACTCAAAAGTTTTCAAGAAAAGTCTAACTTATCCAGTGCCTCAATAATCAGAACCTCGAGTAAACATGTAAGAAAGTCAAGAAAAATAGCAGCCCATGAAACTCAAATGTTTAGCACGAAATTGAAAAATAAGAATATAGCTTGCGAGGCATGGGTCCTGCTCGTTTTGGCACAAGCTCAAGTGGTGGCCATGTAGGTCTCCTTCTCTTTCATTATTTATTTTTTTTTTTTTCTTTGTTCATATGTTGCCGACAAGCCCCATGCCTTTTGACTTTTCTTCTCCTGTAGGAAAAACTAATATAAATTATTAGTTCAATATAATATGCCAACCACTCTCGAAAGCTAATGGAATTTATTAGTCAATTATGGCATGCTAAATCATTAAAAAAAATTTCCTGTCTTTGCTAGCTGGAGGCTTGAGCTAATAATGAAAGCACCGGTTCCTGAAAACCAACTCTCCGGTTCTTCTCTGCAGTGTTGTGCTCGTCGATGAACTTCACCAAGTCCAGGAACTCCTTAGACTGACCGAACCCATCTTGAGAACCCATGGTGAGGTCGCTGCTAATTGACGTGCATGGTGTAGAGATTTTGAGCTCAGCGTTTGGCTCTGGTGGAGGGTAATGACCACCAAATAACTCTGAAACTTTAATTTCTGAGTAGGCGTAGCTTTTGATCTGCCCATGGCTTCTCAAATCCTCATGATCTGAAGGACTTGCAATCTTGCAAAGGGTAGTGGGTATTTGATTTCTGAAGAAGACGGAATGGCAGGCAGCGTGCTAGTGGCTTAAGCTCGTGCTGATAACGTGTTATGAACTCAATGAAAAGAGAGAGTTTCAAGAGATTGAGAGAGAACGGGAAGATGAGATTCTCTTATTGATTTGTATATCATATAACATCAATATACCCATATATATAGAGTTACAAAAGAGACTATGCTTTTGACGACTAGCACTATGCATTTGACGGCTAGCTAACTATGCTTTTGACGACTAGCACTATGAGTTTGACGGCTAGCTCACTATGCTAGCACTATGCATTTGACGACTAGCTAAATGTGATTATACAATTCAAGATAGTTTATAACATATTATATAATTTATAATTATTAACCTTTTTAAAAATTTATACGTAATAATATGTATAACTATAATTAATTATTAATAAATTAAAAATAAATAAATTGACGTGATGTGATATAATATATTAAGTTATAAATATATTTTTTTAGCAAAATTTAACTTAATCAAACCACACAAAATTAGTAAATCAAATATTGGTAATTATATTTGTAGATGAATGGTTTGAATTTTTTTAATGTTAAGAGAAATGGATATATAAATATACGATTGGTCAGATCTGTGTCTCTCTCAACACTCCAAGCTGTATGAAATTATGTGAAGCTAGGACTCAACCTTAATTAGGGTCATGTGTGTTGCGCCAATATTCTCCAATTGCAAGCACATTATACGTACATGCCACCGATCGCACGCGAGTTCGTATAATGATCAACATGTTGATTATAAACATGCAGATATTAATTGGTACGTTGGAACTTCACAGCTCGATCGGAGCTGATTGGATTGCAGCTCCAACAGAAAATGTAACTTCTTAGTTGGGTAATTCTACTCTTAGGCCCCTTCTCTCCAATACCACATACCAGTGAGATGGATTTGTTTTAATTTTTGTTTTCAAAATTAGGACTGATCATTTGGATTTCAACCCAGGAACCCGGGTCTCAAATCCGAGCCGGAGTTAACCCAGGTCAAATCCAGTCCGAAAATTGGAAGTATCCGGATTTTGAAAAAGTTGGATTTCGAGTTTCGGGTTGAACCTGGGTTTTAATTTTAATAAACCTGTGTCAGATTGTAGCCACTTTGATTATGTGATTATGAATTATACTTGATCACGTTTTGCTATTTTTATAACAATTATCCAAACTAACCATAGAGATGATGTAATGCTACAAAAGTTATAAGCACCCACTTGATTAACAAACAAAATGACAACAAATCTGGAAAAATACATCCAGAATACAACTAGTCAAAAGTAATGCTTAAAATGTGCTTGAATCCAGTGAAGAGGACCATGAACAACAGCATATGACAACCCATCAGACTGTAAAATAAAAATAAAAAAAGAGACATTAGTTTATTTATAATATCAACTTATAGCAAAAACTACGTGGTCAGCCTCATATCAAATTAGGATATGATCTACTACTTCTCTATTTGTGGTATAAATCCGGTCTCAAGGGCCATTAACCAAATTGGATTTACATAAAACAAATCTCATTCAGCATCGATCATTGCAAAGGCCAGCTAGCTAGTAGCTTTCGCTCTTGCTAGCTACTTAGAAATTAGAAGTCATGCTAGAAAGGAATATGATACCATATATGCTGTAATCAAACAAAAAATTAAAATAGATCGTGAGTACTGGTCATATTGAAGGAAATAGTACTTTTGGACACATTGAGAATATTTTGAGGTAGACACAAGAAAAAAGATAATCAAAAACTTTATCGGATGCTCACATTTACCTAACATTCCAACTTAGGGCCTTATAATAATATTATCTTATTTTAAAGATTGTGGTTTGTAACCATGGCAATAAGAAATATGAAGTAACCCCCTCCTCCCCGGCAAGAACAGCAAAAAGAGACTCAAGAGTACTGGGAAAATATGCTATAGGCCGGGAGTCATGTGAAAATGTAGTCAAAAGGTTAAACAAGAGATCACCCCAAATCACACCAAATATCTTCAACAATAATTGACATGCAGCTAGCAAGCTAGGAACTTCTCTGAAAATGACAAAACAATGTCTCTTTGCTTGTCGGCTCAGATTCGTCACCCTATTTTTGAAAACTTAAAATTTCAAAATTATTATTTATGGAATCAAACCATTCAAGAATAGCAAGTTAACAGAATAATAAACTATCCGGATAAACAATTAGTCCAGCTCTTCATCATATCCTCAATATTCACAATTAAGGCCCTGCAAATTGAAGAACATATATATCTTCAGTACTAAGAATTAATTGATAGATAAATAGAACAGATAAAAGTTTTACTTATTCTAATTCTTTTCAATATGATTGGGAAGGCTAATTCACAGCCGTCTGCTGTGAAGATAAAGTTAGATAATCATCTAAAAAAATATTAAAAACATAGAGTTAGATATATAATAAATTAAGTTAGATAGATATTAAAAAAATATTTCAAGTTTCAAACTTACATTCAAGGTCCATCAACTCTATGTATTCTTCCAATTCCTGGATGTCGACAGGTTTGGTCCTAAACCAATTTTGGGTGCAAATGAGAGTTTCGACAGTCTCTGGAGACAATAAGCTCCTAAAAAGATTCAAGATGCGACCTCCAGTGCTGAATGTGGATTCCGATTGGGAATTTGGCAAAACTTTGATATTTTCTTATGCAATCTCCAATTGCAATCAATAAAATGTACAGTAATGTACATGTAGTTCATGTTTTGCACCGATGTCTAGGTATCAGTGGTTAGACAAATTCTTTGACCATCTAATAATTTATTTAGCTGTATCTTCTATTCGTTATATAACTTAATACAATCCATTTTTAGAATGAGTCGAGATGGTAATGTAAATCGAGGCTCTAAATTAGCCACATATTCAATAAGCCCTAAGTGCTCCACTAGCCTAAAAGGCAATTCACACCTAATAAAAATTTTGCAATTGATACCCTAAGTTTTTCAGCGTCTTACTTTACTAGACCTTGTGGGCTACATACTCTTACATCCGCACCCCTTTTACCACTAGAGGATTTACTTTTTCTAACTCCTCTAATCCTAAAAGGGAAATTTTCACATACATTATAAAGGTGATGATTCATAGAAGAAGTGGCATTCCTGTAGTGGCAGCTATACTGCTTACCACAATGATTGCACTTAACTTTTGAGTTATTGGGGTCAATAGGTAGCATTTTCACAAAGTGTTCCCAAACTACCGATTGGTTACTAGGTGTTTTCTTGAATTTTTTGGGTAAATATAGGATGGAATGGGTAGACTGTTGTGTAGATATGAATAAAGGGGTTGGAAGATTCCCATGCTCCTCCATATGAACTGAAAGAGAAAATGAGTCACTACCAATCCCTTAAGTTGTACCGACATTACAACTCACAGAAGAGAGTGTTATCATTGGGTTTTGGCCAACAACAATAACAAAATCTGAAAACCAAACCCAAGAGTGTGATCCATACATATTCTAAATGATATGTAGTTTTAGGCAATTATGTACACTTATTCATCTAAAGTATTTGACAATTTGTTGTAATACTTTATGACTTAGCCACAAATGTGAAATCCCCAATCAAACTCAGCCACAAATGTGAGCAATTTTAAATTATGGATAAGGACATGAGATCAAAACACATTCTACATACCAATGGCAATGGTAGATCATCAGAATCTTCCCGGCCCTCAGAAGCTAGCAAGGTTCTCAATATATATTTTTTTGAGATCTCCCAAAATCAACAACCAGAGAACAAATATTTCAAAAAAAAAATAGAGAACAAAAGAAACGGCTGAAGACAACAGATCTAACCCAAAAGCTAGCGGCAGCCTAAGCTAAACAAACTCATTTAACTTTTCAAAATGGGTAAATAGACGCAAAAACTATAAGCATCAAATGACCAAAACAAGATAAAATCAACTAACAGGAGCATCTAGGATGATGAAGGTGGCATTATAAAAGCTTCTACTTACATATGTCGATGAAGATGAGGTACGAGGATGAAGATGACGACTGGATTTTCGCAAGGACTGAGGATGAAGATGACGGCTGGTCTGAAATTACGGATTAAAAAAAAAAAACTTGGGTATCGGGTTTCAAAATGTGGGTTTCGGACTGGATTAAATCCGGTTTGAAAATCGCAACTAGACACCAAGTTATCCAAATTCTGGTCTGGACCAGATAAAAACCGTCCCATATGAACAATACTCCTCAAAATGCACATTTTAAAAACCGGCTCACATGAAAAATCCTTCTCAAAATGCACATTTTACTCCCACTCCCCCCCCCCCCCCCCCCCCCCCCCCCCCCCAAAATAAGAATCCCAAATCATTATTGTACAAATTTTTTTCCCCATCCCCACGTTCTCCCTCAAGCCTTCGCCTCTCCCCCCACCTTCACCTGCCTCCGAGGTTCTCTCTCTCTCTCTCTCTCTCTCTCTCTACATGGCTGGGTTATTTTTACACTTATTTTATAGGTCTCCTCTTCTTCTTTCGATGTGTTTGTTTGTACATGGCTGAGTTCTTATTATGAACATGGCAGATTTTATATGGCCCAACTCTGTCCTCTTTATTTAGGTTTTCCTCAAATACAAAATCGTATCTTTATATAGAAGGATTTGATTTTTTTTTTTTTTTTCTCTGCAATGTGAAAGCTGGAGGTGGATTAAAATGTTGATGCTTGAGATAGAAGGATTTTATTTTATTTTTTTTCTCTGCAGTACTAAAAAACACAACTGAAAGAAATTGTGCAGTAGTAGTTAGTGGTCTGTAATCTATGGGGATGGAGTAGTATGAGCGAATCCACTACTGGGTAAACCTTTAATCTGTCTAACAATTATTAAATTTTCAATATCTGTCTAACATATAATGTAGTTAAACCTTTAATCTCTTGCTTCTTCGTAGTACTTTGCTCCAATATCTGTCTAACATATAATGTAGTTAAACCTTTAATCTCTTGCTTCTTCGTAGTACTTTGCTCCAATATCTGTCTAACATATAATGTAGTTAAACCTTTAATCTCTTGCTTCTTCGTAGTACTTTGCTCGATCTTCATGTCTTTGGTCTAAACAAAAGTAATCAATAACAGGCCATATCCCTTCCTCTCCTTGCACTGATTCTCCCTTTGTCAAGCTCTTCGATTTCTCTTTCAATGATCATAGTGGCCGAATTCCTAGAGGACTAGGGGGTGTTCCAAACTTTTCGGGCAGGTTTCATTCTCTCTCAGGGTTTATTCCGCATGATATATATAATGCAACAGCATTAGAAGAAATCTCCGTACCTTCCATTTGATGGTAATTTATGATCATGAAGAATCTAGAAGGCCTATAATTGCATTGAACCAAAAAAGGGTTTGTTCTTTTTGCATTATAACTATATGATAATTTAATCACTTCAATAATTTAGAAGTGCAATATGGTGAAATGGTTCATGCGTTTCTGTTCTTTTTGCAGCTTTTGAAATGCTTTAGGGATTAATTGATGACTCCAGCCTCACGAGTGAGCAAGGTCTATTGCTTCGCTGTTGATGCTTGATACTCACGGCTTCATCTGTACCTTCTAGTTACTGCAGAACATGTTCTCCCATGCAATTACTGCAGAATTGTGTTTAGAACCATGTGGTACCTCGGAAATTTTAGGATTATTGTGATTTGTTTTTCATGTTCTTCCGTATATATTTGCACCAATGTACAGAACATATTGTAAGATATGATTTCAATTAATCAATTTAATATCCATCACGGTATCAGAGCATACCCTTGTGTGCTTCCTCTGTTTCTACTCTTGAAAAACAGAGCATCATTCTACTGCATTTCAGTGTCCAGATTCGGTAATATGCTCAAGAGTTTTCTTCAAAGTAAATATATTATTGCACAAAGGCTTCAGTGGAACAGCGTAAAGAAATGAGGAGAGGTGGCTACCATAAGATCGCCAGAGCAGTGTCACATTACATCGAACGATAATACACAGAATTAAATTTTTGTATTGCTGTATAAAGAAGAAGTTTCACCCTATTATTTTCAATTGGCCGATTGTAACAGAAGGTACGATTACAGTTCCCGATCCGATATGAACATATGCACCTACAACGAATTTTGGATGAACTATAGCACCAATTACTATGAGTGCTGTCGGATCAATGCAAGCTGACTTGTGGAATGCCCCACCTCCATTTTGACATCGCCGAAATTCTTGGTGGCTTAGTCCAGCACCATCCTCAAATCTTGACATTCAGTGCATGTTACAAATTTCCAATTAGTGCATGAGTGAAGTGAAAGTCCATTAGAAATTCAACAATTTTTATATTGGAAGAGAAACGCTAAGCCCAGAAAGACAAGTGAAATTACATATGGGAACCTAACAATCAACTGTAACAAAACAGATGCAATTCGGCTTCATAATGCATGTCAAAGACGCATCAAAATAAGAAATTTCTGTTGAATTTCAGGAAAAATATATATATATATATATATATATATATATATATATATATATATATCATCATTTATAATACACCTTAAGCTAAGCAATACTATACTACACAGTTAGTGTTTAGGATACTGCCTAAACTCATTTTTTCCAAGCTTTTCACCTTGATTTTCTAACAGTTACAAGCTTTATCAATGAAACACAAACAACACATATAGAACATGATATTGCAAGCTTTGTAACTGGATCTACCCTCCTAGACATTTCCACAAACACTACCACTCCAAAACAACTTCAAACCTCATCTGTCAACATGATGTACCAGACATATTAGAGGAAGTACTAGACCTAGTTTGGCAATTTGCCACTGAGAAATGACGACGACTACTTTTTCACCATGGAGATAACGCATATAGGCCTTGACTATTCGCTTGGTGCTTGTTGTAAATGAGGTGAGATATTGGAGAGGAGAAGGAGCCCAAGTTGTATGGTTTTCGAATAGCTTGTGCCATGGCGAGAGAGAGAGAGAGAGAGAGAGAGAGAGAGAGAGAGAGAGAGAGAGAGAGAGAGAGAGAGAGAGAGAGAGCGCAAAATGACTGCAATGTTAGGCTGCAAAAGAGTTGGAAAATGTTTCACTTTGAAAAGTGGGAGTGGAACTACCTCGGATGTCTGCTTCTGAATATGTTTAGAAGAGTAACGAAGGAGAGGACAAAATTTTTGTAAAGTTTTTCATTTTGATGCACAATCTTTCTATCTCCACAACTTAGCTGCAACTGATTTAGCTCAGAGGACTAAGATCGATATCAAGAAAAATGGGTAAACAATGAAAATTAATATTATTTCCCAATTACTTACTTTGAGAAAGAGAATGAACAAACAAAAAAGAATACAACTGATAGGGAGGGATTCTAGGGTAAGAAACCACTCACCCTTTGATGGGGATTGTGCAAATGGGCTGTGCAGAAGGGCTTGGGATTACTTGAAAGAGAGACGGCGTCGTTGGTGACAATGGGCAGAGGAGGTTCAATACAGGTGGGGAGGAGATTTGACACAGGCTGGAATTCAACATGGGTAGAAATTCGAATGGGAAGAATATCAAAACTTCCTATCGAAAGAGGTGTGTTTCAAATAAGAAAAATGTTAGAATGCACGAAGGGTGGAGGCACGAAAGTATGAAAACTCCATTTTACTCTTCATAAAAGAATCCCTTTGCACACTAATTAAAAGAACAGAAACGCTTTAGACCGGTCACTCCTATAAATGGAGAATAACGGAGGTCAATCAGAATTTGTCACGTAAGAGGTAAATTTTAAACTCACTACTGCGCGATGCAGGGGATAATTTTAAACCCACTCCTACTTTTCGTCTCCCTTTCTTCTATCTGAACTGAAATGAAAACTTCTCTCTCCTCTCTCTCTCTCTCTCTCTCTCTCTCTCTCTCTCTCTTAGAAACCCTAACATTAAATCGTGTTTTCATCCAAATATGTGCCTCTATAGACCCGTTTATCTATTTTTTTCCTGGATAATTCTGTTTGAGTTTTCTTTTGTTACGAGTCTTTGTTAGGTCGATATCTCTATACGTTTATCTCAACTCGTTCTGTGCTGCTTGGATGATGAAAAGTTCTATTTTTGTTTCTTTATGGTCTTGGAAGTCGTATTTTGTCTTTGCTTTATAGTTTCATGTGAATCTGGCTGTGGGGAAACTCCAGAAAAACAAGTTTTGATGGAATAAAATATGATAATGGGGTCTGCAGGACGATTTTTTTCATTGTTTTGGTAACTTAATGATGGGGCTCTGGTTTTGTGCCATAGAACTGAGATACAAGAAAAATTTTATGGTTGCTAATTTGTTGTGTTGGGGATGAACTTTTGGTAGTTGGGGTTCTGGCTAGGGTTGCAAGATATATATTAGCATAGTTATTTTAATGGAAATGTGGTCACTGATGGAAATGTGATCACTGCGATTAAAAATTTAAAACAAGGCATTAGGTTCTTTTAGTGAAGTCTTTTTGAGTTGGCTTGAGCATTAGTCGCCTAATTTTGTAACAAATATGTGGGGCGAATTTCGTAATATTTTATTATCCCATTGTCAAATGTTTCTTTAGTTTCTAACTTGACATGGCTGATACAGTTGGTTAAAAATGAAGGTTGTGGCTAGGGAAAGAGATGGTCATCTTCTACAACAGAGACAGAGTATGGCCTGTTGTAAAATTTTAAGAAATAAATTGAGAGAAAAATCTTCCTACCTTTGAGTCAATTTAGTTATGTTCTTGGCGCTACTGGTTAAGTTTGGATCTTGCATTTTAAATCTACTTATTTGATGCAGATGGTTGGGTAGAAACAGACAAGCAAAGTAGAAGACGACTTTTGCGTACTGCAATCACTTGGTTCGAAACAGAGAAGGAGAAGATTGGGTTCAAAACAAAGAAGGAGAAGAGAGGAGAGAGATTTGCTTTCCGTGTCACGTGAAGAGAGAGGTCGAGAGGGGGGTCTCGTTTCCCTGCATTGTGGCACTCTGAATTTGTTTCTGTCTCCCTTACGTGGCCATCACCTATTGGCCTCCAATAAAAATGTGTTGTAGGATTAGCCGATTTTAAGTTATTCTCTTAAAAGAAAGTCGGTGGGAAGCTTTTGTCTCCAACTACATGTCGTTGATAATAATGTAGATCATTTTCTAGTTCTATCTTCTTATGCGCATCCATGACTTTTATTCAGCAGTTGTAAATTTTTAAGAAAAATTTGAGATTGTACATAAAAACGATTACTTTAAGGAAAAAAAAAAAAAAAACACTACAAATCTTGACCATGTCTGCTGCTCTACAATTTTTTTTCAAAATTTTTTTAAATTGTAGAAGGTTAAAGTATACACATATAAATGAAGATAAAATAGATACTTCCAATTTAGTTAAAAATCATCAAGTAAACATACAAATCAAGATAAAATGCAAAGAGTGCTTTCACCAAATTCAATCAGCTACCAAATAAAAAAAGCGTTGAAGAGAACCTAAAGAAAGAGTTAGAGAAGGTACTGGGTATTGGCAGCTGCCAGAACTGAAGAAATAGGAACTCATAACTATAAAGGAAAGACCTTAAGGCAGCATTTGGTTACAATTTATTTTTTAATTTAGATTATTTATAAATTATTCTTGTTATTATTATTATTTTATTCTTATTATTATTTTATTCTAATAAAAATTAGAATAATAGAAAATTAGAATTCTATTTTTAATTAGAATTATATTTTTAATTATATAGAATATATATAGAATTATAGAATATATATAGAATTTAAATTCTAATAAAATAAATATTAGAATTCTATTCTAATTATTAATTAGAATAAAATAAATATTGTTATTATTATATTATTATAATTAGTATAATTATATTTTAATATATAAATTCTAAATTAGAATATATAATATAAATAATTTTTTAATTAATATTTTAAAATAATTTAATTTTTTTAAATTTTAAAATAAAAATAATATTATAATAATATTTTATTTAACCTTCAATTCAGTTTATAATTTAAATTAAAAAAATATAAAAAAAAAAATTAATTATAGTGAAAGAAAAAAGTTAAAGGACTTTCAAGTCCGCTATATTCGGCGTATCATGAGGGGGGTTGATCCAAAAAAGTCAGTAGTGAACAAGATGGGGAGACATGGGAGGTAGAGGGAATTTTGGTGGCAGACAGGTGTCTTTCCAACATCTTTAGATGGGAAGAGATTTGACTTTTATTATTTTTTATTTTATTTTTTCTGTACTTATCCACTGGACACAATTTGTGCCGTGTCATGCTATACAGGAGACTTTCCCATAGCAGCTCTCTTTAAATAATTAAAAAAAAAAAAAAACAATTACCGTATAGAGTATCCAAAATTGCACACCGTTACAGTGATCGATATCTATCAAAACTCAAAAATATCTCATAGAACCCAGACACAAAAGGCAATCATGGAAGACATCCTGCTTTACTCATTCCTCTCACTCCTCAGCTTCCTACTTGTTTTTGCTCTCAAGTTTTACTTCCAAACAAGAACGCTCCCCAAACACCTCCCACCCAGCCCACCCAATCCTCTGCCTATCTTGGGTCATCTCCATCTCCTTAAAAAACCCCTCCACCGTACATTTCACCGCCTCTCGCAGAAATACGGCCAGGTTTTCTCTCTTCGCTTTGGTTCTCGCCTCGTGGTTGTAGTCTCCTCCCCATCCGCAGTCGAGGAATGTTTCACCAAGAACGACATCGTGTTAGCCAACCGCCCTGCCGGGACCGTAGGCAAGCACCTCGGCTACAACCACACCACCGTCGTAGCAGCCCCCTATGGCGATCACTGGCGCAATCTTCGTCGCATAAGCTCCCTCGAGATACTCTCGACTAACCGTATCAACATGTTCTCGGGCATACGAAGGGACGAGATCAAGCGCTTGCTCCGAAAACTATCACATAACTCGTGCAAAGATTTCGCCAAGGTGGAGCTGAAATCATTGTTCACGGAGCTCACATTTAACATCGTAATGAGAATGGTGGCGGGGAAGAGGTACTATGGGTACGGGGAGGACGTGAAGGACGAGAAAGAAGCGAGACAGTTTAGGGAGATAATGAAAGAGGTAGCAGCTAATGCAGGGGCGTCGAATCCTGGAGAATTTGTGCCCTTGCTTAAATGGATCGATCTTGGGGGTTTGGAGAAGAGAATGAAGAGACTTGCTAAGAGGACCGATGCGTTCTTGCAGGGCCTTATCGATGAGAAGAGGCGTGAGGAGGAGCAGGGAAATACCATGGTTGACCATTTGCTTTCTCTGCAGAAATCACAGCCTGAATATTATACTGACCAGATTATCAAGGGGCTTTTACTGGTAAGTGCAGTGCATCCCTTTTTCCAACCTTTTTTTTATTCTATTTTGAGCATGAATGATTTTTTATTTTTTATTTTTATTTTTTTTATTATTATTATTTTTTTATGTGGCGGAGAAAGTAGGTTACAGAAATGCTATTCTCGTTGACAGTTTCTTTGGTCCCGCCAGTTGTTTTCAGGACCTCGTTTATCTTCATAAAATTTTTAATTTTTTTCCATCATTATAATTATTTTTTATATAAATCTTAAAATAAGAATAATATTAAAAAAATATTTTAATAATATTTTATTAACTTTTAACTTTTATCTCAGCTAATCTTATCTTATCCTATCTTATTTATAAAAATAAACGAAGTCATTTAATTATTAAAGAAGTATTTTTTAGTGATATATTATAAATTTTTTTAAAAAAATATTTAAAGATGTAAAAAATAAATTAGAAAAACAAAATATATAATTTTGTACTTATTGAGACCCGTCTTGTGCTACTGCTCAGTAAATAAACCTAACGAGAAAACTACACACCATGCCACCATCCCAAAATAAAAAATAAACGTAATGAGAATTACAAATTACGACAATCGATCGCAGTCTTGTACTAAATTTATTGAACAGTGATTTAATATGAAATTTGAGCACCTCATAATAGTGATGGATAGGGGCGATTTGCAAAGGTACATTAGAAAATGTTCGGCTACTCTCAAGATTCAAGCCTTATCTATAAAATATTTTTCTATTTTAAATTTTTTTATCTAATTTTATTTGAACACACAAATCGATATCATTTTTTACCAATTATATAAATATATATTAAAAATTATATTTAAACAACTTTTTTATTTTATTTAACTGTTTTCAAATTTTTGATATAATATTTATTTAAAAAATACTTTTATTCAATATCCTATATATTCTTTCTAAAATTTAATAAAATATCTTTATTCAAACTATTTTATAATTATTATTAACAAAATTTTGAATAGAAGAAATTTTGGATATAAAATGGAATATATATATATATATATATATAGTTGTTGGATAGAAGAAAGTTTGGTACAAGAAGATAGTTGGATGAAAAATTATGTAGATATGATTGCAGCCCCTCTTTACATAGGTGAATCCTATAAGGGGACTTTATCGAAGACCACTAATAAGGGGACACATCAGCTGAGTTCATGAAACATGATTAAACCTGGCCACATCGAAATGCCTATACCCTTTGCAAAATACCCAACTTGGGGAATAGATTTCATCTCTTCCCCTTTTCATAACTCCAGCCGCACGATTTATCGGAATTGAAATCTCCTACTTCAGATTGGCAAACTCAGACTAGCGACCCATATCATCGCACCCACACTCACAAACCAGTGCACCCACAGTTGGGTTACTGATAATTGGGTTCCGTGTCTGTGTTAAATTCTTAGTTGTTGTTAATTCAAAGAATTTGAAAAGTCGGATTTGCGTTTTTGTTCTAGACAGTCTATTGTTTCCTCAGAAATTTCTCTGAACCGAGAAGCTTGTCTGAATGATGAATTAATCATTGGAAGCAATAAGAAAGAAACTACACCTCATTTTCAAAAGCAAATGATCTTAAGTTTGGTTTTATCTTCTCTTTCTTCATATCCATCGAAATCAAACTACAGAAAAACTGTTGGTTTAATTTTACTTGGTTGATTTTTCACAAATCTTTGGTGTTATAGGAGGGAGAGGGAACTTATAGCAATGTGTATGTGTATAAAGCTTGAGATAGAGACATCAAAAAGATTGTTGCTCTAAAGAAAGTCTGTTTTGACACATTTGAACCTAAAAGTGTTAAATTCATGGCGCAAGAGATAATGATATTGTAGCAATTCAATCATCCCAACATAATAAAACTAGAAGGATTAGCTACTTCAAGACTGCAATACAGTCTCTATCTAGTTTTCGATTTCATGCAAATAGATTTGGCAACAATCATCTCTCGTCCTCAGAGAGAGAGAGAGAGGGAGAGAGAGGTTGGGTCTCGAAAGATGACTCCTAATAATTTGATTTTCCTCTACTACTCACACCCACCGAGTGGAACATATATCCCCTATGTGGCCTACATCCATTGGTTGCCATTGTTTGGAAAAATAACGGATGAACCTGTTTAATGTTATTCTCATATGATTGTCAAATAAAATAAAGTTTGGTTAAAAAAAGATTGTTGGATTGGAAAATGGAGTACATATAGTTGTTGGGTAGAAGAAAATTTGATAAAAAAAATATAGTTGGATGGGAAATATAAAAATTTGATTTGTAATTAAGACATTTATATAGAATTTAAGATGAGTTTAATTATACGTTTGTGGTTATTAGCATTAAATGACAATTGAAAAAAATAATTTTTTAATCCATAATTTAATTAGAATATGATTACAAATTTACATATAATAGGTAGAATAGTAAACTATGATAAAATAAAATAAATTAATAATTTAAAAAAATTATTTTAATTATTAATTACTCATTATTATATAATAAATAAATAGATAATCCAATGTGGAGATTTGATATGAATAGCCAAAATCGAATTCATCTTATATTATTTTATTGATATATAATAAAAAAAATAGCTATTCTAATGTGGAGATTTATTTGAATAGGATAACTACAAATCAAATTTATCTTACATTCATAAAAAATTTCCTTTAATTTTGACTAATCTATTGAGAATGATCTAATTAAGACAATTGCTTGCTCCGATATTCTTGTTGAAACTCCTTTAAGAATTTCAATCTTTTCTAAATCTTTATTCTTCGTCTATTAACATAATATCTACTCGTTAAAAACAAATTATTAATTCGTTTGTACTTGTTTGTCAATCATTTGAGATAATTAAAATGGTTACATCAGTACTTTTAGCGATTGTTTTCGTTTATTTTTTGTTACCTTTATAATATCTTGTAATCATTGTTTTAACCATTTGAATGATTAATACCAAATAGGTCTTCTTAGCTGGGGGGACTGATACGTCGTCGGTGACATTAGAATGGGCAATGTCTTGTCTACTCAATCATCCTGAGGCATTGAAAAAGGCTAAGGCTGAATTGGATGGTCAGATTGGGCAAGAAAAATTAGTTAACGAATCAAGTGTCTCTCAGTTGTGCTACCTTCAAAATATAATCTCAGAGGCTTCTCGGTTGTATCCTGCTGTACCATTACTACTACCCCACGTGTCCTCCGAAGACTGTACCATTGAAGGATACGATGTGCCGAGCAACACAATCGTTTTGATCAATGCATGGGCCATACATCGAGATCCGAGTGTATGGGACAATGCAACTGATTTCAAGCCTGAGAGGTTCAAAAGTGGCAAAGCTGATGCACACAAACTGATGCCATTTGGATTGGGAAGGAGGGCTTGTCCTGGGGCGAGTCTTGCCCAACGCATGGTGGGCTTAATTTTGGGATCATTGATTCAATGCTTCGAGTGGAAGAGGATCAACGATGAAGAGATTGACATGACTGAGGGTCATGGAGTCATCATGCCCAAAGTTGTGGCATTGGAGGCTATGTGTAAAGCTCGCCCCATCATGAATAAGCTTAACTCTGCGTCTGAATTTGTGGATGTTATTTGATTTGAGCAATGTCATCTCGAGTTACTGGATGTATGTGAGGGAGTCCTAGCATAACGAGGAGTCTTATAGGGTACGAAGATAACGTAGGGGTTGTAGTTGTCAGTAAGGGAGTAAATATCCATGTTTGTAATTATCAATAAAGGGATGAATACCCATGCCGTGTTATTACTAGTTGATGTTTTGCTTTAAAAGTCTAGTAGTAGTGAGTAGTACTTATTTTTTTTTTTTTTTTGAAGGGGGAAATGCATCTGCATTCATTCATAATCGAAGTTACAACTGTGACTTATCAATACAGGAGACCCGACTATAAGTCAACTAACGCAACTGCTCAGGAGCTTCCCCGTCAACAAATTTCTTTGTGACGGACATTGTCTAAACTTCTACACCTTCTCTCCTGACAACAAGTCAGAAGAGAAAGCGCTCTATCAAAACCAGAGCTTAAACAACCTTCCTTCCGAAGAAGAGAGGTACACACCCGCTCCATCCTCCCAAGGAGGAGGAGAATAACCAAACTCTCTCCTCCCAAGGAGGAAGAGTACTAACACCTACCTTCCTCCAAAAGAGGAGTAGGACTAACACCCACATTCCTCCAAAAGAGGAGTGGGGCATAAGCCTATTTTATTATTTATAAAACTAAAGCATAATTACTACAAAAAACTAAATGGGCCGGTCAAACTAAATGGCCCAGCCTGAACTACAGGCCCTGCCCAAGCTAAAGATCCAGCCCGTAGGGCCATGGGGGCCCAACCCTGTTAGGGTTTCATCTCAACACAAGCCGCCGCTATGATGCCCCCAAATTCCGTTTGGGATCGGACAGATATTTGAAGCGTCGAGACATGCAACACAAGGTTACCTGCCCCCGTTCATGACATATAAGATGCAATATTCCTAACATGCATCTAACAATATGCAATATTCGCAGCGGATAAATTTTTTCTTTAGCAATACTATGCACCAAATTGAAAATATCCCAAATGCTTAAAACATACTTCATACATAAAAATCCATTGAACAACTAAGATCACAACACTAGTCCAAAATGGTTATGATCCAAAAAGTAGTAGAGATGCAACTCAATCGTACAAGTAGTAATTTACGTTAATTACTATATCAACATTTATGTCGCACCGTCACTTAGTCAACTGTGTCTAGTTGATCAGCTCCTGATTCTCCTTCAGGTCCTGTAACAAGATCTACCATTCGGGGGGAATGGTAGTTGGGACTACCAAAGTGAAATTTGATTACAAATCTCAGCAAGTTAACAAAAAACTTCCATACAGACTAATGATACATGTATGACAGTAAAAGCATAAATGCATAATCAAATTCATAAGTAATTAAAGCATAACTTAGCGTATAACATAGCATAATTGACATAGCTTAAATTGAATCATGAACTGAACTTGACTTGACATGAACTTGATCTGAAACTTGACTTAGCATGAACTTGCTCTGAAACTTGAATTAACATGAAAACTACATACTCCACAGTTGTTGTGGCCCCATGTATTCTACACAAACTTGACTTAACATTAAAAATACATACTCCACAGTTGTTGTGGCCCCATGTATTCTACATAAACTTGACTTAACATGAAAAATACATACTCCACAGTTGTTGTGGCCCCATGTATTCTACGTGTAAATACATACTCCACAGTTGTTGTGGCCCCATGTATTCTACGTGTAAATACATACTCCACAGTTGTTGTGGCCCCATGTATTCTACGCATCACAATTGTAGTAAAATACATACTCCACAGTTGTTGTGGCCCCATGTATTCTACACAAATATAATGTACTCAAGATGAAACGTGACTTGAACATAACTTGAAATACATGACCAACTTGAGATAGAAACATTTCGTAACATGGCATAACATATAATAGACAACATATTTAACATGACATACTTGCAACAGTGAATATTACATGACTTGACATACATGTAATAGATGGCATACTTAGCATGACGTACTTGTAATGTACAGTAATACATAACAGAATATATTATGTAACAGATAAAAATTGATGACAGAATAAATTCTGTATAATAAACAATTACGTGATAACTTGGCGTGGCATGACATATATGATAACACACATACATACACATATATGATAACACACATACATACACAGTAGACTGCTAGTAAGTTAAAAGCTAACTTACCTCGATCTCCGCGTTTCTTATAAAACCTCAAGCGCGATCACGAGGAACTGTAATTAGTGATTCTAAAAGTTAGTACTAAATCACTAATAATTTGAAATATGGAAAAATACTAACTTAAAGAGTAAAATTTCCATTTTACTTCCTACATGTAGGAAAAAGACCGTTTTACCCATAACTTAAGGATTTTGCATACTAACTCCAAAAGTCACCAAAATTTACATGCCTCATGTAAATTTTATCCTCAACTCAAATATCAATTTAGAAAAATTTAAAACTAATCACAACTATTAAAACTCCATAGGGCCGAAATTCTCATATGCTATTTCTATTGATTTTTGTTTCTAACTTGTTTTGATCAACCTTTTGATCTATGACTTATAAATATGTGATCTTCAAACCAAACCATCACATGGTTTAAAAAGATGTCCTAAAACATATATAAGCTTCTAATTCAAGATCACATGGTTAAAAATTAACCAAAACATAAATTTAGCCAAGAACATCCACACTTTGGCTTATCTGAATATCTCTTTGTATAAAATTTCATATCTTTGAAACTAACATCAAATATCTTCAAAATAATAATATAACATGTATATAAGATGCTTAGGATCCTCCAATAAAATTATCAAAGTCATTAGAATAGGTTTAGACCACCAAAGAGTTAAACTTTCTCAAAATAGAAACTGTTTTTCTTCTTCCAGTTTCTAAGTTTCTAAATCTAAGCAAATATTTCATCAAAACCTTCAATCATGCAAAAATCCTCAACCAATAGTCATATATACATGTTAACAATACTCCATAAAAATTTCGGACCAATATCTATCCATTAGCTTGGTCAAAAACTCCAAACTATAACATATTCTCCAGTTTATCTTCCAGAATGACCTTTCTATAGTTTACACAATATTTGACTGACCAAATGATCTTCAAATGGGGAAAATAAGATATCCATGTAAACTAGACTCAAAAAGGAACAACTTATATGAAGGAGACTTTATGATAAAACACTTACAATAGCTTCGAAATGGACATGCAAAAGAACTCCTAAAAGCTGTCCGAGAGAGAATGTTTGATATTCTTTTAAAGAAACGTGTAAATGAAGATAAGTTCGTGGGTGATGGCTGGAGATGCTTATGGAAGAGATAAGGGAGATGATAAGGCTGGAGTTGAGAGTTGAGTGTGGTTTTCTCCTACCCAAAATATCTATAAAATATTATCTCAAAATATTCTATCCAATAATATCTATAAAAATCAGCTCAATATATTTTTCAAATGTGGAGTAGACTTGGAAGAGTAAGGTGGCTAAAATCTTTCTATGTGTATTTTAAATCTCTATTCTTAAGATATTTTCCAAATGTGTATTTTGCTTAGGTGTCATGATCTCACACCTTGATTTCCTTCACAATTCCATCTAATGGTTTCTCTTTGTGCCAAGTATCTAATACTATTCATTATGTGTGGTTAAGATCTTGCCAAGTGTCCAAATAAAATATCGCTATCCTAATTTGGACATTTCACACTATGATTTTGAAAACACTGCGCTCAGTACATTTACCGAGGTTACTATTCACTCCAAAAATAAACGTAATAAACTTAGTACTGAAAAATTCTAAATATTTAATTAAGCCTAGTGGTGTAGACTATAATGTATTCTGACACTTTTAACTATCTCAAATAATTAAAATCGCATTTCTAGCACCATAGTGAGTGATAACACTAACTATGTTGACAGGCTAAAATTTATGCGATTAGTCGATTCGTGTAAACTTACAGAGTTTTCACGAGGTTCCTAAAGTCAATAGAAATTCCTTAATTGAATTTCTAGCGGGCTGTTACAGCCGCCACCCATCTTCTTCCCCCGTCCGGCCCCTGCTCAGCCCTTCATCCCTACAGGTTTCGACAGAAAGTTTGGCCGCTTCACGGAGGAAGCGGCGTACTCCCTGCTCACAGATTACATCACCGTCTCCGTCGCCCGGCCACAATCACCAAACTACTGCAGCTAGATTAAACGAACACAGAGCCAAATCCAAAACCAAAACCACACAGAAACGAAAACCAAACAGAGATTAAACGGACACAGAGCCACCCGAGGCTTATTCCCAACCCCTATTCAAAACACCAGATCTAAACAGATCTAACAACAAAATCGAAAATAAAGAAGAACTAAGAAAAAACCATCAACACTGCGACCCCTGAGATCCGCCACCAACCAGAGGAGTAACCACCATGAGAAGCTTCCGGTCTCCACCCCAAACCCTTTAAAACCTCCATGCAGCTCAGCTTGCACCCCGTAACCACCCTCTGTTTTCCATGGTAAAACAGAGGTCCTTAACCCCGCGGGAAGCACCTCGAGCCAACAAGCAAACCATCATCCCCAGGAGCAAATCACCCGATTCAAACTCACGCCGTAACCCTCTGGGGACCATCCCACAGAAGACTATACAAAACAGTCAAGGATCTCGCCCAAAACCGCAACCGAGAACCTCCACCTCAAAAGAAAAACTCTCCGCCCAGCTGGGTGTAAAAAAAGAAGAAGAAGAGGTCTCAGGTCACAGCCTCTGGTGGAGGCCTCCGGAGCCGATCTTATTTCAGGATAAAACATAGAAAAACAGAAACGGTTAGGGGGGGGGGGGGAGGGAGGAGCCGAAGCTCCACCTCCCTCGGACGGCTACCTGGTTTCTTTTACCCAAGTGAGTAGTACTTATCATATGGAGTCCTAGTAGATATGCAGTTCTTGGTTTGGTCTATATAAGGTTCTAAGATGTAAGAAAAATGGTACTTCTTGATCATATAATGAAATTTGCATATTAGAAGAAATCTGGTGAGACGCCAGAAGTGTACAAATTCTATTTTATTTACTTTGTTGCGAGGTACTCTTACGTCAGTACGTAACTGAATCTCTTACCGAAAGTGAGAATTCTCAATATGTTGTGTATATTCCTCGCTTTTACTAGATTTGGTTGAAGTAATATTCCTTTTCTGTGCGTGTGGGTATGTAGAAAAAGAAGGAAATCACAAAGTATCAAGACACATGAAATCTTCTCCCTCTGCGACTTATTTCCTAACTACCATCGACTTCTCTCTCTCTCTTTGGATTTAAGAAACGTTTCTTCTTATTATTATAATTTTTTTTAATTTCCACACAATATATAATAAATAATTTAATTTTTTTAAATCTTAAAATACTAATAATATTAAAAAATAATATTTTATTCAACTTTCAATTTTTATATCAAATCTTCTTATATCAACTCAATATTCAAACCATACATTTATGTGTTTGAAACCAAATTAAGCTAAGAAGACAATGGCAGATTTGGAAGTAAGATGAAATACAAAATTTTCATCTCAATTCATCTCATCATTATAATTTTTTCAAATATTTACATAAAATATAATAAAAAATTTAACTTTTTCAAATCAAAATTTAATTTTTTTAAATCTTAAAATAATAATAATATTAAAAAATAATATTTTAAATTTTTATTCTCATCTTACCCCCTGCAAACCCGTCCAATGACTCCTGGAGGCTGAATTTATTAACCCTGTTTCGTCGAGTCATTTACAGGTGGTGCCCATGATGATTGTAGGCCCACTTGCCTGCGTACTTGCGTCCGACTATTAAAATTAATTTGAACTAATAATTTTTTTAAGATGTGAAACATACAACTTATAATTATTAACCTTTTTAAAAATTTATATGTAATAATATTTATAACTATAACTAATTATTAAAAAAATAAAAAAATAAAAAAATTAATATAATTTAATATAATATATTAAGCTATCAGAAGCGTTGAAAATGAGTCAGACTGTTTAAATTAGAAGAGCAGCCCTCTAATGAAATGGTGACGTGTAGGAAAAAAATACAATATGAAAATGCAACCTCACCACACAAAATCACCACAAGTTTATGCTTGTGTTTTCTTTTCTTCATTTCAAACAAGCCAAACTCTTTTATATGTTGACATTGTCGTCATCAGTTCCCATGGATATGGATGACATGATATCGTATGAAGAAAATGAGCGTTTCAAACATGAGGTTTAGAATCTCAAGTTTATGTAAAAGTGTTTAAAAAATCTCTCTCTATTTTTATTGACTCTGGTCTATCTTTTAAGAGATATTCATAGCATGCATCATTCCTATTTCTCTTCTAATCATACATGGTCTATCCTTTGGTAAAGGTTTTGTGAAAATATCTACTAACTCATCGTGTGTATTTGTGAACTCTAGTATTATATCGCCTTTCTGCACATGATTTCGAAGAAAATGATATCTTATTTCAATATGCTTAGTTCTAGAATGTTGTATTGGGTTCTTTGAAAGATTTATAACTTTTGTATTATTAGATTTGATTGGAATGTGATTATACATGAGTTTAAAATCTTCAAGTTGTTATTTCATATAGAGAACTTGAGCACAACAACTACCCACAACAACATATTCTACCTCAGCAGTAGATAGTGCAACAAAATTTTATTTTTTACTAAACCAGGAAACTAGTGCATGACCTAAGAAATGACATGCTCTACTAATACTTTTTCGATCTATTTTACAGCCAGTATAATCTGCATCTGTGTAACTGATTAGATCGAAAGATGTGTGTTTAGGGTACCATAACTTTAGATTAATTGTACCACTAAAATATCTAAGAATGCGCTTAACTGCAATTAAATGTGATTCTTTTGGAGATGATTGAAAGCGTGCATATAAGCACACACTCAACATAATATTTGGTCTATTGGCTGTTAAATATAATAAGCTATCAATCTTACCTCGATATATTTTCGAGTTAACTGGCTTACCAGATTCATCTTTATCAAGTTTAGTTGATGGGCTCATTGGTATTCCAATTTCCTTAACACTTTTTATCCCAAACTTCTTCAGTAATTCCTTAATATATTTTGATTGATTGATGAATATTCTACTTTTTACTTACTTAATTTGCAATCCAAGAAAGGATGTAACTTCTCCCATCATGCTCATCTCAAATTCTTTCTGCATAGTTTTAGCAAAAACTTGACACATATTTTCATTAGTGGCACTGAATATTATATCATCAACATAAATCTGAATCAAAAGAATATGATCATTTTCATATTTACTGAAAAGAGTTGTGTCGATTTTTCCTCTTGAAAAATATTTTTCAATTAAGAAACCATTGAGTGTCTCATATCAACTCTAGGAACTTGTTTGAGTCTATATAGTGCTTTTGTGAGTTTGAAAACATGATTTGGGAAAATATGATTTTCAAAACCTGGAAATTGCTCAACATATACCTCTTCATTTATAAACTATTTAAGAAAGCACTTTTAACATCCATTTGAAAAGGTTTGAAATCTTTATAATAAGCATATACAAGTAGCATTCGAATAGCTTCTAATCTTACGACTGGTGCATATGTCTCATCATAATCGATTACTTCTTCTTGATTAAAAACCTTGGGCTACAAGTTGAGCCTTATTTTAAGTAATGATTCCGGAATCATCTTTCTTGTTTTTAAAAATCCATTTTGTTCCAATAATAGTATGATTTTTGGATCTAGGAATAAGTGTTCAAACATCATTTCTTTCAAATTGATTCAACTCTTCTCGCATAACTAGAATCTAAGATTCATCAAGAAGTGTTTCATCAATATTTTTGGGTTCAATCTGAGATAGAAAAGCAGTATGATTGCAAATATTTCTAAGAGATGATCGAGTACTTACACCTCTTGAAGGTTCTCCCAAAATTTATTCCACTGGATGATCTTTTATAAATTTCCAATGTTTGGTTGCATCTTATATTAAATTTTGATGATCTTTCCTAATGACTCCATGTTGAACTTCCTCTATTGTGTTCTCTTTATTAAGATTGGGATTTTCCGTATTATTTATACCTCATATTTCTTCATCAATAGATTTCTTGGAGAGTGGAGAATTAGATTCATCAAATACTACATGCATAGATTCTTGTACAGTCAAAGTTTTTTATTGAATTCTCTATAAGCTTTAATAGTAGAATACCCAAGAAAGATACATTCATCAGATTTTGCATCAAATTTGTTTAAATTATCCCTATCATTCAAAATAAAACATTTGCATCCAAATACATAAAAATGATCAATGTTAGGCTTTTTCTCATTCCAAAGCTCATAGAGGGTTTTATCTAATTTAGACCTTAGCATAACTCTATTTATAACATAGCATACAGTACTTACCGCTTCGGCCCAAAAATAACTAGGCAAGTTGTTCTCATTGAGCATTATTCTTGTCATCTCTTGAAGAGATCTATTTTTTCTCTCTACTATTCCATTTTGTTGAGGAGTTCGAGGAGTAGAAAAATTATACACAAAATCATTTTCATCACAAAATGTTTCAATATATTTATTAACAAACTCTTTTCCCCTATCACTTCAGATACTTGAAATAGTATAACCTTTTTCATTTTGAATTCTCTTGTATAACTTGGTAAATGCATTATGCGCCTCATCTTTATGAGTAAGAAAGATGACCCAAGTATATCTAGAGAAATCATCAACAATAACAAATGCATAATATTTTCCTCCTAAACTTGCAACTTTATTTGGTCCAAAAAGATCTATGTGTATCAGTTGCAATAGTTTAGTAGTGGAAATATATTTTTTGGTTTTAAAAGAAGTTTTTGTTTGTTTACTAAATTGGCATGCATCACAAATTTTATCTTTAAGAAAATTTATTTTTGATAAACCCCTCACAAGATCATTTTTTGAAAGTTTGGAAATAAGTTTCATGTTAGCATGACCTAATCTTCTATGTCATAGCCAACTAGTTTCATTTTGAACTAAAAGGCAAATAGCATCTTGTGAGATAATTTCTTCAAAATCGATTGCATAAACATTGTTGTTTCTAAAAGCAATAAAACAAATATTACAATCATGATCATTCAAAATAATGCACTTATCCATGTTGAAAGTAACTGTAAATCTTTTATCACATAATTGACTTATGCTCAAAAAATTATGTTTTAGACCTTCAACAAGTAGAACATCTTCAATTATGAGAAAATATTTATTATCAATTTTACTTATTCCCACAATCTTCTCCTTCGAGTTGTTTCCAAATGTTACGTGTCCTTCTTCTTTATATTTAAGATCAAAGAACTTAGTCTTATCTCGCGTCATGTGTCTTGAACATCCACTATCTAAAAACTATTTGTTTTTACTTGTAGAGAACTTCATGCATACCTATAAAAATAATTAAAATGATTTTTCTTAGTATCCAAGTTTTTTGGGTCCTTTATTTATTATTATTAAAAGAAACAAGATTTTTAGGTACCCATATGGCCCTAATAGTCATTGTGTGATTCTTCTAATAGGACAAACATGATAGTTATGATCATTTCTATTACAAAAATTACAAATAGCATGTGACATATATAAAGAATTTGAATGATTATAATAGTATCTTTTTTTGACAAAATTATTTTTATGAAAAGAATTTTGAATATTGGTCTTTGATGTAGAAGGATTATCAAAGAAATTTTTATAAAGTTTGTATTTTTGTTTTGGCAAATATCTCAAGTCTGCCTTGTCAAAAATACATCTTTGACTATCAAGAAGTTTTTCAAAATTTCTTTTTCCATTCGTAAAATTTTCAACAATATTTTTTAAATCAGTTTTCTTATTATTCAATTCAAGATTTTCATCTTTCAAAACGATATTTTCTTTTCTTAAAATAGCAATTTCGTTTGTTAAAAAAGAATTTTTCTTTTTCAAAGCAGTATACATGATATCCAATTTTTCAAATTCCTCATATGCATCTTCTAAAACATTTTACAATTTTTCATATGAAGGATTTTCAATATTATCAAGATTTGTTACCTCAATGTTATATTTAGTTATAAGACAAAGATTTGTTGATTTTTTATTGCTTGCTTCACTATCTGAGCTACTTGAATCATCATCCCATGTAGTTTTTATTGATTTCTTGCCCTTATTTCAATCTTTCTTTAGCAGAGGACAATCTGGCTTGATATAGCCAGGCTTATTGCATTTATAACAAATTAAAACGTCATTTTTACCTGAATCTTTCTTGAAAAACTTTTTGAAAGATTTATTCGGAGGAGTTTTATTTTTCTTCAAAAACCTCTGAATTCTTCTTGTTATCATTGTAACTTCTTCATCTTTGTCGTCATTTTCCTCATCTTCATCACTTTCACTTTTATGAAGAACAGCTTTAAGTGCCAAGTTCTTCGTTGGCTTTCCTTCTTCTTCTCCTCTTTTCAATGTGTACTCATGGGTGATAAGTGAGCCGATGAGTTCATTCACTTCGAGTTTCTTGAGGTCTCTAACTTCAAGAATCGCTGTCACTTTTGATTTCCAGCATTTTGGTAGAGAGTTGAGAATTTTTCTTACTATCTCCACTTTAGAATAAATTTTGTCAAGAGCTGTCAAGTTGTTTATGATGTTAGTAAAACGAGTGTGCATACTAGAAATAGATTCATTATCATTCATTTTAAACATTTCATATTCATGAGTAAGAATATAAATTTTTGATTTCTTGACTTGCGAAATTCTTTCATAAGTAACTTTCAAGTTATCCCAAATTTCTTTTGCCATAGCACAAGTCATTATTCTATTAAATTTATTTATATTGAGAGCATTAAATAATAAATTCATAGCAGTTAAATTCAAAGTATAAAGTCTATCGTCTTCACGATCAAACTCTTCTTCTTCCTTTTTGACCTTTACTCCATCAACCACTTATGTTGAAATATAAGATCCATTTACAATACATTTCTTGATTTCTCGACCTTGATGCTGAAGGAATATTCTCATTCTAACTTTCCAGAATTAGTAATTGTCTCCACAAAAGAGTAGAGGCCAACTGCTAGATTGACCTTCACCAAATAAAACTGTAATGTTAGCCATAAGATTTTGACTCAAAAGATAGTTAATCTTATAACAGAACTCTTATCTCTGATATTAATTGTTGCCCAGATGACTAACACAAGAGGGGGGTAAATTGAGTTGTATTAAAAAAATAACAATTATAAATCAAATATACATATAAAATATAAATAAAATATGAAATAGCAATAAATATAAAGAGTAAGGGTAAAAGAGAAGCAAACTCAGTATGTTAACGAGGTTCGGCCCCATTGCCTATGTCCTCGCCTCAAGCTATCCCTTGAGAATTCTCAAATTCACTATTCAACCTCTTTCAGGTGGAGATAGAAACCTATTACACATTTGAACAACACCGCTACAAAGGATTCGTGTAGAACACTCTCTACACTTGCAATCACCTTACACGTGGTGATTCAACTATTCCCTATGTATAACACTTTCTACACGCACAAGGGTTATACTCACCATTTTTCTGATACAAGAGCTGATAGTGGGTAAGTTATTAGAAAACACTCCTCACTGAGTGAAATAAGAACAATACAATGTAAACTATATATCTCTCAAAATAAACAATAATTAAGGCTCAATGTTTAGAGAAAAGAGAATAAAAGTTTTGAATGAATATTGTATGCTCTAAATGTTGTGAATTTGAAGCTCTCAAATGATCTATTTATACGCATATAAGACTTCATATTCAAATTTAAAAAGACTCACATGTCAAAGACAATATCATTCACTTTTTTAAAAAATTCAAATAAAAGGTTCTTTTTTTTCAATTGTCAAAAACAATATCATTCATTTTTCAAATACTTCAAACCTAATCTTTTACTTTTGGCATATAACAAAAGGAGCACACTTTACTTTTCAAATTTTTCAAACAAAATCATCTACCTTTTGCATAAGTCAAAAAAAGCATCAATCACTTTTGAAAATATTCAAAAAAAACATGCACATGTAAAAGATGACAATCAATCATCTTTAATATTTTTACAGTTCAACCCTTTAATCAAGGTATGTATATGTGAAAGATGACAATCAATCATCTTTCAAAATTTTAAATTTAATTTTCAAAATATTCATGCAGATGTGGAAAATATATTTTAATGATTTATGATAAAATATTAATTTTGAGCCTTAATCCTAATTTTAAATTTTTAAGAGATTTACAACATTACTCTATCACTTTAATGTGAACTTGTTTTCTTCTTACTCATACTTATTTCCTTGATGTACTTGATTCCATTGTATAGATTACTTGAGGTTGAGACTCTTTTATTATTTGAATTCATTTGTTATCATCAAAATCCATGTGTAAATATATAATTACATAATTTGAAATCTTGGGTTCAACATGTCTCTTTTCAATTTTTTTATACTCTCAAAATTTTGTTTAATTTCTATGTATTATCTATTTTCAAGGATGTAACTTTTTTCAAATTTAAATTTATGGGAAATAATAAAAAATTATTTTTTAATGGTGGATTCTATTTTTTTTTTTTCAAAATGAGTGAGTAGAGTTTGCTCACCTTCTATTTAACATTACTTTTTTTTTTACATAAATATATTATACAATAGAAAAGTTGGCACTCTCAACACAATTGTTGGTTTCGCTACTGCATGAATGAATCAAATTACTATTGGTTATACCAACCACATAATGATTGAGATGAGCAAATGAGCCAGATAGCAGAACATGAAATTTCTTTATTCCACCACAGGAGTTCTTATACTTCGGTGCATGACATCATTGAACATATAACACACCCCATAGATTACATATATATGGCACTTTATATATATTTGTGTGTGTGTGTGATTTATTAGTGCATATCTCTCGATGATAATAAGCGTGTATGGAGTTGCTACAGTGATAAACAGTGAATTTTCTATTTTTGAATTTTAAGTCCGTATGAAATGAATAGTATCAATTTTTTGGTACAACCGTCCGTGTGAAACAAAACTAATAAGTTCTCCCTCTTTCTTTTTCCTTCTCATTAATTGCATCAGTGCAAAAGTCTCTCATCTCTCTCACTTTTCTCTCTTTCTTTCTTTCTCCAGTAGCTTGTTCTCTAGATTTGAAGCAAAATGCCGGGCAGCAATTCTTCTTCAAGGAGCATGATTCAACAATTAAAAAAAATGACAGAAATAATTTAATAAAATCAATGGACAATGGGGTATTGCCAAGTAGAGGTTTTTTTTAATCTTTGTGGACTTGGTGGGTTAATGGTTGGTAGGGTAAAACAATAATAATATATTTAGGAGCAGTCCTTACTTACTTTTTAAAAAGAAAAAAAGAATGTAGGAGGCCCTAAACCTGTTAATTAACACTGATTTTTATGAAAATCAAGTAAAAAGACATGAATGAGACCCAGGAAGTAGAGTGTACCACATAATTTATCAACAAATCTTGTAAGATGAAGCACCAAGCGGGTTCTTGGTTTTCGATATCATCAGAGGAATTTTAACGTGCACGCGGGACGAGTGGATCAGTATTTGATACATGATTTTTTTTTTTTTAACTTTGTTATATTGGATCTATATATATATATATATATATAAGGCCAATGGGGTATCTTTATCTTTGCGGACTCGATGGATTGGTGGGGTAATCTTTATCTTTATCTTTGTGGACTTGGTGGGTTGGTGGGGTAAAACAATAATAATATATTTAGGAGTAGTTCTTACTTGCTTTTTGGAAAGCAAAAAAGAATGCAAGAACTTCTATACCTATGAATTAACACTAATTTTTGTTAGAATAGAACAAAGAGAAATAATAAAACACGGGAAGTAGAGTATGCCATATAATTTATCAACAAATCTTGTAAAATGAAATACCAAGCGAGTTCTTGGTCTTTGATATCATCAGAGGGATTTCAATGTGCACACGGGACGAGTGGATCAATATTTGATACATAATGTTGTTTTGTTTTGTTTTTTTTTTTTAACATTCTTATAATGCAAATATATATATATATATATATATATATATATATTTATATATAAATATATATATATATATAAATGGAGTATTACCAAGTAGAGGAGTTTTTTTTTTTTTTTTTTTTTAAATCTTTGTGGACTTGGTGAGTTGGTGGTAGGTGGGGTAAAACAATAATAATATATTTAGGAACAGTCATTGTTTGCTTTTTAGAAAGAAAAAATGAATGCAGAAGACCCTAAACCTGTGAATTAATACTGATTTTTGTGAGAATTGAGCAAAATGAAATGAATGGAGCATGTGAAGTGAAGTATACCATATAAGTTACCAACAAATCTTATAAGACGAAATACCAAATGGATTCTTGATCTTCAGTATCATCAAAGAGATTTCAACGTGCACACGGGACGAGTTATTTAATACATAATGCTTTTTATTTTTTATTTTTTATTTTTTTTAGAACAATTTTTATTTTTATTTTTTAACTTTCATTTCATACATCTATATATGTATATATATATATATAGTGTATATATATATTAATATATATCCAGCTAGGTAGGGCAGGTCAAGCTGCAAATTGATGGAACCGAGCGAAGTCAAGGGACTTCTTTCCCTGGTGAGCATTCCCGAAAAAGTTGTTCATGTAGTCCTGGAACACAAACTCCCTGTAGCGAGCCACGCCATCTTTCTCCACCACCCCACGCAACGGCCCTATTATCTCGCTAGCTTTAGGAGTCGTGAATATTGGGATTGACACTCTTGATTCACTTCTCGTGGTGCGCACTCTATGTTCGGCACTTTTATACCTCCCATTGCTTAGTATCTGTAACAGTACATACATGCATGCAGATCAATAATTTATTAATAAGCTATAGTACGCGCGCGCGCACACACATATATATATATATATATATATATATATATATATATCTATATATGAAGATTTCATCATGAGATGATTGATGAAACCTGTAAGGTATCGCCCACGTTGATGACCAGCGCACCGGGGACAGGTGGGATCTCAATCCAGTACTCTCCATTTTTTCCATCGTCTTCTAGATCTTCAACTTTCACGTATAAACCACCAATTCCATCCTGTAGTAACACTGTTAGTGTGCCCATATCCGAGTGTCTTCCCACGCCAACTGTAAGCTCCGGATTGGGGCATGCTGGATAGAAGTTCATGTTAACCATTTTTAAACCAATCAGGGCATCGATTCTTGAGTCATCTACTACTGTCTCGCCAAGCTTACTCATCAAAATCTCCATTAATCTTCTCACCATCTTGCTTGATGTCTTTAGGTACTCGAGTGCAGCTTCCCTGAACATTAGAGGCCAGAGTAGTACTTATAAAGGTTCTAGCTAGAAAGTACTGAACGTGCATACATTCATGGTTAATTAAAATTTAAGATTTTTCCATAGCATTACTCATTAAAAAATAGTTAGCTAGCTAATTAGCTTACTTGCAGTCCTTTGGCCAATAATCAAGAGCATCAGTGTCGCTGGTATACGCCATGCTAATATAGTCCTTCCACTCCAAAGCCTTCTCTTTATCCGGCACAAAGCTGGTCCCATATTTCACATGCGGATTCGGGCTCACTCCGTTGCGGTAAACAGCTTTCTCTGCAGGCGATCGGCCGAAGAACCTGTGGGCCGCATCTTTGAGTGACTCCAGCAGTTCCACCGGCACGCCATGGTTGATAACTTGGAAGAACCCGAGTGTCTCAGCAGCCGCAGCGATGTCCTCCACCACCTGGTCATGGTTCGGCCCATCAAGTTTTGACAAATCGATTGGCTGAAGTTTGTGTGAGATGGTGTTTTGCTTGTGTATACGCTCCTGTATCGGTTGGATGTATCGGTCCGGTACCATTGAGAGGCCCGAATCCACCAGTCCTTTCACACCATTGCCTTCTCGGACGACAAAGTCGAATAGCGAGTTTTCATTGTCAAAATGCGAAGCCATTTTCTTGTTGTCCACGTCCGTTGGACGTAGCTACTAGCTAGAATTAGAGGAGATAGAGAGAGAGCTATGGGGGCTGATCAATGAATATTGATTGTGCAATTGGGTGGTAATAAATACTGTCTTTCTGATTATAACTTGGATATGGACCGGGGGTTGGTGGGAATGGGATTGGTGGAAATTGGCCGCTAGCTAGGCAAGGTGCACGCATGGCTTTTGAGTTGGATTATATTTTAAGAAAAAGCAAGCACGTATAATGCCGTTCCTTTCTTTCTTTCAATGAAGCATATCATGTAATTTCTTTCTAATTTATGATACTCGACATGAGCATAAAGATATCGATCGATCGTTGAATATTTTTGGCCACTGATCAATTAGATATAAAAATATCGATAGATCTATATAATTAAACACAAGGAATAATGTTTAATTGATTGGTCGGCCGTTCAAACGTGTCACCCTTAATTATTCATACATTTCTTTTTTAATTAATTGAATCGCATTTCAACTCATGCATGGCATGTTCTGATGATCTGATCTTCGTAATAATAAATAAGATCATGAAGGTAAAGTAAGATCTATATCCTCTCTTTGTGGGTCTTTGTTGGTATTATCTGATTGTCATAATATAATTTGTAGATGCTACAAATTAATATTGTGTCTATAATATCCCTCAAAATTATAACATACAAAATGTAAGTTTGTGTTAACAAGTGGTAGCAGACTTATAATTCGGATGAAGAACGAACAGAGATTTTGGTATGTCTGAACCATCTAGTATTTTTATGTAAAGTAGAACAGAAATTAATACAACACGTTATTATTATTGTTTTTTGTTTTCTTCCTCATATTATAGACGCAGGAAAAAGACTGCAACGGTGAGAAGTTTCATTCTGCGTGCGGCATGGGTCACGGCGCGCCGACTCGGGAGGTCAATTAATGCTCGACACGTATAAAGTATAAGCTTCATTTGTTTGCCAGACTACCGATTCAATTTAGATTTTGCTTCACTGCTGAAATTTTTTAAATTTTAAGATTAAATATTAAAATATTATATTTTAATATTATTATTATTTTAAAATTTAAAAAATTAAGAAAAAAATTAAATTTTTTATTATATTTTATATAAAAATTTAGAAAATTATAATGATAAGATAAAAATTTTATGTTTGAGATGAAAATTTTTTATACCCAAATAGTATCTTAATTTAATTTTAAGTTCTAAACATTTAACTACTTAATTATTAATTTTTTTAACTTAAAATCTCTTTATATATAAAACTCAAAATCTTTTTTAACTTAATACGTCTTTATATATAAGACTTATAATTTTTTTAATTTTTTATAAATAATACTAAACTCATCTTAATATTTAAATATATATAAATTCATTTAATATAAGCTCTACATAAATCACTCTATCTATTCAACTTATTACTATTTATAAAAGAGCTTAATTTAACCTAATATCCAAATATAGCCTAAACCCCATATCCGACGCAACTTTATATCTTGGGTTATAATTAATTTGAAAAT
Organism: Carya illinoinensis; assembly: GCF_018687715.1. Lineage (NCBI taxonomy): Eukaryota > Viridiplantae > Streptophyta > Magnoliopsida > Fagales > Juglandaceae > Carya > Carya illinoinensis. The sequence goes on from NC_056756.1 coordinate 5,565,401, forward strand.
ACTAATTCAACCGATAAAAGTAATTAATTAAATTTTTATTTAATGATTAAGGATGTGAATATTAATAAATTATTTTTTTAAAAAAATTTAAAATTGTGTAAAAGATATTAAAAAAAAATGCATTTTCACTTCATCGGTTCAATTCTTCGGTTATCTTTCGGCTCCCTCCCACTGCCCGAATTAATTTGTCGCACTCGCCAGCGAACCTTTTACCAAACAAGTAAGAGCACTAGCATTGGACTCATTAAATTTATCTTTAAAATTTGATGAAAAGTACACATTTTTCATAAATTCAAAACCTTCATATCTATAATTCCACATTGGATTAGCCATTAGATTCATCAAAATAATAATATAATATTATTTTCTTAATAATAATATTTTTAATTTTTTTTCTTTATATTTTGTAATTATACTAACTATATGGACATTAATAGTTTAATTTAGTACTTAAATAATTGATTCCCAACTAATTTAGAATAAAATAAAATAAAACCATTGTTTATTAAAATTAGAATAAAATATTAGTTTGAATGTGGAATAGTAGACCTTCAAATTTAAAGGAGGAGCAACAATTACTGTAGCTCAAAGTTTTCCAAATACCTCTTTGATGAATTCAATGTAGGTTCATTTTAAATAAATTCATCAAAATTTGAAGATGCATTGACTTTTGAGTTTTGAGGAAGCCAATGCTAGTTGTCACGGACTTAGAATTTCTTCACTCGACCCGTGCGGCCTTAGGAGGCTTTCTCTCCCACAAAGCTCCTAAGTAAGCCTTCTAAAGGACTCAAGACAATAGAGAACAAACTAGAGAGAGAAGATAGAGAGAGATGCTCTAGAGAACTTGTTTCTCTTATTGCTTGGTGATTTACACAAATGAGAGCCCCTCTATTTATAGGGAACTCTTGGTACAAAGAATGGTTAGGATTGTGACACTTGTCATCAATCCAACGGTAAAGAACTTTCTAGATTCCTACTCTAGAATTGTCTATAAGGCCCTTTCTAGAACACTACTCTAAATTGTCTAGAACGCCCCTTCTAGATGACTCCACACAATTCCACAAGATTACAAAAGACTTGGAGGCTTCTAGAAGGTTAGCAAATTCTCTAAAAAAACCCTAGGTGGTGACATTCTCCCCCACCAAGCTTCGCGACGTCCTCGACGCGGTGTCTTCATGGAACCTTCGGATGTGATCTTCAAACTGCCACAATGACTCCTTTGGTTCCCAAGTTGTCTCGCTCTCGGGCAATCCCTTCCACTTGATCAAGTATTCTTGGCGTGGCATATGACTCTTTCGCCTGATGACACGGTCCGCCAAGATTTCTTCTACTTCTTTGTCGAAAGTGGTAGTTATGCCCAATGGTGCACGCTTGGACTCTCCTCGTGTTGGCTCTTCTTCATCACCATGGTAAGGCTTCAAGCAGCTGACATGGAAGACTGGATGAAGTTTGAACTTGGAGGGTAAGTCCAGCTTGTAGGAGACCTTCCCTACTTTCTTGATGATTGGGAATGGTCCCTCGTAACGTCGTACAAGCCCCTTGTGTAGCTTTCTTGTGAACTTGTGTTGGCTCGACAAGATCTTTACTAACACCAAGTCGCCTATACGATACTCTGCGTGCCTCCTCTTCTGATCAGCCCACTTCTTCATCTTCCTGGTTGCTTTGTCTAAGTAGGAACGGGTCACATCCAATTGCTCGTTCCAAGACTTAGCAACCTTGAAGGCTGTCGGACAATTCCCCGCGTAGCTTGTCTCCAATGACTGGGGAGTAAGTGGCTGTTGTCCCATTACAATCTCAAATGGGCTCTTGTTTGTGGACTCGCTCCTTTGTAAATTGTAGGAGAATTGAGCGACATCCAATAGCTTGGCCCAATCGGATTGGTTGGCACTTACAAAGTGCCTCAAGTATAACTCTAACAAGGCATTCACCCTCTCAGTTTGCCCATCTGTCTGAGGGTGGAAGCTAGTAGAGAAATGTAGGGCAGACCCCATAAGCTTGAATAGTCCTGACCAGAACTTTCCTGTGAAGCGAGGGTCTCGATCACTAATAATGCTCCGTGGCAAGCCCCAATACTTAACCACATGCTTGAAGAATAATTTTGCAGTTTCTTCAGCTGAGCAATCTTTAGGAGCCGCGATGAAGGTGGCATACTTGGAGAATCGATCTACCACCACAATGAGGGTACCGCAACCCTCGGATTTAGGTAGAGCCACTATGAAATCCATGCTCACACTCTCCCATGGATGTGAAGGAATGGGTAGTGGTTCTAGCAATCCTGCAGGACTCCGATTCTCCACCTTATCTTGTTGACACACAAGACAGGTCTTCACAAAGAGTTCCACCTCATCTCTTAGTTGAGGCCAATAGTATGAAGCTTCCAGCAAAGCTCGAGTACGTCGTTGGCCCGGGTGTCCAGCCCACAAGGAATCATGGCATTCCTTGATAAGGTTCCTACGTAGGTTTCCCCACTTTGGAACATAGATTCTCCGCCTGATGGTGTAGAGAAGACCGTCCTCTACCCAGAATCTATTGGTTTTGCCTTCTTTAGCCAAGTTCACCAAGTTCTTGGCTAAGGGATCATGCTCCATGCCTTCACGGATCACATCGAGTAGCTCCCCTTGAGCTTGAGTGATAGCAGCAAGTTCACCCTTCCTACTCAATGCATCAGCAACAAGGTTGGCCTTGCCCGGTTTGTACTCCAAGACAAAGTCAAATTCTGCCAAGAAGTCTTGCCATCTAGCTTGCTTTGGGCTTAGTTTCTTCTGACTCTGGAAGTAACTAGTGGCAATGTTGTCTGTCTTGACTACAAAACGGGAGCCAAGTAGATAGTGTCGCCAAACTCTGAGGCAATGGATGATGGCCGTCATCTCCTTCTCCTGCACGGTGTATCGCCTCTCAGTCTCATTGAGTTTGCGACTCTCATATGCAATAGGATGTCCGTCTTGCATGAGCACTCCCCCTATGGCAAAATCCGATGCATCTGATTGTACCTCAAAAGGCTTGGTACAATCTGGTAAGGCCATGACCGGTTTCTCCGTGATGGCTGTCTTCAGATCGTCGAAGGCTTCCTGACACCTTGATGACCACTCCCAGGCCCTGTTCTTCTTGAGCAAGTCGGTGAGGGGGGATGCTCTTGTGGAGTATCCCTTTATAAATCTCCTATAATAGTTGACAAGCCCAAGGAAGGATCGGAGCTCGGTAACCTTAGTGGGAGGCTCCCACTTCTTGATTGCCTCAATTTTTCCCTCCTCCATGCTGAGCTTTCCCCCTTGGATTTTGTGGCCAAGGAAATGAACTTCGTTTAGAGCGAATGAGCACTTCTCCTTCTTGACATAGAGTTGGTTTTCCCTTAAGACACGGAAAACAACCCTTAGATGCTCCACATGTTCTTCAAGGGTAGAACTATAGATGACAATATCATCTAGATAGACTACCACGAACTGATCAAGATAGGGATGAAAGATCTTGTTCATGAGCGTGCAGAAGGTAGCTGGAGCATTTGTGAGGCCGAAGGGCATCACTAGGAACTCGTATGCCCCATAGCGAGTTACACAAGTTGTTTTGGCTTCATCTCCTTCCGCAATTCTTACTTGATAATATCCCGATCTTAGATCAAGCTTGGAGAAGTACTTTGCATGGCCTAGTTGATCAAATAAATCAGCAATCAAAGGAATTGGGTATTTGTTTTTGATGGTTACCTTGTTTAGAGCTCGGTAGTCGATGCACAGCCGCAACGACCCATCATGTTTCCTTTGGAACAACACAGGTGCCCCGTATGGTGCCTTGGAGGGTTGGATGAATCCGGCATCAAGTAGCTCCTTTAGTTGCCTCCTCAGTTCTTCAAGTTCTGGAGGTGACATGCGATAAGGGGCTTTGGCGGGTGGTTTGGCGCCGGGTTCCATCTCGATCTGATGATCCACCTCTCTCCTAGGTGGTAGTTGCTTGGGCAACTCTGGCGGCATGACATCCTCATAGTCACTGAGGACCCTTTTGATTTCTTTGGGTGGAGGGGAGGAAATCTTCACTTCACCTTCCTCCATAGAAGCCAAGTATGACACCTCGCCCTTCTTCCATCCCTTCTTGAATTGCATGGCGGATAGAAGTTGGGTGGTGTTTGGCTTGGACACGGTGGGTATCATGCATGGACCTCCTTCCAAGATGCACACCGAGTTATAGTGGGGAAGAGACACTACATTGAACTGTCTCAAGAATTCCATCCCCAACACGATGTCAAAATCATCCATAGGAGCGACCGAGAAATCCACCGTGCCTCTCCAAGTGCCAAGTTGTAGCTCCACCCCGTGAGCTACGCCATCGAGGGGTTTGGCTTCAGAATTCACAGTCTTCAGCCACCCTTGACCCTTCTTAAGAGGAATCCCTAGCCGTGTGGCCTCTTCCTTCTTAATGAAGTTATGAGAAGCTCCTGAGTCGACCATGGCGTGACTCTTCTTCCCATTGACTAGCACCTCTACAAACATCAAGGATCCATCCTTGGTGGTTGGCTTCGTGCTTGCCTTCAGAGAGTTGAGAAGTTGTAGACACCCCAGGTGCGACTTCTCTTGAACTTCCTTCTCCTCCAACATAGCGTTGAGGGCCTTCCGCTTAGGACAATCTCTAGCCCAATGTGGGCCGTTACAAAGGAAGCAAGCATCCTTTGGCTTCTTGTCCTTTGAGTAGTCCTTCTTGCCCTCCTTTGATGTTGAAGGCTTGTCTCCACGGTCTTTGTATTGTGGCGGCTTGAACCCCTTCGCTCCCCCACCCTTAGTGTGATTGTCCTTCGAAGACTTGGGTTTTGAAGAGTTGTCACTCTTATGGTACTCAAATTCTTCTAAGGTCTCTGCCACGGTCAGGGCGGTGGAGATGTCGTTGACTCCACGACGCTTGAGTTCTTGAGCCACCCAAGATTTGAGACCATCGATGAAGTTGAAGAGGAGATCTTCTTCACTCATGTTTGTAATTTGAAGCATGAGGGCAGAAAATTCCTCAACATAGTTACGGATAGAAGAAGTGTGCTTCAACTCCTTCATTCTCTTCCGCGCATGAATTGCCACATTCTCGGGATAGAATTGCCTCTTGAGTTCACGCTTGAACTCTTCCCAAGAATCAATGGAGCAAGTACCCTTCTCTATCTCACTATGCTTCCGACGCCACCAAGTACCAGCAAGATTAGTAAGATAGAGGGAAGCAGTACGTACCTTGACACGCTCGTCTTGCATGTTCAAAGCTTCAAAGTAGCGCTCCATGTGCCACATGTAGTTGTCAAGTTCTTTGGCATCCCGCTTGCCATCGAACTCTTTTGGTTTGGGGGTATCCACCCTTGGTGTCGCCATCATCCCAGCTCCGACGACGCCCCCATTGGCCACTGCACGCTTGCATATAGCCCAATCCGCCTTGGTCTCCTCTAGACCGACGCGGTATTCCTCCATTTGCCCCTGGAGTTTCGTTAGCTCCCCCAAGACCCGGTCTTGGAAAGCAACGTTCTCAACACGTTGTGCTTCGATGGTAGGTTGGATGGTGCTTAGAATGGACTCCTTGAGCGACTCGGATTGTCTTTCCAATCCTAGCTCCTCCATACCTTGCTCCACGATGTCAAGCCGGTCCCTGACATCCGCTACTGCCACCTCCATCCTGGTCACCGTGTTGTCGAGGGTGCTCACCTCCCTGTGAGACTGATCCCATTCCTCGATCTTGGCCAATATCTTGGCCATGGCCCTCTCGATCCCATCGAGACGAGACTCCATAGATGAGCTTGAGTCCTTCGACCTCTTGCTCTTTCTTGTCTCCTGGACCTCCATGGTGATCTCACTTGGATCCGCCATCCTAACTTGGTTGGCTCTGATACCAACTGTCACGGACTTAGAATTTCTTCACTCGACCCGTGCGGCCTTAGGAGGCTTTCTCTCCCACAAAGCTCCTAAGTAAGCCTTCTAAAGGACTCAAGACAATAGAGAACAAACTAGAGAGAGAAGATAGAGAGAGATGCTCTAGAGAACTTGTTTCTCTTATTGCTTGGTGATTTACACAAATGAGAGCCCCTCTATTTATAGGGAACTCTTGGTACAAAGAATGGTTAGGATTGTGACACTTGTCATCAATCCAACGGTAAAGAACTTTCTAGATTCCTACTCTAGAATTGTCTATAAGGCCCTTTCTAGAACACTACTCTAAATTGTCTAGAACGCCCCTTCTAGATGACTCCACACAATTCCACAAGATTACAAAAGACTTGGAGGCTTCTAGAAGGTTAGCAAATTCTCTAAAAAAACCCTAGGTGGTGACATAGTGCTCTAATAGGTGTTACTTATTTACATTTTTGACCTTTCTCGTTTTAAACGTGTCTCCGAGGAAAAAAAACTGCGTCCCCGCTCTGACCCAAATTGATAGAGCTTTGGAATATTACGTCACTTTCTCGGGAAAATTCATTTTTTTCCTTCCCTCATTTCATCGCACACAGAGAGGGAGGCGATGGATCCGGAGCAGACGTTCATACGCGTGCAAGAGCGATTCTCGCAGATGCTGAGGCCCAAACTGAGAGCTGCTTTGGAGTACTTTTATCTTTTCGTCGCCATCACCTTGTTCTGTATCCTCGTTGTTATGCACGCCAATTACGTTCAACAGGTACTCCGTACCTACACACTGCACGATTCTCGAATTTGATTTATGCTTTTGTTCTTTCGCGCTTAGGGTTTCTGAATTTCAGTTCAGGAATAGTTCTGTTGCCATTTTCAATTTACGGTTGATTTTTAAAAAAAAAAAAATTTTATTGTGGAAGAAATTATCGTTGCTTTTCTTTTTTCTTTAAAATTTATTTTATCTTCTGGGGTTTGGTTCTATTTTAAAATATTTGGGGAAACAAAAAGGGAGAGAAAAGGAAAAAGAAGACAGGGTGCTATGAACTTGGACTCCTGTGGTCTCATTGTCATGCTGGATAGAATTTCTTCAGGCACTACTATTTTCCCTGACATGGATGAATTGGCTTGCTGTGTTGGTAGGTATGCGCATTAGTTGTTAGCCCTAAGAATTTGAGAAACAAAAGTAGATTAGGCTAATAGTCTTGATTTATCCATTAGGTGTATATAGGAATTTAAGGGAGACCCAATGTTAGTGCCATCATGAGGGTTGGAACAAAATAAATGGTGTTATTGATGATTGAAGGATTTCATCTATGAGATTGGGCATTTTGCAGCTATGAGTTCATGAATTGGTTATAGAATCGTGAGAAGCTAATTCCTAATTGTTATGCTGGAAGCTTGTTTTATGCTAAATGGGCTGGATGGACATGCGGGAATTGCAAAATCATTAATTTTGAAGTACAGGCAAAACGTTTATTAACGTAGTTGGGAACTGTTTAGCAATTTTAGTTATAATATTTTCTGGCTGTTCAAGTATTTATACCACAATTATGATTTCTATGTGTGTTTGCAGTAATGGGCGTGTCAACCTCAACTAGATGATTCTGTTGTAGTTTGTTTATCTTCCCAATTGCTGGTGGTTTCGGGAAATGATACTTATATATTATTTTCCTTAATTGGCGAGTTTCTATCAGATTATTTTTGCTATTTTTTTAAATGTAACATTTCTTGATTTTCTTGAATTTTTAAATGTTTGGCTTTTTTTAAAAGTTACTTTTGCATGCGTCCTTGTAGACTTGACGACACTCCTTTGACTTTTTAATTGTAAAGATGCGTGGCATGGAGTTTGTCTTAGGATATTATCATATTTCTTTGTTAAGTCATTTATCAGTTTTTGTTCATTTCGTTTTTTCAATAGAGAATGGAAGTTTTGTGCATATGCTGATCTTAATATTCAATGCCTGTATTTTGGGATTGGGTCTCTCTTGTTCTCCTAGGAGTTCTTATAAAAATGTCAGAGTTAGCCAAGGGAGGCTGATAAAGTTAACTATTGTTTGCACTTTCTTTTTGGAAACCAAAACAATATCTCACTTTTAGATGTTATTTAAAAGTAATTTTCTTCCAAGAAAGATGGAATAGGCATGGAAGAAGAAATCCTTTTTCCCAATCTACTAGTTGTTTTTATCATTAAAATTGTCTTTTGCACAATGTTTTAGTTCCCAGGTGATGATGTTCTAACTTATGATATAAGGTAGTGATTCACTGTCATGGTAATGACTGGCTCCAGAGATTACACTTTGTCTCCCTTTGTTTGAGTGGTTTTGTTTATAAATTGAGGCATATAGGTTTTTGCTGTGGTGCTCTAGCTAAAATCTATTCTCTTTTGTATATGAAGCCTGGCTGTTCAAGTGAGCTCTCTGGAGTTGAGACAACAGAAGCCCAGCTTATTCACATTAAGGTACGAATTATCTTGTACTTCCAATGCATTAGTTTTCTTTGTGAGATTCTGCAACTACTCCACATTGGAAAGTTACTGAGTGGGCCTGACATCATTACGTTGCACTTAGTTTGAACTTGAGTTTCATAGATTGGCAAGTAAATATTGAAGTCAATACTGTATGGTGACCTGTATGTGAGATGATATTGGCTTTGTTTCTTTTGTTGGCCAAACAGTGGTTTATAATATATCAATTTGTGGTGTAGATAACTACTGCAGGATTGTGGACACAGAACGAGACTGAATCTAATGTGATAGATGTCCCTGATATGGAAACTGTGACGGATAAATTAGAAGTTGCAAATGTGGATGGAGATGGATTGACATTTTTGGCTGCAAAGTTTTGGTTAAATTGGATTGGTTCTGGTGCTAGAAGGGGCAAACTAGCATGGAAACTCTGGAAGACCGACACTGAACTTATTGAGAACCAAGCTGAACCTTCAATGAGTAGTCAAATCTTCAAGCCAACAGTTGATGATGCAGTCAAAACTGATAAAGAGGAGCGACGTAGTAGTTTCCCTTTATCTGCCAGAGAAACATTTAGAGCAGCAGTATTTCACTTTGGCAAAAAGTGGTACAAGCGTCTTCTATTCATTTGGAGACACACAATGCAGGTCATTAGAAGTTTCTGGAAATTGTGGGTGAGTTAATCAAGAACTTGTTCTAATGTATTGCTAGGTTAATATGCATTCAATACAGTTGCTCCATCTTTTAACAATCAATCATGGAATTAGCTAGTCTCAACATTGGTTCTGCTTGCTTTACTTGTAGCTATTAAATCCCGTTCTGTCTTGATCAGCACTTAATATCCTCACATGTCATTTTCTTTTTCAATTATTGATTGAGATTGTAGGTTTCTGTTTGAAACATAAGCTTGTACTTGGTTACAGTTGTCTGCCTATGGGTGCTTTATAGAAATTACAATGATCTCCTCATCTTTTGTGATGTATTGAGGATATACTGGATGCCAACTTGGGGTTAGGATATTGCCACGCATATAGATGTAGCACGAGCCTAAGTACCCATATTTTTTGCTTAATAAATCTAATCTATTCATGTATAAGTGTCTATCTTGGAAAAAAGAATGAAATTCGGGTGTAAATGGGGAAAGGGTGAATTATTGGAAAGTGAGGAAGTGGGATGGGGAGTCAGATAAAGTAAGAAGTTTTGCTTTAGTAAGATTATTTCATTCAATGCTTGTTTGTTTTTTTTATGGTCTTACCGAAAATGTTTTATATGTGCTGTATATTGGCCTTCTTCATACTCTAGGCCTTGGAGTTTGAAGAATTCTCAATAGATGGGGATTTGATTTCCCTTATTGTCAGCCAGCATGATTAATTGGTGCCTTAAACACTTGATGCAGAAGTTGCTCAATTACCCTTCTCGCTCTCTTTCATGTTTTCCAAACCATGTTCTCTGAAAATTGTTTGATTTTTTAGTGGATTATATATGGAGAAACCCTAGACCATTTTATTTCTTGTATCAACGCCAAGTCTCCTCAGCTGAATTTGAATTTTCTAGTACAGAATCTTGCAGGTATACATCTGAATATTGATATTCCCAAGTGGTTGCATATACTTCATTTGGACAGGCTTAATTCATATGCAGGTGAAACAGCAATTTTTTTAGTTCTACTTATTCAATACCATCATGTTGCAGAGCTGTAGTGATTATGACTAAACTGAAAATGTTAGGTCACTGATTCAAACATCTTGAAAAATCAATAAAATCTTGTTTACCGATAAAAAAAAAACCTGAAAAAAGTTAGGTAACTGATGCAAAATTGTTCTCTTAAAGTTGCTTTTGTTTTGATTGTGAGTCTCTTATTACACTGGGAGAAAAGTCAATTCAAATAAATGTATTTTGGTCACCTTCACTATTCAGGTCATTGCTATTGTTCTGCTTAGTGGTATTGCTTAGGGCTGTTAAGTACTTTTGCTTATGAAAAAAAAGAAAAAATTTATCTTAACTGTTGCTTTTACAGAACTTTGAAAATCTCGTCCCAAAAAATTCATGTGATTATCTGATTAGAATGTAAGAGTTTATGAGCTGACCAGGATTACTTCCCCCTGTTCTTCTGATGTCCTAAGTTGTGTTATATATTTCTTCTTGTTTGATAGTGCAATGGCTCGAGAAGAGAATTAAAGCATTTGAACCAACTTACATGTACACCATGGAAAAGGTAAGTTTTCACCTTATTTGTTTATTCCTCCTTAATTTATGAAATTTTCCTGCATACTTTGATTCCATAATTTGCAAGTACTTCTTATCAATGTCTCCATATTGGTTCTTAGAATCTAATATTTCCAATATTCTAATCAGGGATATTTCTTGCTTCCAGAAGAAGCTAAGTCTCGCCATAAGATTCATACTGTTAACATCAGCATATCGGCTCGGCATTCTTGTTTTGGGAACAGGTTATATCTTCTGAACGAAACTTATTACCATAGTCTGCATGGTTTGATTTGAGGCTGAAAGCGAGATTTTTTTAACTACAGCCTTCTTAGGCCTGGTTTGGATAGAGATATGCTTTCATCTCATCTCATCCCATCTGATCTCAATAACCTAACACCACAAACACAAACACTTTTCAATTTCAAATCTTCAACTTTTCATGTAATCATTACCTAATTATTACAATTTTTCCAATCTTTCAAACAAAATACAAAAAAAAGAAAAAAAAAATTCAACTTTTTCAAATTTCAAAACAAAAATAATATTAAAAAATCCTATTCTAACAATATTTTAATTTTATAATTATTTTATTCAACTTTTTCTCTCTTATTTTCCAAAACCCCATAAAACATTTTACTACTATTCACAAATCATCTCACTACTTTTCACAAACCATCTCAACTCATCTAATCTCAACTCACTATCCAAACCAGCCCTTAATTAGTTTTGCTGTGAGTATTCTAATTCTGATATCCTTGCCTAATTATGTAGATTAATAAATTCTTCTTATAAAAAAATTCTAATTCTGATATGGGTGCTTGTTTTGATAATTTAATCTGTATAGTTTATCAAGGCGAAAGAAAATCTTTGTGGAACCCAAGTGTCTGCCATATGAGATGTGGAGTCCTGATTGAGAATTGTTGGTTTAGAGTTGGTTTGTTACAATCTGTCAACACTTTCTTAGGAAGACAATGCCCTAGCATTGTCCTAGGCATAATACTAAGTTTTTAACTATGGTGTTAGATTTGTGCTTGATTGAGATCAACTGAAAGCTTAACACGAGCTTTTTTAAATAAGTTAACACACAGGCATTTCCATCACCATTTTGTTTCATTTTAAACAATTTTGCCTACGTTTTGTTGTACTTTTATATAGGTCTCTTGTGTAAGTTGGATATGGAGAAGGCCTATGATCATGTCAATTGGGACTTCTTGTTATATATGCTTGGGAGGTGTGGTTTTGGGGAGAAATTGTGCACATGGATTAGATGGTGCATATCGACGGTATAGTTTTTAGTGTTAGTGAATGGCTGTCCAGTTGGATTTTTTAACGGCTCCCAAGGTTTTAGGCAAGGCGATCCCTTGTCCCCACTTCTCTTCGTCATAGTCATGGAGGCATGTAGCAGAATGATTTCAGCGATGGTTAACAGTGGGTTCTTGAATGGTTTTTCGGTTGGTGATATACTCTTCACATCTCTTATTTGTTGTTTGCAAACGACACCCTTATTTTCTGTGGGGCAAAGCTAAACTAGATTCGGGCACTAAGGGCACTTCTACTTTACTTTGAGACTGTTTTTGGCTTAAAAGTGAATTTATCCAAGTCAGAGTTGGTTCCAGTTGGCAATGTTTGCAACATCCGGACATTGGTTAACATCCTTGGTTGTAAGGTCTCCTCTCTCCCTATGAATTGTCTTGGTCTTCCTTTGGGGGTTGCCTCTAGGGCTAAATCTATTTGGGATGTAGTAACCGAGAAGATAGAACGAAGATTAGAAGGTTGGAAGAGATTGTATCTATCAAAAGGTGGTAGTATCACTCTAATCAAAAGCACCCTTTCCAATCTACCTACATATTTCTTATCATTGTTTCCAATTCCTGCGAGTGTTGCTTTCCAATTCGAGCTTAGTGTATTTTGGGTTGTTTTGACGGGCTTTTTTTGGGTCATTAGGGGCTCTCTAATATGAGCTAGGATTTTTCTTGTATACGTTTAGTGTACTTGGTTACTCTATTTTTACTTAAGAAAAAAAAATTCCTGCAAGTGTTGCGATGCGTCTAGAGAAACTACAGCGATGAATTCAATTTCCATCCGATTAAGTGGGATAAGATCTGCTCCCCAATTTCTACTAGTGGTTTGGGAATTAGAAATCTAAGGGTGTTCAATAGGGCTTTACTCGGGAAATGACTTTGGCGATATAATACGGAACATGAAGCTCTATGGAAGGCGCTAATAAATCACGAATATGGAGGCTTATGGAGGGGTTGGTGCTCTAGGGAGGTAAGTGGGACCTATGTTGTGGATATATGGAAGCACATCAGACGAGGGTGGGAAGTGTTTGTTCATCATACTAGAACAATGTTGGGTGATGGGTCCATAATTAAATCCTGGCATGACGGTGTGGAGAGAGCGCTCTCGAGTATTCCTTCCCTACAGTGTTCATACTTGCCCGTGAAAAAGAAGCGTCAATGGCGGACCTCATGGAGATGGATGGTGACTTATTTCAGTGGAATGTTAGCTTTACTAGGGTGGCCCAAGATTGGGAAGTTAGTACTTTTGTAGATTTTTTCCAACTTCTATACTCCATGAGACTGAGCACCCAATGAGCTGATACTTTGTGGTGGATACCGGCCAGCAAAGGCATATTTTCAGTTCTTTCTTTTTATAAGGTCCTCACACAACTGCAGAATAATCACTTCCCATGGAGAAGACTTTGGAGAAACAAGGCCTTCCTAGGTGGCGGCATTCTTCGCATGGACAGCTTCTTTGGGGAAGATCTTGATGATGGATGCATTATGTGGTGCTTATGGCAGGAGCGCAATGAGAGGACTTTTGAAGACCAAGAAAGATCTCTAGAGGAACTAAAAGATTTATTTTTCAGAACTCTTTGTAGTTGGGCCATAGCTGTGGATTTTAATGGCATGGTTCTTCAAGATTTTCTTGTCTCTAATGTGCCTACCTAGTTAGGGCATTAGACTAGTGTAACTGGCTTTGCCATTCTTTGATCAATATATTTATTTATTCATCAAAAAAAGATCTTGATGATGGATAATCTACGAAAATGCAGAGTGATAGTGGTGGAATGGTGCTGCATGTGTTAACAAAGTGGTGAGACAGCGAATCATTTGCTATTACATTGTGAGATTGCTAGAGAGTTATGGGTCGATATATTCAGACAGGTAGAGCTAGCCTGGGTTATGCCTGCAACAGTGGTTGATCTTCTAGCATGTTGGTCAAATTTGAGCGGTGTTCCACAAATATCAGCTGTGTGGAAGATGATTCATATCTGTATTATATGGTGCATTTGGCAGGAGAGAAATGATCGGGTGTTCGAAGACAGAGAGTGCTCTTTGGACGAGATTAGACTACTGTTTGTTAGAACTTTGTTTCTTTGGGCTAAAGCTGTAGATTTCAATAGCCTTGATTTTCATGATTTTCTTATTTCTATTTCTCCTTCTTAAATAGCTTTATCTCTTGTATACCCCATGTGTACTTGGGCTAAACCTCTTATTATTAATATAATATTTCGTTTACCTATAAAAAGAGATTATCTGTTGAGTTGTATGCATATATGTATAGCAATTGGATGCTAGAAAGCAACTAAATTGATATATTTTTTTCACCAGGTGGCAGCAACTGCTCATAAACAGCATCGTTGGATATGATACTATTTTGATGAATAGTTTATTGACTTCTCCTGGTCAAGGTAACGCATATATTTGAATGGATCACATTACATGTTTATTTGTTAAATCTTCTTTTCTTTATGGATTGCAAGAGATTTGTCTCCTTCACTTTGTTAGATTAGATTAGTTATTGGTTATCCTCTTTGTTATTTAATACGTGATTATTTTTATCAAAAAAATCAATACTTGATAATTCTTGTCTTTTCTAAGTTTACATGTGTGGATGGAAGCCAACTTGTCACGTATTACGATCTAGTCTATGCTGCCCTTTTATGATACAGAGCAATTTTCCATCATAATATGAATTTATCAATAGCTGTTTGTTCCCTTTTTTTCAACATCCTCATTGCGCTAGTTTGAATCATCATACTTCTGTAAGTGGCCTTATTTTGATGTTTACATGAATGAACTTGTGTATGGTGCTATCAGTTCCATACATCCATGGACCTGCATTGCTTTGATTTGTTTAAATGTCCAGGATTACCAGCAGCTGTATTGAAGCATGGTTGATTTTCTTTTTTTGAAATTTTTAAGTTGCAATGTCAATGCTACCTCTAGAACTACCCTTCTGATGGTCGGTTGGATGCCATTCATCTGTTTCGAATTATCAGTGTGTTGCCAGTATTATAAAGCATGGATAGAATCAAGTAGTAGGTTTTTTGTGAGGCAAGTGTGATTCAGTTAATAGTTCTATTGTGTCTAAGCATGTTTTATACTGCAGGCTATTTCTATAATTATCAAACAAAGGAGTTTTATAATCTTAGTTATCCTCAAGAACCCCCAGAAGGTCCTGCAAGATTTGGAGGTTTGTTGGCTCATGATTTCAATTCTATATTCATGCAATGTTATCATTCATTGGATATCCAATTATGCAATGGATTTTTGTGTTTCAATCTGCGAAATCAATTTTTTGATCAGCAATAGGAGTGTAGTAATAGTTCTATGGGAAGTTGTGTATTATGGCACCCGAATCACCGAGCCAGCTACTTCTGTTGCTTGAATATGAGGATAGCTTAATCTGGTATATTGTCAAGTCTATAAGCTATCATCTCTTAGTTAATCTTCTTAGCATTGTTATCTGATGCTGGAACAGTAATATTGGATATGAAAGAATACTTTGAAGGTGAAAAAAACATGGTGCTTAAATCATTCTTCTTTTGATAAGTATGCTATTCATTGTTGAATAGTTTACATCTAACTTATTTTAGAAAAAATACTTTTTTTTTTAGTAGGGTATTTTAGAAAAAATACTAAATTTAGTTTGAATGACATTACCACTTGGTCAATTCACTGTTGTTTTTTTACCACATATTTTTACTGTTCATTACAATTATAAAAGCATGTAATGGCCGTAAAGAAACTCTATTTCTAAGACTTGTGTGTTCTTTTGACCCTCAACTTCTAACAAATTAAGTTTAAAACCATAGAACTCTTGCTTCAATCATGCATAGTGTGTGGACCGCTCAAAATAAATCTTAAAATCATCAAAATTGCTAAGTAATACGCATAGCAACAGAAAATCAATATTCCATGGCTGCATCACCAACAAAAACAAAAACATGTTTGTTCTTTCACTTCAAGAAAAGCTTACAGAAAGAACCCTAGGTTTTTGTCAGAGGGATTTTTTTTTTTTAATATAACTAGGAAACCTGGAGACCGAGCATTTGTTAGAAGGAGATTTAAAGACATTGTGATTATTTTATAAGCAGTGTTACTGATCATGTTAGGATCTTTAAATCTTGTGTAAAAAGGACTATTTCTAAGTGCACTTGTGGGAGACTTCTTGTCTAGGGCCTGTGCACCCCCGAGAATAGTCGGGACTTTGTTCCAGACACCCAGTGGCAATAAAAAGACTATTTATAATCAAAAGTATTCTAAGCTATCTTAGAGGCTGATTGGTTTTTAATATTATTATACTTGGGCTGTCTTTTGGCATCCCGAAATGAGTGATCTTGAAAGTCTATTTACTCGTAATCTTTGCATAAGTCATGAATATTAAAGAAATTTCCCTGTGAATAGACACTTATTAAAAAAAAAGGTATATTGTGAATAGACACATAAAAAAAGGTTTCCCTGCGGTATAGTGTGATATCCAGAATCCTTACATATGTTTTTGTCCTGGTTACTGTCCCCATGATTTATGTTTTCAAGATTGGTGTATTGTTATACTTTGACTATTTTTTATTTTTTATTTTTATTTTTACATTTAAATAAATACTGTTGACATGAATTGGATGAATCATTCTTTTTAATTTTTTTTCTCGAAGTGCAGTTTCAAATTTTGCTCAACTTGTGGCATTCTTTGGTTTCACTGCAGACTACCTGGTGACCAAGTGTGGTGTGCTTATGATGTCTCTGTTTGTGTTCTTTACGACTACAATGTCAGTTTCATTTACATTACGAGAGACACAGAGTCGCATGCTGAAGTTTACTGGTTGGCTGATTACTTTTATTAATAGGTTTTCAGATGTATCCTCTTCCTCGTACCTTCCCTTAAAATTGCTCTTTTGGTAACTTATTGCAGTGCAGCTTCAACACCATGCTCGACACCGGCTTCCAACATTTCAACTGATCTTTGTGCATGTAATTGAATCGCTTGTCTTTGTACCGGTAAGCATGTATTTTGATCAGTATTTATCCTTTAAGAAGATTCTACCAAGCCACTTGTATTTTCATAACTTATTAGTATTAACTTCTTCCAGGACCATTTCCATAGCTGTAGGTCTTTGACTAACAGGTTTCTAAATTGGCTTTTGCAGATTATGATAGGTATCCTATTTTTTCTGTTCGAGTTTTATGATGATCAGCTGTTGGCTTTCATGGTCTTGATTCTTGTCTGGTTGAGTGAACTCTTTACACTAATCAGGTTTCTCTCCCTTTCTCTCCCTTATCATATATATATATATATAGGATTGTTTGGATACGCAGGGTATGCTAAGTAGTGATTTTTGTAGCCTTCTATTGGGATAAAGTAGCCAATCTGATGGCTTTGTTGCAGGCAAAATTATTGTCTTGACCTCTTACGAATTTTGTACACTATTCAATTAAGAAGTTACTTTTTGAATTAACCTCTAGGGGTTGGCTCAAGTGGTAAAGGCTTCGGACTTGAGGGTATGATCCTCCCAAGTCTGAGGTTCAAATCCTCTTGGGTGCAAACAATTTCTATAGACCATTAGACTGGGGGATTTTTCCCTTGAATTACCCGAGGTGCACTTGCGGGAAACTCATTGCGAAGGGCATGTGCACCCCCAGGATTAGTCGGAACACTGTTCCTAGACAATCGGTGCCAATTAAAAAAAAAAAGTTTACTTTTTGAATTGGACCCACCTGTGGGTAGCCCAAGTAGTAAGGGTGAACTTGTGTGCATGAGCCCCATGTTAGGTTCGATTCCCTCCGGGATGAAACTATGATTTAAGTGGGAGGCCATGGCAGTGGGTTGCTGTGCTAGTCTTCCCAGGGGTTTAGGTTCCATGGGTGAGTCCTAGGGGCTCTGCCGTGGGGTGGTTCCCCATCATATATATTAAAAAAAAAAAATGTTGAATTGAGTCAGGCCATAAGTGGTTATAGTTGTGGTTGGATATTTTGTGCATACCTTTTTTATTCCTCGACTTCTTATGACTAGCATCTAGATGTATGGGCTTGCTTGTAATTTTCAGCGGGGCTGTAAATGAATCTGGTTTACCTGAAGGCATAGCTACACCAATATATGGGCCTTTTATTTTCTTGCATAAACAATGATGGAAATGCGGATTGTTGTGGCTTTCGAGTGGCAACAGATCGACACTAGTTTAGCAATCATCTCTATGACTAATTAGCGCCTGCATTTAGCATACTCTCTCTCTCTCTCACACGCGCACGCGCGCGCGCGCGCACACAGTTTTGTGTGTGCATGCTTGTGAGTCTGTGGGCTTGCTGTGTTGCCGGTGTATTATATGTCATGCTTTTCTAATATGGCATGCTTGCTAATATCTTGCAGTGTCCGGACGCCAATATCGATGAAGTTCTTTCCTCGCTTCTTTTTGCTCTACTTCCTGGTTTTTCACATTTATTTCTTTTCCTATGCTTATGGTATGGACCCTATCACTTTCTGGATTATTCTTCAGGCAGAACTCTTTTTTTTCCCTTCTAAAATGTTGCTTCAATGATTTCTCCAGGTTTTTCATATCTTGCTCTCTCTACAGCAGCAGCATTTATGCTGCACCTCATTCTCTACTTCTGGAACAGATTCGAGGTAAAGTAATTGTATCTGTCTCTAAATTCCATCTCTTTTAACCCCCTCCCCCCCACCAAAAAAATTACTTTATGCATTGGCTTGGCTTTTTATTTTTTATTTTTATTTTTATAGATCAAGTAGTCATATGAGGTTATTATTGCATTTGACAAATTGTTGAATTCTATTGGTCCTATGCATAAAGACATGTTGAAACCATCGGAATCTTTGGAGAATGACTGTTTACTTTATAGCATAGTCGGTTCAGATACAGTTATAGCTTTTTTAATGAAAAACTTGCCAAAAATATGAGAATAGAGTTGTAGTGACTATCCTTGAAGATTTCTTACGCCCAGTTCATATTTTTGTTAGTTACAAATTTGTATCTCATTTTCCTCACGTCAAGTTGATAACTAATACTGTGCCAATCTGGTCTTAGGTACCTGCTTTACAAAGGTTTATGCAAAACCGTCGATCACAGCTTCAGCAGCATCCAGACTTTCACATAACCTCCTCAACCATCCTTGCATCTACTTTGCACATCACAAGATTGAACACAAGGAATCCTGGTCTAGTTTCCCCAGACCTGACCTCGGGGACTGGTTTGAGACCTGGATCTGACCAAGCAATGCCAGCAAATGGAGGAGTAGACGTTTCTGGGCTTCAGGAACAGGCAGAAAGTGAAAACAGGGTAGGGAACCCCATGCAGATGCCAGGACAACCAAACCTGCAGCAAGCAGATAGTGGTCCCAACCCTGGGAATATGAATTCATTCAGTTCGCTTCTGTTATGGATCTTAGGAGGGGCCTCTTCTGAAGGGTTGAACTCGTTCCTTTCCATGTTCAGAGATGTGAGAGAGCAAGGACAAGTTTTTACTGAATCTGCTGGGCAGGACAATCCTGCAAATCAAAATGTTGTGCGATAGCGTTGGAGTATTACTTCTTAACGGGTGATTTGCATCGTGCTTTGTTAGTGTAAGATTGTAATAGATATGCATGTTGAATGGTATATATATATATATTACACGGTTTACTGGATATACACCTACTTGTACAGAAATGACCACTGGAATATGTCACAGGTCAGACCTAGTTCATTTGTACAAGGACTGGGAGGGTATTTGATGTGTTGGATTGGCGGGATTGTCTTTTAGGTTCTGTCATCTGTGCCATTTCAACGGTTATTTGCTTAGATTTTGATTACCCGATTGCAAGATAAGTTGCAGGGTATTTCGAGTATGATCTGGTAATACCGGATTCTGCATTTTAGGCATCTTAAGTCTCCATTGATTTTGATTTTTTCTCTGTAGGGGGCATACGGTTGGCACCCGAAAATGAATGTTATTCAAGGGCATTAGAGTTATAAAGGAATTAGCATTCACTTTACTCGCATATTATTTGAAGGGGAAATATGGTTTGCCTTGGGACATTTCTTTTATAACTGAGTCTCAAAAACTGAGGATTTATACGTTTGGATTATTTAGGTTTTGTTTTTAAGAGACCTTTGACGGTATTTTAACAAACAAACCGGTTAAAAAAAGAAAAAGAAAAAAAAAGGCATTTGAAACTGTTTATTGATAATTTGATGTACTAGAAAAACTTGTTTATAAGTTTTGTTTTATAATTCTCTCTGTATAAATATAAATATGTTAGGAAAGCAAATTCTTTTCAACTTATTTCATCTCATCATTACACCTTTTTCAAATCTCTATAAACTTTTTCAAATTTCTATATAAAATATAATAAAAAATTTAACTTTTTCAAATTCCAATACACTTATAATATTTAAAACTAATATTTTAATAATATTTTATTCAACTTAATCCAACATCCAAACTCAACCTTATTCTTCTCGAGGTCGAAAATGTAGCTTTATTTTTATTTTTACTATATCTAATACTTTATTATGCTTTTAATTTATATCACTCATTTTATTCATTGACATCATATCAAATATAAAAGAATATAGAGGGTCTAGTATTTTAGTCTTTTTCTCTTTGAATATATATTTTTAATTTTTTAAATAAGTTACATGAGGTGTCACATCAATGGGCCAAGTGAATGATATAAATTAATATAAATGATAGTTATAGTCTTAAGCGTGTAAGTTTTATGTAAATATTTTGAAATAAATAAATAAATATAAAATTTATATAAAAAAATTAAATTTTAATAGTATATTTTTTTTAAAATGACTTTACGATATTTATTCACTCTATAATTATACGTAGTATTGCTAATAAATTAAGGAGATAATAACATTTCTTTATAAGCGATGTTAGCGTTGCTAGGCATGCCCTTAGTACATTTGCAATTTTTTTTATTTTTATTTTTTGCATTTATGTTTCAAATAATTTTTAAACATCTTTAAATATATATATATATATATATATATAAATACAGTTATAGTTCATTAAAGAAAAAAAATTAAAATACATGAACTAGGAAATAAAAATATACGACAAATTAGCATTTTCCCTTTCTTTATTTAAAAACATAAAATAACGAAATTTAGGAAAAGGATGACGTTGCATTCGGCCATTTTGATTTGAAGGCGTTAGCTTTATTTCTAGATTTTATCAAAGGGCAGAGTCCGTTCAATAATAATAATATCCGGTGATGGCAGCTCAGCGTCTCGTCACCGTCGGCAGCCCAACCCTCCCAATCCCATCCTTTACTTCCTTTCGCCCCTTTTCATCGTTCCGGTCGCATCGATACCACGAAAGCGGTGCGTTTTGGAAGAGGAAAACGCCGGCGAAAATCCTCATCAGCCTCTCCTCCACAAGTAGCGGTTCTAAACTTGCTGCCTTGCCCTCCGACCTCTCACCACCTCCCATCGATCACGACCTCCTCGTATGCGCCTCTCTCTCTCTCTCTCTCTCTCTCTCTCTCTCTCTCTCTCTCTCTCTCTCTCTCTCTCGATTTTGTTAGGTTGGTTCTACGGAAAACAGAGTAGAAAAAGCAAGAAAATCAGAATAATAAACTATGCCTACCATTTTTTGTTAGTTTCTTTCCCCCAGAAATAAATCATATATTTTACTTTTCTTTTCCATGTAAACTCCCAAACACAGTGTTAGTGTCATGTAACCTGAGCTCTCAAGTTTATACATCCACATAAACACTCTGTGTATTGCGTACCTGTACATTCGCATAGTGTGTGTACCTTGTGACTTATGTTGCGTGAAAGAAAAAGTTGTTGTAGTTGGCTTTTTTTTTTTTTTTTTTTTTTGCAATTTTATTTTTGATAAAGACGGATTGAAACTTTGTGACTAATGAATTTAATTGTGCTACAAGATAACCTTGACTCTTTGCAGGAGACTGTTACGCTCGGAGGTGCAAAGATTTCAGATGATGGCATTATCGAAACATTTAATAATGATGATGAGGCGTTAGATGCCGCTGATAATGGTGTTGTGGTGCGTATTTGATTTTTATCAAGTTTCTAAATCATCATCCATTTTGCTCTTTTTTTCTTCTTCTTCGTGATATTGCTTATTTGTGTATGTTTAAGAGGAAATTATTATATTCATATATGATCCTCATGCAATGGTATTTTGTGAAACTGGCCAAGTCCTCTTCAAATTCTCCAGTTTAGATCACATTGACTTAGTTTATCTCATCAACTCGAACACTCGACCACAACTTGGATCCTCTAACGGTAGTGAAGTTTATCTTGGGAAGGGCGAAGTAAAATCTTTGACTGGAAGTACTGATAACTTGCATTCAGTTTGAAGTTTTTAAGTTTCTGTTCTGAGCATTATGCCCCTCCCTCCTTTCACACTCTATTCAAATGGTTATAGTTGTGGTAATACTTGTCAATTGCAATGTATTGCCTTGCATAACCATTGACAAGTATTGTCACAACTGTATCTACTCGAAGGAAGCAACAATGCAAATTAGGGTACTTATCAAAATAGTTTAGCTCTGCACGTATAAAAAATGTTTAATAAAAGTTTTTTTACTGATAAAAAAAAAAAAACTAATACTATCAGGCATTGATTGGCTGGGCTTGGGCCTGGGCCTGGGCTTAGTTAGCTGTATCACCTAATTAGAAGTTGGTGGTTATGTGGCTCTGAATGATTTAATTCATGTGGCTCTTGTGGAATATATTGAAGTGCGATTGTTCACAAATTTTATCAGATGGGATGCAATCTTTGAACATTTTTATTTTAGTGCACTCTTAGCATTTTAGTCTTTGACTTCTAATTTTTCTTGAGCATGTTGATATCCCTTTTGACATCTGATGTCATAGGTTGTGGACCTTTCACATTTTGGACGAATACGAGGTACACATTTTTCTTGTTATTTTATAATGACATTGTATTAGCACTATCTTCAACTTTCTAAGAGGAGATTGCAAATCATTTTTACTATATAAAATCATTGATGATAACCATTTTAATTATGTGGTATGTCGTCGTAGATTGATCAGTGCCTTGCCTCTTCATAAACAAAATGTTTCATATTTATCCCTAATCCTTGTTTACTGTTTCACCTTCTTGTTATCGTGCATCACTTTCCAGTGGAAAAAAAAAAAAAATTGTTTATAGTCTTCTAGATGTTGATCTTTTATCAAAATATAATTACATGTTCGGGAACTGCCTTATTCTGACATTTTCATTGTCATCTTTGCATGCAACTCATAGTGCTCTTTGTATTGTTAAAGTTTTGGTGTTTTGTTGTCTGGATATTAGAGGTTTTACACTTGGTGGGTGAGCACTATATATGCAAAATAGTGCCAAATCTTGATATTGCACGATATAGGCTATATATATATCCAACTCATTGCAGTACACACACACAAAATGCTAAAGTCTGTGCTGTATATGGTGGTTTTGATAGATGCTTAAACATTTTTCCCTTTGTAAATAATGTGGGTTCAACGGATATGTAGTCAGTGGAGAAGACCGTATCCAGTTTCTTCATAACCAAAGCACAGCAAATTTTGAATGTCTTCATGAAGGACAGGTGGGTTTTGGTTGTCATTATTTGATTGCATTTGTGTTCCCTTAAACTCTATTCTTATATTGTATAGTCGTACAGGCTAAAATAATAGGATTTCTCATTGGAATCCGTAGGGATGTGACACTGTTTTTGTTACACCAACAGCTCGGACAATTGATATTGCGCATGCGTGGATCATGGTAACGTTCATACTCATGTGGATGTTTGTTTTCTGTGTTGTAACAATCTTCGTCTTTTGTTAACCAATTTTTCTCTTTCTTTTTTCTTTTTGGTTGTTTGTATTCACAGAAAAATGCAGTTACATTAGTGGTTTCACCGGAGACCTGCCAAAGCATAATCAAAATGCTGAATAAGTAAGTGCATCTTGTCAATGTATGTTGTTATTATTTTATTATTTACCAGTTGTAGTATTAGTGAGAGAGAGAGAGAGAGAGAGAGAGAGAGAGAGAGAGAGAGAGAGAGAGAGAAGTGTTTGTTGTATTCTTGTTTCAACAAAACTTGTAGCCACTGTACGATCTGTTAGCAGAACAATTATATATATACACTTCATTTCTCAAGCTGTCAAGCAGACTGATAACGGAGTTCTACATTTATACCACGATGAATGATCATAACCAGGGTATTGGTTTTCTTGTGATTATACATGCTTCCCATAAATTATATAGAGGCCCTTTTCAAGATATTCTGTTAACCATCTGATAGGTTGAAACAGTAGCATTGGGTGTAGGAAAACATATTCCAAACTTTGCTAAGCACTGACAATCGGGGTTTTAGGTGGTGGTGTCTTTCTTGAGCTCACGGAATCAGTATTTTACACTTTTAGCAGTCAGCACGATAAACTCTGCTTGTTCATACTTTGTGGAAAGTGTTTTTTAGTACTGATAATTAGAAGCTGAATAGATCCAGTCCCCCGTTCCTCATATGCTGATAAAATTAAAGTGTTCAGTATATAAGTACTAGAACAGGCTGAAAGTGAAGAGACAGCATTATCCCATTATCTTTATAGTTTAATGCAGATTGATGTGGATTTGCGGAAAGACAGGAAAAGATTGGAAATAGACTAATATCAGTTATCAAAAAAGCATTTGTGAAAATCTAGAGATCAACTCATTTGACAATGGATACGAGGTGTGAGAGAGTTTGTTAAAATAATTGGTAACATGATATAAAGACAGCTAATGCTTTGGTGTGGATGAGTGATTTGGTTTCAAGCTGAAGGTGTGGGTACAGCGAGGACGAGAAGAAGACCAACAAATATGTACTTCAAAGTTTTGTTTAATATATAAATTATACAGCATGAAGTCATAGATCAGTATAAACGAGCTTTCAACAGATTGATAGTCTATAAAGGGTAAGATGGTGAAAAAACAGTTCATATAGCTGACCCAGGTGGTTGAGTGAAGGTCTTTTTCAGTTGTCAAATCAGTACATTTTTCTGTGTTTTACCTTAAGTTATTACTTACTGTTTCATAATTCAAAGGTCTTGATCATTATTATCAAGATAAAAAGATCCATGCAGTAGATCTTTTACATTGTATTCAATTTTAGGTACATATTTCTTGCTGACAAGGTAGAGATTCAAGACATCACCAAGCAAACTTGCTTGTTTGTTTTACTGGGACCCAAAAGCAATCAAGTAAGGAATGCTAATTTCTCGTATATAGTTAAACATTATTCCAGAACTCGATATTATGCTTTTGAAGGTTTGAAATTGATGGTGTAATTGCATAAAATTGGGGAATGTGATCAGGTAATGGAGGACTTGAACCTTGGCAATCTTGTTGGACAAGCATATGGCACACATCAACATTTTAGTGTACGTTTCTATGGTTTTCTAGACTGTTTCTAGATCAAGTTTTGTTGATTTATTCTCTTGTGATGATTATTGGGCATACTTTCAGCATCTCATCTGTTGTCAAATCTATTTATGTGAAATTTTCACTCTCTTCTTGTGACGACCCCAAATTCCGTTTGGGATCGGACGGACACTTGAAGCGTCGAGACATGCAACACAAGGTTACCTGCCCCTGTTCATGACATATAAGATGCAATATTCCTAACATGCATCTAACATTATGCAATATTCGCAGCGGATAAATTTTTTCTTTAGCAATACTATGCACCAAACTGAAAATATCTCAAATACTTAAAACATACTTCATATATAAAGATCTATTGAATAACTAAGATCACAGCACTAATCCAAAATAGTTATGATCCAAAAAGTACTAGAGATGCAACTCCATCGTACAAGTAGTAATTTAACTACTATATTAATATTACCTGATCGTTCAGTCGACTGTGTCTAGTTGGTCAGCTCCTGATCCTCTTTCAGGTCCTGTAACAAGATCTACCATTCGGGAGAATAGTAGTTGGGACTACCACAGTGAGATTTGATTACAAATCTCAGTAAGTTAACAAAACAAACTTCCACACAGGCTAATGATGCATGAATGACAGTAAAAGCATGAATGTATAATCAAATTCATAAGTAATTGAAGCATAACTTGACGTACAATATAGCATAATTGACATAACTTAAATTGAAACGTGAACTGAACTTGACTTGACATGAACTTGATCTGAAACTTGACTTAACATGAAAAATACATACTCCACAGTTGTTGTGGCCCCATGTATTCTACGTGTAAATACATACTCCACAGTTGTTATGGCCTCATGTATTCTACGTGTCACAATTGTTGTGTCTCACGTAGTGTATGCGTCACAATTGCTGTGACCTCATACTTTGTGTGCCACAGTTATTGTGGACCCCACGAAATTGAATGTAACTCAAGATGAAACATGATTGGAATACGAAAGACTGAAGCCCTGACGTAACATAACGTGACTTGAACATAACTTGAAAGATATGACCAACTTGAGATAGAAACATTTCGTAACATGAATATAATAGACAACATATTTAATATGACATACTTGCAACAGTGAATATTACATGACTTGATATACATGTAATAGATGGCATACTTAACATGGCATACTTGTAATGTATAGCAATACATGACAGAATATATTATGTAACAGTTTTCATATATATGACAGAATATATTATGTAACAAATAAAAACTGATGACAGAATAAATTCTATGTAACAGACAATTATGTGATAACTTGGCATGGCATGACATATATGACAACACACATATATATACACTGTAGTTCCTTTACTTAGCACACATACATAATAGACTGTTAGTAAGTTAAAAGCTAACTTACCTCGATCTCTGCGTTTCTTATAAAACCTTAAGCGCGATCACGAGGAACTGTAATTAGTGATTCTAAAAGTTAGCATTAAATCACTAATAAATTGAAATATGGAAAAATACTAACTTAAAGAGTAAAATTTTCATTTTACTCTCTGCATGTAGGAAAATGACCGTTTAACTCATAACTTAAGGATTTTGTATACTAATTCCAAAGTCACCAAAATTTATATGCTTCATGTAAATTTTATCCTCAACTCAAATATCAATTTAGAAACATTTAAAACTAATCACAACTATTAAAACTCCATAGGACCGAAATTCTCATATGTTATTTCCATTGATTTTTGTTTATAACTTGTTTTGATTAACCTTTTGATCTATAACTTATAAAGATGTGATCTTCAAATCAAGCCATCACATGATTTAAAAAGATGTATTAAAACATATATAAGCTTCTAATTCAAGATCACATGGTTAAAAATTAACCAAAACATAAATTTAGCCAAAAACATCCACACTTTGGTTTATTTGAATATCTCTTTGCATAAAACTTCATATCTTTGAAACTAATATCAAATATCTTCAAAATAATAATATAACATGTATATAAGATGCTTAGGATCCTCCAATAAAATTATCAAAGTTATTGGAATAGGTTTAGACCACCAAAGAGTTAAACTTTCTCAAAACAGAAATTGTTTTTCCTCTTCCAATTTTTAAGTTTCTAAATCTAGTAAAATCTTTCATCAAAACCTTTAATCATGCAAAAATCCTCAACCAATAATCATATATACATTTTAACAATACTTCATAAAAATTTCGGACCAATATCTATCCATTAGCTTGGTCAAAAACTCCAAACTATAACATATTCTCTAATTTATCTCCCAGAATGACCTTTCTATAGTTTACATAATATTTGACTGACCAAATGATCTTCAAATGGGACAAATAAGATATCCACGTAAACTAGACTAAAAAAGGAACAACTTATATGAATGAGACTTTATGATAAAACACTTACAAAAGCTTCGAAATGGGCTTTCAAAAGAACTCCTAAAAACTGTCCGAGAGAGACTGTTTGATATTCTTTTAATGGAAAGTGTAAATGAAGATAAGTTCGTGAGTGGTGGCTAGAGATACTTATGGACGAAATATGGAAGAGGATAAGGCTGGAGTTGAGAGTTGAGTGTAGGTTTTTCCTACCCAAAATATCTATAAAAGATCATCTCAAGATATTTCTATCCATTAATATCTACAAAAATCAGATTAAAATATTTTTATATAATAATATTTATAAAAATCATCTCAAGATATTTTTACCCAATAATATTCACGAAAATTAGCTCAAGATATTTCTTTTTTTTATCCAATAATATCCACAAAATCAGGTTAGGCTATTTTCCAAAAGTGGAGAGTAGACTTGGAAGAGTAAGGTGGCTAAAATCTTTCCATGTGTCCAATTAAAACTTTCTAACTATCTCCAATAATCAAAAACACACTTCTGATACCACAGTGAGTAATAACATTAACTATACGATTAATAGATTCGTGAAAACTTATCAAGTCTTCACGAGATTCGTAAAGCCAATAGAAATTTCACCGTTAAATTTCTAGTGTGCTGTTACACTTCTTGTAGTCATGCATCTGATTTTGTAATTTTCCTGGTCTGAAAATTTTGTTTACTCAAAAAATGATGTATCCTCATTATCCCACATCATAGCTCCCTTAAAAAATAATGAAAGCTGTAATTGTTGAACTTTGGCTTGGATTAAATTTCTACATAGTGTTATTTCAATTTAAACTTTTCTTTTGACACCTTCCCTACTGGAAAAAGAAAAACGAAAAAACAAAAAAACAGATTTACACATTTAAATCCCGAGTACAAGTACCTGTGATAATGCATTATGGAAGTATAGGAATGCAAAGAACAGTGGTAATTTTGTTGTATGTGCTTTATTATTTGCAAACGACCCTCCTTTTATTTGCAGGTAAGTGGGATGCCTATTACAATAGGGGTGGGAAATGTCATTTCTGAAGAAGGTTTCTCTCTATTGACGTCACCAGCTGCTGCTGGATTAGTCTGGAGTACTATTCTTTCTCAGGGTGCTATCCCAATGGGTTCTAATGCATGGGAAAAACTAAGGGTTCTTCGTGGTGAGAATTCTAGACTGGGTTGTTTTGCTTTCATGTTTCATTTTATATAATCAATGACCTGACCTGTTGCAAATTAAATTTTGCCAGGAAGGCCGGCTCCTCAGAAAGAACTTACTAATGAATTTAATGTCCTGGAGGCTGGTCTCTGGAATTCCATCTCTCTGAACAAGGGTATCTAGCTTCGTACCATTATGTCATTTGCATAGAAACATGAGAAGATGGCTGGTCTAATTCTAATCTTTTCAGGGTGTTACAAGGGACAGGAGACTATATCTAGACTCATAACATATAATGGAGTCAAGCAGAGGCTCTGGGGACTTTGTCTATCTGCGCCAGCAGAACCTGGCACCCCAATTACACTTGATGGGAAAAAGGTGCTAGTCATGACTGCAATGCTTGTAAAATTGGACAATAACCTGTGAGAAAAAAAAATGCTCGATTATGCTATGTTTACTCCCTAAGAAAATTAGAAAAGAAAAAAAAATCATTTATTTCCCCATCAAAATTCTTATTATGCGAAAGCCGAATAAAAATCTTCACTTATCCCTGTAAAAAAATTAGTTCTGGAAAACCAAAATTAATATGTATTAATTACAGATAGATATTTCATGCAAATGTGGCCATTCAAATACTTGTTTAATGCATAATGCTGATGATTTGTATGTTTTTTTATGCCTTTACCCTTGATGTTATTACTCTTTTTGGGATAAGCTTGTACTTCATGGTTGCTTCTAGCTTGATAGATAAATAAATTAATTAGGGGAAACTTTATAGTTGTAAGATATTTGTGAACTTCGTGCAGTTGGGAAAGGTGACAAGTTATGCATCTGGAAGAAAGGAATCTGAGCATTTTGGTTTAGGCTACATCAAGAGGCAAACTGTTTCAGAGGGAGACACCGTAACTGTTGGAGAAAACGTCACAGGGACAGTGGTGGAAGTTCCTTTTCTTTCTCGCCAATGTCAGCCAACCCAGAGTTCAGGTTCTTGAGATCTGATAATTATGTTCATCTAATTGAACTTTAAATTTTTAAACCCTCATATGTATCATTTATTGACCATGCAGTTTGACATATAGATCATGTTTCTTCTTATTGAATCAATGATGGTTGCAGATGTACAGCGTTTTGAATGACTCATTTTTAGGAGTATTCTTAATTTCATCCTATTGACCTTATGCATCACTGTTGACTGTGGGAGTGTCTATATGTGTATATATTATTATATATGCGTGCGCCCATGCGTGGCATGCATGACAAAATAACGTGTTAGGGTAAAGGATATTCATTTTATCAGATGTTAAGCCAAAAGTCAAAAAGCAGTTCATCACTCGTTCTTTTCCACAAACAAAATTAAACTGACTGATTCCCACCAAGCACTCGAGCCCGAGCTTCAGCAACCGACCTACCCCCTCCACTAAGTCCTCTCTCTATCTCGGTTTGTGATCCACGCCATTGCCGGCAATGATGTTGCTGTCACTGCAGATTGCTCAAACCAACCTACTCCCAAAGTTATGCATGAATAAGTAGAGATATATAGGAGAGAAGCGCCCCGGGGGGGGGGGGGGGGGGGGGGGGTGTGTGGTTGGTGTGGTGGTGGTAATAAGAATTGGAATCGACGCGCTAATTCGGTCTTTCCTTTACTTGGGTGGGATGATGAACATCTTTCATTTCAAGTCAAATGCAACATTGCTGTCTTCGTTAACCAGCATATATAACAATACTCCTAATGTACGTGACAACAATTTTGGAATGTATTGTTGAAAAACTATATACATGATTACAAGGAGTTCCAAAACTTCGAGCATCAAATAAGTGTAACACTTTTTTCTTCTACCTCGGGTACGTAGATTTTTGTTATTAAATGATGTTAGACAGAATAATGATTATTGTGCAGGTTAGTTTTAATAGATAATTTACAAGGAATAAAATAAGAGAATCGTTCAAAAACATAGAAAAACATCTCTTAAGTTCAATTTAAAATTATAAAATCTAAAAATGTTGAAAATTAGCCTACAAGCCAGGCTATATAGCTGAAGATTATTCTGCAGGTTAGTTTTAATAGATAAGTTACAAGAAAGAAAATAAGAGAATCGTCCAAAAACATCTCTTAAGTTCAATTCAAAATTATAAAATCTAAAAATGTCGAAAATTAGCCTGTTATATAGCTGAAAATCATCCTTATTAGAATTTTACCAAAAATAGCAAAATCTTTATAATCGTGCCAAAATTAAACACATAATAAAAGAAGTAATCTATCAAAAATTTGGTCCAAATCGAATTCAGAATCAATTCCCAAATGATAAATGAAATATTACCATAAAAGAAAAAAATAACTAAAAATGGAGATTCGAAATGGAAAAAAATGGATTTTGACCTTGAAAAAGACGCACACCAAGCGGCGCTGGGTGACCACAATGTGCACGCTGAAAAGAATTTTTTGAATTGAGGTCATATGTGTGATTTTGATACTCGAAACCAAAGTTATGGCCAAAATATCGAAACACACCCAAAACTACCTCAATTAAAAAAATATCATGGTTAATTGTCCATCTTTGCGCTTATCTACTAACTCAAGGTCTCTTAGTGCTAACAACATGCCATCTGACAACTCAATATCATTTGATTCGGATCCTCTACATCAGTAAAGGAGATGAAAAAACAGTAATGGGCCATTACGATCAATTACAATCATGTAGTATTTTAGATGCTTGAGCTCGTTGTTCATCACTCAATTCTGTGGGAAACTCGACCAGAAACTTGATTCGAAGATCACCTCTCCTTCCTGGTTCTTTAGGGTTAGGCATACCTTGGCCCCGAATGACCTTTTCGTAGCCCGGATATATGATATCATCAAACGACAATGTCATCTTTTCCCCTCCTAATAGAGGAATTGGGATTGAACATCCTGTGAGCGCATTCACCAGAGGGATCTCAACTCCTATTTCCAAATCGAAACCTTCCGTCGTAAACAATGGGTGGTTTCTTTCTTCTATCACGAAGATTATATCGGCAGGAAGGTAGCCTGGTTTCTCATCACCCTTTCCCTCAAATGTAACCTTTGTTCCTTTCTTCCATCCTGGCTTTACTTGTATCTTCAATATCTCCTCTTCTTGGATAATCATCCTGCCATATTTTACATCGTTTTAAGAAACCTAGACTGCAACAAAATATTTTTCCACTTTGGTTTCTATTGTTCTTAGAATGATCGAGAAAAAAGAATAAAGAAAAGAAAACAGGCAATTCTTTCATTCTTTTTATTTATTTATTTATTTCTCTTCCAATTTGAATTCAATGCATTTACAAAAACTAACTGCCCAAAAAATGGGGTTTGGATGGGAAGCTGGTGTTCATGTTTCTTGTATGTGAAAATAGAAGAAAAAAAGAAAATAATACAAAAGGAGAGAGAATTAGGATAGGGAAAGATCTAACAAACCCAGTATTGGTGATGGCATCTCTTGTGATCTTGATCTTCTTGAGACATCCTTCACACAACTCCTCAAGCGTGCACTCGAGCTTCATCTCAACTGGAGGTGGTTTTCTTCGTGCAGCTGATTGCGAGAATATGATGGGGGTGGTGCCCCTTCGGCTCGTATCTCTTGTTAGAGAAGGAGGCTTTTCTGTTTCTATGGAACTGATCTTTCCTAATAGAGATGCTTCCGTTTCCGAGCTGGTCCTTCTCGAATTTCTCGAGAACAAGAGTGTAGGTATTTCAGTGTCTGAGGACCCCCTTCTGCTCATGCTTCTTGATGGTGGGGTGGTGCATCTCCGGCTTGAACTGCGGCTCGATGAGCGCGAGCTTGGCGTCGGCGTTTTGCTTCTTCTACTTGAACTACTCGAGAATAAGGAAGCGTGGCGTGTGAAGAACGTATCATCGTCATTTTGATAATGACTGGAACCTGCAGGTGTTGTTGGGTCATCGCTGCTTGTAGTTTCTTCCTCCGTTTTTCCATTGATGACCTAAAGAAAGCCCGAACAACGTTACAAAAACAAAATTTCTTATCTAAATATATGAGAGAATACATGATTCTCTTGGAGAATTGAGACCTTATATATATATATATATATGAATTGACAAATGTTACCATAGAGCTCGGGATCTAAAAAAAAAAAAGGATGATGATCATATCGTTCTTTCCCGGATAAACAATCCGTTTGATAATTTTTCGTTCAAGTCATTAAACTGAGAGTACTGATAATTCGTATCATTGTAGAATCTATCAGAAGTAGTCATGTGTGTGCTTACCTTGTGCCATTCATCGGGTGAAATGGATTTGGATTTGGATTCTGTTTCGATTTTGTTCTCCGGGCTCTTGTCGGGATTCCATTTCGTGAAAAATACCTTGTATGCCTTGCATATAT
This sequence comes from Carya illinoinensis, assembly GCF_018687715.1. Classification (NCBI taxonomy): domain Eukaryota; kingdom Viridiplantae; phylum Streptophyta; class Magnoliopsida; order Fagales; family Juglandaceae; genus Carya; species Carya illinoinensis. The sequence goes on from NC_056756.1 coordinate 5,598,521, forward strand.
CTTTCGGTATTTCGAGGATGCTGTAAAAATCAGTCATCGCTGAACGTGGAGGATCTCCCATGAAGAGAGAGAGAGAGATGGAAAGGATGAAACAGAAATGGTTAGGATATTGCAAAGAGAAATTGCAGGAAGGAGGTTAAACATGAGGAAGCGCGGGGCTTTTTTAAGGCAAAATCTGTTCGTTCGTTGTGAGGGGAACATGAGATGGGGTCATCTTGTTTCTTGATTTAAGGTTTTTCTTGGACATAAAGCTGCTATTTTTAGACCCACTTAAATTCATCCATCTGTTCTTATGGCAATCATGTTTGACAAACAAATTTTGTTTAGTGTACTGTTAATCTATACAAAACCATTCTTTATTTTATTACAACTATAACGTTATAGTTGTAGTTAGAGGAGTAAATGATTGTACTGTAAACTTAGTTATATTTGTGAAATTATCATCCGGAACGTTTAAACTGTTTGGAATATATAGTTTTTATTATTTATATTTATGTTTTAACACTCCCCTCGTGAGTGTTTCAGACTCTCTCTTAATGAATGAATATAACACGTGAAATATTTAATTAAATAAATGAATTGTAGAGTCAAGGTATTCAAGATTATTATTCTGATATCACATTAAATCACTACTTGTTTTAAAAGTTTAAAGTAGGAAATGAGAAGATAATTATAATTAAAAAAAAAAAAAGAGTCTCATAAAACTAAGGGTGATAATATGTTACACGACCCATTAATTTAACACGAACACGATACAAAAATAGCGGATTAGGATTTAGTCTTAACGGGTTCGGGTCAAAACGAGTTGACCCGTTAAGACACGATTGTTTAACGAGTTAATAACGGGTCAACCCGTTATGACACGTTAAAAAAGTTAACGTTATATTTATACTCTTATAACTAAAAGTAAAATTGTTAGAATTTCAATATCGATATTTTTATTATTTAGATTGTAATTTTGGATTTGTATTTAGCTTTATAACTTTTATAAATATTATGATTTTTAAATTTATATAAAATTATGCTAAATTTAATTAGGTTAAACTGGTTAATTTTTGGTCTATTTAACCTATTTACATAAATAGTTTGAAACAGATCGTATTGGATCGTATCAACCTATTTTGTAATATTCACTAATGGGTTAAAATGAGTTGACACGACACGACCCGTTATGTTAATGGGTTGTAATAGGGTTTGAGATTTTGACACGATAATCTTAACGGGTCGGGTTAGATTTGAGTTATATAATATAATATACATATTTTGACACGACATGAACACGACCTATTAACACAATTTGACACCCTTACGTAAAACCTCATTTATTTTTATTATCCTTTTCTCACTTGTTTAATGTTTATTATTCATCTCTATTTCATGATAAATATATAAACTTGTTATGAAATCATTGAAAAGAGAAAGCCATAATGTGCTATAAAACTTTCAAAATGAGAGAGAGAGAGAGATAGAACTCAGAGAGGTTATGAAACTTATAAATTTCTTAAAAGATTCAACGATATATATAGGAGTACAAAGGGGACTATGCTTTTGACAGCTAGCTCACTATGCTAGCACTATGCACTATGCATTTGACGGCTAGCTCACTATGCTAGCACTATGCACTATACATTTGACGACTAGCACTATGCATTTGACGGCTAGCTAAATGTGGTCATACAATTCAAGATAGTTTATAACACTTCCCCTTTGGATGACCATATTTAAAGAATATGCCTCGTTAAAACCTTGCCAAGGAAAAACCCCGTGGGAAAAAACTAATGGCGAAGGAAAAAGAGTACAGTATTCATGTGTATCGCCGAGTGTTTTAATATTGCCTCATTAAAACCTTGCAAAGGAAAACTCAGTGGGATAAAACCTTAGCGAAGGAAAAAGAGTACAATCAGCACAAGTCTTCAAGACATTACTTCCCCTGAAAAGTGCATGATAACAGGTCTTCAAACCTCCGCATTCCAATGTTCTGCATAATCTTCTTAAATGTTGCAATTGGTAATGCTTTAGTGAATAAATCTGCCAGATTTTTACTTGACCGTACCTTCTTGATATCAATTTCAACTTTCTTCTCATGAATTGCAATGATCTTCTTGTGTGTATCTGAACGATAACTCGCATCTGTACATCCAACTAACTGTGGACTTGATCCATGTTGATAAAATAATCACAATTAGATCTTTCTGCTCATCACTACTCTTCTGGAGTTCTTGTAAATAACACAGTTAGTGAAAAATTCATCAACATTAAACCGCTAACCTCATTTTTTAATAAAAACAGTGGCCAGCCTTTTAAGATCAGACAAGCACCGCGGATTTTCAACTCCTTTGTAGGTGTCAGGCGTGCTGTCAGGAGCCGCAGCTGTCAGGCGCCGCAGAGCTATGAAGCTATATTTCGTCTCTTTTCTCTTGCTTCACGAGAGATGTTGTATCATAATTTTCTCTATTAAAGATATATTCAGCTCATCTTCATTCGCATCTCATCTTCTTCACTTTTCTGTAATCATACTGCATTTTTACTCTGCAATCTCTTTCTGCATTCTTATCCTACAATGGCTCAGCGATCTTCTCATGGCCAATATATAAGGTACTCTGCACCTCGTTCATCAGTTGTTCCTGCTTCTACCACAGGTGCTATAATGCAATATAATGATCTGACTCGTAGGTCAGATAATGAAGCTATCTATGAGCTTGTGAGTCTCGGTACCCGATACTTATAATCGATTGTCGCATTTTCTCAGCGACTGCAATCCAGAACTTGTGGAGTTGACAATCTCCACGAGAATATTGCTATACTTCAGCGACTTCTTCTGGAGTCCAACATGAAGATATAATCAATAAAGAAAGAGAATAGGAATTTAAAATCCTTGCTTAAATCTTCTTTTCGATTGCCCACCCCTTTAGATAGGGATGCCATGCAGATTCTTGAAGAACAAGAGCGTTTGAAGAATGAGGCAAAATGTCTCAAATTTCTGTAATTCTTGCTTCAAGATAATAAAATAATATTTCACAAATATTCATATTTGTATTTCTATCTTTTGGTAGATATTCTTTGTGCTCCCTTTTATTTCTTCTTTAATAATGCACACTTCATATCAAACCCATAATATGAATCTGAAATACTAATTGTATTAAAAGATGGTATTTCATGACTAATAACATCATCCATATTCCCCTTGAAGCCGCAAGGGTTTCAGATTTATATTTCAAATATGTGCAGTTTTCATGAGCTTTTCTGGAGCCTCAATGACATTTAAATCATATATATAAACTGCAATAATAGCTTGTTTCCATTTGCGTTTGGATTACTTTAGATCATATAAGGATCTTTGAAACTTGATAGAATACATATTTCCAGATGTATTCATATTAGAAACTTCAGACATTTTCTATCCTTCAGGGATTTTCATATATATATCATGATCCAATGATCCATATAAATATACAGTTAATCATGCATATCCAAACTCTCGGTAACTTTCAAGCTAATAAAAATCTCAATATGATTTCAATCACTTTAAAATCATATCAATATTGTTTCTTCGAGAAACTAACTTGTGATTTCTATATCACATTTTCATATTAAAAGGTTCAGGCTTTTTATATCATGTATATAAATATCTACTGATATTTAACAAAAATCACCTCTTTAGATGTTTGGACTTCAAGTCCATATTTATCACATTTTACTTAATGATATCAATTCTGCAGGAATTGAGAAACTAACTCGTGATTTATATATCACATTTTTATTTCCTTTCTATAAATACCCACTGACATTCAACAAGCATCACCTCTTTAGGTGTTTGGACTATAAGTCCCGATGCATCATATTTTACTAGTGAATCAATTCTGCAGGAATTGTTTCTTTCAAATTTGGCCAATATTTTACGTCGTATTCTTCGACGATTCTTGATTCACTTTCATCATTACTTCTGGTAATGTCAATTGCCATCTCATATGGAAATACGTTGTCGACAATGATTTTATTTCTATCCATAATTTCTCCATTATTCATGAAATGTAACGAGATCTCGTTATTTTCAGGTACCTGTCCCTCTTCAAGGGAAGACATTTTCATGAAAAACCTCTTCAGGAGGCACTCTTCAAGAGTTTATATAGGAGAATTTTATACAGAGAATTTGGATAGACTTTATTGCTTGTTTTGTGGGTATGACCTCTTTAGGAGCACCAAATTATTTGTGTCTTTCTCTTTTGAGATACTCTATCTTTTGTATCGATAAATTTCACATGCCTTTATACATGTCTTTAGACTGCTGAATTTCTTAATTGTCCTACAGGGACTTCAATCCTCCTTGGGATTTTAGTAACTAGAATATGAGACATTTTTATCTTATTGTATCCAAAATTTAATTATCATCTGAACTTCTGGTTTACATATGATAATCAAGATAACGTCAAATAATTTCATCTTATTTGCTTCAAGCAAATTTTTCTTTCCACTTCTGGTGGTAAGACTTTATAGTAAAAGAATCTTCTAGTTCTTTTATGGACGTCCATATGAAAATCATTCGACTTATCGTAATTGATTTTGGATGATCAAGATAACCATGAAAAGATACAAATATTTTGAATCATATCACCTTTTGATGCATCATAATATTTGATTCAATAATTTGTATAATATCATCTCAAAGAGAAAGCTTACAGCTTTTCCAATACGAGCTTCTGGCCCGAAAAGATATTCATTATCACGTCCAATCTCTTAATTTCTTTGAATGAAATGCATCATTCTTTTCACTTCAGGGAATAGAATGATATAAATTCATTATCATTTACTTCAGGGAATGATTTAGATCTAGTAAGACGTGAATAATGATTCTTATCAAAAGCTCATTATTTTGCCCAGTCACTGAAAGACCTGATACAGATTTAGAATATATTGTGAACGTTTGCATTTCATATTGCTATCTCAGGAGCATACTCGATATTGCTACTTCAGGAGCACATTCGAGACGTTCATTCAAATATATATTCTTTCCACAATTTCAATTATGCAACTTCAGGTACATAAATCATAATGAGCTTTTGGTACAAGTATCACTCATATGAGATACTCAATAAAATTATTGATTTAGGGCGATCCTTCAGAGAGGCTCCATTTTCATTCTCAGATAAATCATATCATCAATAAGTATAAAAGAATAAATAAAACTTTCATTACTACAAAACATTGCAGAATATAAAAATATTTTATAATAAGATAAAGGAAATACATTAATTAAAAATGAACACTTCTATGATCAACTGTACCACTAGAATCCTCAAAGAAATCAGAAACATCAATGCTTGTAATATCTTCTCCATCTATAGAATCTAAAGCATATGATGGTTCAGCAAAATTTGTTTCAAATTTATTTGTTTTTTCTTTTATAGAAGATTGATAGAAGTCAACCAAGTGCTTATCTGTACGACAGACACGAGCCCAATGTCCAGTCATACCACATCTATGACATCCATCTTCATCTTTCTTTAAAAATTTATTTTGAGAACTTTTGCCCTTCTCTGAGTTGAACCACTTCTGGTGGTACGGTGTATATCTATTATTGTCCCTTTTAGTGTGGTCACTTCTAGAACCTCCACTTCTATAGTTTTTCCTACCACGTCCACGCCCTCGTTTTCTTTGAAAAGATGCACCATTCGCTTCTGGGAATGATGTAAATCTAGTACCATTCACTTCAGGGAATGATATAGAACCAGTAGGACGTGACTGGTGATTTCTTAACAAAAGCTCATTATTTTGCTCAACTAATAGAAGACAAGATATAAGTTCAGAATATTTTTTGAACATTCGCTCTCGATACTGCTGCTGCAGGAGCACATTCGAGGCATGAAAAGTAGTATATGTCTTCTCTAACAAGTGATCATCAGTGACTTTTTCACCACATAATTTCAATAGCGAGCTAATTTTAAAGAGTGCAGAGTTATACTCACTAACACTCTTGAAGTCTTGCAACCTCAGGTGCATCCAATCATGACGAGCTTTTGGGAGGATTACAGTTTTCTAGTGTTCATATCTCTCCCTTAAATCATTCCACAAAATAAGTGGATCTTTCACCGTTAGATACTCAGTTTTTAATTCTTCATGAACATGGTGCCGAAGGAAAATCATTGCCTTAGCACGGTCCTGCAGAAACCTTTGATTTCCTTCTTTAATTGTATTTCCCAGGTTCATCGCATCCAGATGGATCTCAGCATCAAGGATCCAAGATAAATAATTTTTCCCAGAAATGTCAAGAGTAACGAATTCCAATTTTGTAAGATTTGACATTTTTTACATATATAAATCATGAACATAAGTATAGAGTTTTCATTAAGTAATGTAACATTTCATATTCATTTTGGAAACTATAAAAATATATTGAAAAACTTACTTGAAGTAGAGGACTACTAGCTTCAAAATCGTCAGAATTTTCGTGCTGATAACGTGTTATGAAATCATTGAAAAGAGAGAACCATAATGTGCTATAAAACTTTCCAAATGAGAGAGAAAGAGATAGAGGTCAGAGAGGTTATGAAACTTATAAATTTCTTAAAGGATTCAACGATATATATAGGAGAACAAAGGGGACTATACTTTTGACGGCTAGCTCACTATGCTAGTACTATGCACTATGCATTTGAAGGCTAGCTCACTATGCTAGCACTATGCACTATGCATTTGACGACTAGCACTATGCATTTGACGGCTAGCTAAATGTGGTCATACAATTCAAGATAGTTTATAACAAAACCAAATTTATTTTATTTTTACTTTTTCTCCATATCAATTTGAGGCCCCCAAGCCATGGGAAATGGGCTAAGTTCCCTCTCGTGCCTCTGCTGGCCCATGGGAAATAGGCCAAATTACTGTAAATGGCCCATTCTGTTCTTGTTAACCAAGGAAGATGCGAAGAGGTTTGCGGCCCTTACCTTACGGAAACCATAAACGCCGAACAAGTTGAACAACGTTCTAACTTCTGTCCCTTTCCACTATTTCCTCACTTGCCAAGCATAAGTGAGAAAAGCTATATGTTCATTGCATGGCTTCCGATGAAGAAAGCGAGGATACCGCTAATCCGTCCTGGTAAGCATCTCTACTTTCCTCGTATTTAAAATGGTGTTACTTATATATAGTATATATGTTATGTGTGGCTCGGGGAAGTAAAACCTCCAGTTTTATATATTTAATGGTCTAATTTAACCGGAAACAAGAATAAGCATACATTTTGAAATTAAAAAAGGTTTGTTTTTGACATTTCCCGTTTTTTTTTTTTGAAGACCAAGTGGAGTCTTTTTATTTTTATTTTTATTCTGGTAGTGGAATTTGAAAAGTTCATTTTGTTACCTTTTCTCCTGAATCGTCGGTATCTTATTTCCAGGGAAAGAAACTTGTATAAAGATCCTGATGATGAGCGGCAAAGGTTTTTGCTGGAACTTGAATTTATTCAGTGTCTAGCTAATCCTACTTACATACACTGTAAGTTGATTACTTTCGTATAAATTTCATGTTGTTCTTGTAATTAGGCTAAACGACTTTTTTCAGATTTACTTTGTACCGTCGAAACAACATTTTCTAGGCATAATGATAAGTTTACAGTTTGAGACTGACGATTAATTAATTAATTGCCTGTTCATGTTTGAAGCAAAAGTTGACCATCAATGTCGATTTAAAATCTCTCGTTTTTATTTGAGCCAACGTCTTACTCTGTTGCCATGATGTCCAGATTATGCCTTGGCTAATTGGCTTCCCAAGCTAGTAATACACTGATAAGTATAGCCATAAGTGATATGACTAGCTTAGGTCGTGTGCTCTACATCTCACAAATTTTTAAATAAAAGGTTTAAAGTATGAATAATATCTATTATTTTGTCGAGGGTGGTGACTTTCAATTCGGAAACATAAACATTATGTCTTGCAACATCAGTACACTGTTTATACACTTGCCCAGTTATTTTTACTTGGTAAGCATGTTGATAGTTGAATATTGTTTCGGAACTTTAAGAAAACCCAGAACCATGGGGGCTCCGGTTACCCCATTATTTAGCTACTTTCCAGAGGGGACGTATATTGGGTTGTTGGGGATGGCTAAAGTTGACCGCAAACAATAGGTGGACAAAGTTTTCTCTTTCTAGAAGAAACCTTGGTCATGTCGCAACGACTATCAATATCCTCCATTGTCGTTTCAATTACTTTCTTATTAGATGTGCTTGATCAGTAAACCTTCTTATTCAGTATTGTTTATAAGTAGCATTATTAGTATTGTTATTTTGAAGTTACTCCTTTTGCACACGAAAAATCTAATATCGAGTGTGCTTCTTCTTGACGCCTATCATGTTTTTCTCTGATGTTCAGTACTTTCATTTCTGGTGCAGATTTAGCTCAAAATCGCTATTTTGAGGATGAATCTTTTATTTTATTGGCTACCTGAGATACCCTGAATATTGGCGGCAACCAGAGTACATAAAATTTATAATGTGATCTATTTTTTCAAGGACTACTCACTCATCTAATAGCCGTGTATAATGCTTGATGACGTCTCACAAAGCATTTCCATGCACAGCATACCCAATCATCTTCTTGATCCAAAACTTCAGTTAATCTCCATTGAGTTTTTGTTTCTATGTTTTTAGTCCATGTAGGTAGGTGTATGCTTATGTACTACTTGCCCATTAAAAAAAACTGCTTTTTAGTCACTTATTTTGGCAATTAATTCTCCTAACAATGTTGTGATATCTGGATACATATACTTACTTCCTAAGATTATATCATGTGATACCCCATATGATAAGGATAATGGTGGGTAATATATGATATTCCACATTGCATGGGAATGAGAAGTCCTTGCTCTTTATAAGGTTCCAATAGGGCTCCAATTGTATAATTGATTAGTCCTTTTAGACTATAGGCCATGTGGTTTGGGCCTTCCATTGGGGCGTTACATATCAGGTATCCACATTGCCAATACTTTTTTGAACTTTTCCATAGTGCTAATTTTCGCAATTCTATGGCACATCCTGGCAACAAGGTTAGATTCTGATTTAGAAGTCACCCACTATGAATAGCTTACTGGTTCACTGTACTCTTCAAGAGCCATTTCTATTGAGGCAATAGCTTTCTCGTGTCAAGTCTCTAATAAGATTGTAACTTATTGTGCTTCACCTGGAGTTGGCAGGAATTGGTGCATAGGCTTCTGGAAGAACCATAAGAATAACTTATTGTGCTTTGCCTAGGGGGGAGAGGTAAGAGCTAATCTTTGATTTTCGTTGTTTGAAGCAGGGTATTCAAGTACCTTCGAGGTGTAATGAAGGCAGTAAACTCACCCCATATTCTCGCATATAACAATTTAATATCCTTAATTTCTCTTCCTATCTTGCAGGAAAAATGCTTCCCAAAACATAAAAGGTTAAATAGAGCAAAAGTACATTGGAAAATCACATAACTAGTGTCTTAAGGTTCCGAAAAATGAAGTTGTCGATGAAACAAGGCCTTGAAACCAATTCCGTCCTTTCCCCTTTTACCCTCTCTCTTTTCTTTGCATCTTGTATTGTAGTCGCACACTCAGGAATTGTGTTGCTGTTCAAGTATGTTTCCTGATATAGATATGTTGTTTTGTGTTAAGTCCAGAAAATGAACGTTACAAACTTTAGTCGCTGACTCCCTGTCATACATTTTTCATAACTAGTATATGCATTAACCATTAAGCAAGTAATCACGATTGGCTATTTGTAAATTGTAATGGATTATTATTGACCTTTAAGCTTTTGATTCTTATGACATCTTTTATTTTCTTGTAAAATAAATCGTGTTATTTGAACTTTCTTGTTATTGTCCAATTAGTTTGGCTGCGGAAACTTCGCTTCAATAGGAAGACGACAATTACAAAGAAACTCAAGTAGCCCATGACAAAGTATCAAGCCTTCCTGACATTGTAGGATGGAAATGGACCCAAAGCAAAGGAAGGGAAATAAATATTTTCCAGCACTGAGGCACTGGTCAATAATTTTGGTTCAGACCACAATATCGGTCCCTTTCATAGTGTTTGCAGTCCGAGATATTTCCTCCAAATAGATTATTCCACATCAAGATATTTGACTATGATGCAATAATAATATTTTCTTGGCTCAGGCCAACTCTTGACCAACCACAACCAGGCACCATAGAAAAACCCAGAAAATGATTGTTTGTGTGGTGCAGGGACTTTTGGCTTTTGTCAACATCTATTTTAATTGCATCTCTCCTTTCAACTGCTCTTTTGGAATTTTAATCATGTGTGAGAGAGATTATGTTGAATTACATATTAATTTAATGGTTAGATTCCCTTTCATTATGCCCTTGGACCGGATGGCCGTACTCTGTTTTTCCTGTTTTGCTTACAAAAATTATATAATCATTCTCTCTTTAGTTTTGAAGATAAAGTTAAAATATCCCCTTAAAACTAAAAAAAAAAAAAAACCATTTTTAAAAAATTGCATGAACATGATGACCTAAAACTTGTTTCAATTAGTTTCAATCTCCTTTGGGCAACAAAATGATGGCCATTTATCTTAATCCCCATATCATTTGTTTATATTGTTTGCACTGAATTTGATAGAACCAATTTAATATTACTGGCTGAATAAGGATTCTAGAAGTTAACCCCTTTTTAAAATTTCATTATTTTTTTGGGGAGAAAACGTGTTTGACTACTGCACGTTCTTTGAATCCAATCCAAGTTGTAAAAAATAATTCTCGAAAACATTTAGTTTTATGAGCCAATCTCGTAAACTCAGATAGTTTCACAGTTCAAGATATTTAATTAAAAATTGAATAAAATATTATTATGATATAATTTTTTAATATTAATTTTATTTTAAAATTTGAAAAAATTGAACCTCTTATTATATTTTGTTTAAGAATTTTAAAAAATTATAATTATTATATATTGAATGAAATGAAATGAGATAGTTTTATATTAAAGTTGAATGAAATATTATTAATATATTACTTTTTAATAATAATATTATTATTTAAAATTAAAATAAAATAAAATTATTTATTATATTTTATATAAAATTTTAAAAAATTATAACGATGATACGGAAGGAAATGAAACACAAAGGTTTTGTTTGGTTAATAAGATTTTTTATATGAGAATTTTTAATTTTGAGATTAAATATTAAAATATTATATTTTAATATTATTATTATTTTAAAATTTAAAAAAATTAAATTATTTATTATATTTTATATAAAAATTTAAAAAAATTATAATAATAAAATAAAAATTTTATATTTTAAATGAAAAATTTTAATTGCAAAGGACGGCCTTACTTTTACGTATCGATTCCTTTAATTTCTTTTTCCTTTTCTTGTTCTAATTTAAGCACAACTAGTCAAACTTTCGACTTCGATTCAAGTTGATGATACACGCAACTTGCAACCAATCCTGCCAATCTGTCATTATCTGTGACACCAAGCCAGCACCCAGAACTTAGCCAAAGCAAGGTTGGACCATAGTGATTCGATGCTTTGCATCTGTCTCGAAACACCATTGGCTTCAACCTAGTTCTAGTTAATTTCCCACCTCTGTCTCTCTCTCTCAAATCCAAGCCAAGCAAACTTCCTAGGGAGCGAAGCAGCTATGAATCAAGTCGCTCTGCTGCTTCTCTCACTGTTTTTTTTCACTTTAACCTCAGCAGTTCCCTCCCCTCCTCCAAGCAACATCTCAACGGCCACCTGCCCCCTGGACCTCGACTATATCCTGAGAATCCAATGGAACACCACACACTGTAAAGAGTTGTTTGCTTCTACCACCTCCCAAAATCAATCCAACAGAACATTATGTTGCCAAGACCTCTTATCCCTCTATGGCATAGCCCTTGCCCAACGCCTCAAAGATACCTCTCTCTTTGAACTCCCCGACCTCCCCACCTCCATTTCTTGCCTCCAAGACTTCCAATCCAAGCTCACGTCCCTCTCACTCACCACGAACCTCGTATCCTCTTGCTTTACCCCTCAACAGTTTGTCATCTCACCCAACATCTGTGCCCGCATAGTCTCCACTCAAGATTGGGTCGCCAAGCTTGGCCCCAGCACTTCTCTGGACTCCGCTTGCCGGCCAGACCTCACTGATCTCACTTCCTGTGGCGGCTGCGTGGAAGCTGGGACCCGGACTCAGCGTGACTTGATTGCTATCGACGGTAATACCTCTCGTGCTTTAGATTGCTGGCACTTAACTATTCTTTATGCTGCTGGTATTGTTAATGAGTTTGGACCAAAGAGTCAGGGTGCTATGGAATGTATTTTCGGTTTATCGCTTAATTCACAAGCGGGCTCGGGGAGTAAGAGCCGTTCTGGTCTTGTTTTTGGGTTAACTGGAGCTGGGGTTGCAGTTTTGGTCATGTCTTGTTTGTTGGGATTGTACTTTTGGTTCGATAGGAGGTGGATGAAGAAGAAGGCTGGGGGGCCTGATTTTGATTATGGTAATGATATTGAGGAACAAGGGTCCAGGCCACGAGTGAGGCCCAATACAGGGTCGATTTGGTTCAAAATTCAGGACCTTGAGAAGGCAACTGATAATTTTTCCCAGACGAATTTTATTGGTCGAGGCGGTTTTGGATTGGTTTATAAAGGGGTTTTACCAGATGGAACTGTGGTAGCGGTGAAGAGGATTTTGGAATCCGATATTGAAGGAGCGGCGGAGTTTTGCAATGAGGTTAATATTATTAGCAATTTGAAGCACCGAAATCTTGTTCCACTTAGAGGGTGCTGTATGATCGATGGAGACAATGATTATGATGAGGGGGGAAGTCAGAGGTACCTCGTATATGATTACATGCCAAATGGAAATCTTGAAAACCATCTGTTTCCATCTGCTGATAGTGGATTGGGGAAGGAATCATTGACATGGCCTCAAAGAAAAAGCATTCTCTTGGACGTCGCAAAGGGTTTAGTTTATTTGCACTATGGAGTGAAACCAGCAATATATCATAGAGATATCAAGGCGACAAACATACTGTTGGATGCGGATATGAGAGCAAGAGTGGCGGATTTTGGGCTTGCAAGGCAGAGTAGAGAGGGCCAGTCTCATCTTACAACCAGAGTGGCTGGAACCCATGGGTACCTGGCCCCGGAATATGCACTATATGGACAGCTGACGGAGAAGAGTGATGTTTATAGTTTTGGAGTTGTGATTTTGGAGGTAATGTGTGGCAGAAAAGTTCTTGATTTGTCATCAGGATCACCACGTGCATTTCTGATAACAGATTGGGCTTGGTCATTGGTAAAAGCTGAAAAAGTAGAAGCAGCTTTAGATGCTTCTTTGTTGAAAGATGGGGATGATTCTGTGAATTCAAATCCAAAGAGCATAATGGAGAGATTTGTGCTGGTTGGAATCTTGTGTGCTCATGTCATGGTCGCTTTGAGGCCAACTATTTTGGATGCCCTGAAAATGTTGGAAGGAGATATCGAGGTTCCTCCAATTCCCGATAGACCGATGCCTCTTGCACACCCTTCATTTTATGGCGATCGTAATAACTTCAGTATATCACCAGCACTAAGTGGGCCACAATTACATACTGGGGACATGCTCAGGTAATCAAGAAAGTAGTTTCTTTTTTTTCCCCCCAAAATTTCTGCATCATTGAAAGGATGTGGAGAGGTGGAAGCCCTGCCCTGTATATTGAAGGCCCTTCTTTGTACCGATTCAATGTATCACTGAGCATCTAAATGCATATAAGGGTCATGGACCTAGGTAATGGGAGGCCATATCTACTGCCTTTTGGTAGAGGCCAGGAGATTAACCATCCAAGTATAGAAATAAGACTATGTTCATGAAGTTATGAAGTTGTAGGACCATAAGGAGTGTACAAAATGATGTAGATACTACGAATATTTTTATCAGAGAGTTGTGCAAAATTGGTGTAATAGAGGTAAGCGTATCATTTCCATGCGTCCAAGAAATTGAAGACGGTATTGAAAAAACGGTATGAAGTAAACATTTGGAAAACCAATTAGCAGGATTCCTTTCTCTTATTTATTTTTTATCTTCGTAATCATTGTGGTACGTATTGAACTTAATCTGTGTTATTTTTTTCCGTTTGTTTTCCCTGTCATGTTTGTTGGTTAAAAAGAACCATTTATCACTAATGTGCTTTTTGGATGATAAGTTGAAATGAGAGTTGAAAGATAAATAAAATGTTATTATATTATTATTATTATTATTTTAATATTTAAAAAAATTAAATTCTTTATTATATTTTATGTGAAAATTAAAAAATATATAATAATAAGATGAGATTAACATTTTTACCATTCAAACGTGACTTCAAACTAGGGCTGAAAACCGACCTCCTCGGTTCGGTTCTACGCCGAACCGACCACCGACCGACCACCCAAATTAACTGAACTTGCCGACCGAACGCCGACCGTGCAAAGGGATGGAACCGGCCGGAACCGATTCCGGTCGGTTCACGGTCGGTTCCCCCGGTTTGGGCCTTTGTTTTGGGCCCTGTTTTGGGCCCCTTTTCAGAGGGCGTTTTGCCCGGTTGGGCCACTGTTTTGGGCCTCTTTTGGGCCCCCCTTTCGGCCTTTTCAGATTGTTTTTTTTTTTTTGCTCACTTCAATTATTTTTTGGGCTTTTTCTACTCAATCTATTGATTTTATTAATCTATATTCACAATATTTTAGAATTTTCTTCTTGTATTTTTAAAATTCATTACTAGTTTAAGACCATAAAACTAATATTGTTTTAGAAACTAATAATAGTAAGTAGTAGTAATTACTAAATAATACTCTAAAATCTAATAAGTTAGTTAATAACTATTAACTACTAACTACTAAGTAATTAATAAAAATGTCCACTAAATGAGGAGATGTTTAATACAAATACAAATCAACACAAATATCGGTCTCATTCCATATTTGCAAAGTCTTCAATCTTCAATAGTTGTGACGCCTGATTGTGCTCCCAACTCTATATAAATATAAAAAAAATTCAGATTAAACATCAAATATTAATAAACTTGAATAATCAAGAAATAAATTAATTTAACTTATAAAAATAAATGAATATTGAATGAATACATTACCAGATTCTACCACAAAGCTCTCCACATTATCCATGGCCTCTCGAATATCAATTGGCGCCGACGGATGTCGCAACCAATTCTGAGTACAAATAAGTGCCTCAACTGTTTTCGGAGCCAATGAACTACGAAACTGATCAAGTACACGCCCTCCTGTACTAAATGCTGACTCTGAGGCAACAGTGGAAACAGGCATGGCTAACAAATCTCGTGCAATCCTTGCAAGTATAGGATAATTGACCACATTTTGTCTCCACCAGATCAACAAATCAAAAGATGAACTGAGTGCCTCACAACCATCTGATAAATATCGGTCTACCTCTGTTTTAGAAGCAGCAGATTCAGTCTCGTTATCTGGCTCATACCAATCCATATACAATTGTACCTCTTCTTCACTTTCTCTTGTGGGTATAGATGTCGTAGCGGGCACATGTTCTCGACTACTCGAGGTAGAACCAAATGTAGCATTATACTCATCATATAAGTCGAATAGTAACTGTTTCACACTAGACACCAAATGTGACACTCGAGTCTCATCATAAATTTTTTTCAAGTTACGGGTGAGAAGCCCTAACTTATTTCGAGGATCAAGCACAACGGCAACCAATAACAACAAGTTCATCTTATCCAATGAACCCCAATACTTATCATATTTTGTTCTCATGCTTATGGCCATGTTCATCAAAATACTATTAGAACTCCCACTCAGCCTAACCAATTCTTTTTGGAGCATGCAAATCTCCACAAAACTTGTATTTGCCGTGACATGAAGGGACCCAGAAAAGCGACAAGTGGCATCATAGAACATCTTCAAGAATTTCACAAAAACTCGCACTGTCTCCCACTCATCAGATCTAGGAGGCCCTACGTGTCCCTCATTAAAGTAAGACAAAAAGTTGTAATCCTCACTTTCCATCCGCCTAAAAGCTTTTTCAAATTTTTCAGCTGCATCCAACATCATGTAAGTTGAATTCCATCGGGTTTGCACATCAAGACACAATATTTTTTTACAATCAATTTTTTCTTTTTCTGCACATTTCTTAAACTTGTCTAATCTAGCAGGGGAGGAGCGCACATATCTAACCGCATTTCTAACCATTGTGATGGCATCATTACATTCCTTTAAACCCTCATTCACGACAAGATTTAAAATGTGAGCACAACATCTCAAGTGCATGTACTTCCCACCCAACACATTCCCCGTCAAAAAATGCTTCAAGTAAGAAATTGCAGTATCATTTGAACTAGCATTATCAACAGTCACAGTAAATATCTTATCAATGCCCCAATCAAGGAGGCACGATTCAATATATTTTCCAATTGTATCCCCTCGATGATTAGGGATCAAACAAAAATTAATGATTTTTTTCTTCAACTTCCAATCATTATCAATGAAATGGGCAGTTAGACACATATAATTCAGATTTTGTATCGATGTCCATGTATCAGTAGTCAATGAAACCCTCATCTCCCCATCTTTAAACAATTTTTTAAGCTTCGCCTTTTCAGATGTAAATAATTTCATACAGTCTCTTGCAACTGTGACACGACATGGCACTTTAAATTTTGGTTCAAGTAACCAAACCAACTTCCTAAAGCCTTGTCCTTCAACAATTCTAAATGGTAATTCATCAATAATTACCATTTCCGCAATAGCCAACCTCACTGCATCTTCATTATATTTGTGGGTCACAAGATTCCTTACGACGCTACTATCACTCTCTCCAATCCCCTCATCAAGTCTTGCCTCACCCGCCAATGTTTGTTGATATCTATCTAGAGGCCCACGTTTATGAGGATTTCTTGGACATGCAGATAAGTGATTTTGCATAGTTGAAGTCCCATTTCTCTTTGAGTGACAAGCATAAATCTTGCCACAATAGTTACACTTAGCTTTCGGATCATCTACGGAACACCCCTCAACTTTAGTAAAATGATCCCAAACAACTGACGGGTCTTTTCCCTTCCGTTTCCTAGGAAGTGGACAAGTACTACTAGGGGCACTTGATGGTTTTGGTGTTTGGGTCTCTTCCAAATTAACAGGTTGTTCATCATTATCAAGATCGATTGGAGTTGACGAGGAATCCATCTAACATGTAAAAATTTAAATTCAAAACTAAATAAGAAACAAATTTCCCAAAATTAAATTCAATTAATTTCAAAATCACAAGCTCAATTAATTTCAAAATCACAAGCTCAATTAACTTCACAAGCTCAAAATTAGTCACTGCAAACACCATTTGATTTTCATAAATATATTCCTTTAACTAACGTCTAACATCATTTGATTCATTTGAAAGCAAACAAACAAACACGGCAAACACCATTCGGATTCTAGTATTCTACACCAGACACCAACTGCAAACATGCCAAACACCATTCGGATTCTACACCAAACACCAACAAATTTCCCAAATCCCAAATCAAGTAAATATGCAAAATTTCCCAAAAAAATATCTATTTTTACCGTACCATTTTCTTGATAAATATGCAACATATTTGTATAAGTTTCATTAGTTATAAACGGACGTGAAAATACACGGCTTGTAATTATCATAATTTTTTTTTGATAGGTACGAATATCATGGTACGAATATCATGTAATTATCATAATAATTATAAAAGAAATTAAAATCTTAATATTCTAATACAGTTAATATGAGATTTAGTAGATTTACCATTATAAGAGGTCCGGACTCGGAGGAGAGAATCGGGAGAGAGGGAGATGACCGAGAGCCGAGAGGTCCGGAGGAGAGAATCGGGGAAGACGGCCGGCCGCTGGACTGCTGGAGGTCCGCTGGACTGCTGAAGACGGACGGCCGGGACTTGGGAGACAGGGAGCTGGGAGAGGCCTACTTGGGAGACAGGGAGCTGGGAGAGGCCGAGAGGGTAAGGGTAGGTCGAAATTCTGAGGGAGCTGGGAGAGGCCGAGAGGGTAAGGGTCAGTTTTGCCCTAATACAAAACGGCGCCGTTTCACTCACTTAAGTGAAACGGCGTCGTTTTATTTATATAAAAAGGAAAAAATATATATATTGTTCGGTCGGTCGGTTTATCGGTTTATTTAATATATAAACCGCACGCCGAACCGACCGTAATCGGTTCATACATCTTTCTACCGACCGCCGACCGGTTCTTCGCCGGTTCCGGCCGGTTCCGGCGTCCTGAGGTCGGTTCCGGTCGGTTTAGGTCGGTGTTTCGGTTTTATGTACACCCCTACTTCAAACCAAGTTGCAAGCTTAATAACTTGAGAAATGTTTGGGATCCTGATAATGGTTCTGAATATTTCTTCCGATAGTGTATTTTTTATTTTTATTTAATAATTAAAAAGGTATTTTTTAATAATATTGTAATTTTTTTTTAAATGTCAAAAAGATGAATGAAAACGAATTAGAAAAAATAGATTTTTTTTTTTTTCATTCACGGGAAATCCTCGTGCTGCACTACCCATCAAAGAAAAGAAGGAGATTACTTTTTTTTTTTTTTTTTTTATATATAAAAACAGAAGTTATAAGCAGAAATGATTTACAAAAGGCTGTGTTAGGAGGTTGTGGTATGAGGCATACAATTACAACTGAAGTAGAAATGAGAAAAAATAAAAGAAATAATAAGGAACTCTAATTGTAGAAGAATTTCACTTATAGCAAAAGGATTACAAGAATTTTTCTCTTGAATAAGGAGAGCACAATTGACAATACCCTCTCTTATAAAAGGAGAAAACTCACTCTTTCTTATAAAAGGAGAGACAATATATAGGAGAAACCTCACTATTTTTCTCTCTAAAACTCTCTCTCTTTCTCTAAATTTTTCTTTCAAAATGGGATAGGTTTCTAAAAGCAAAAACATGTATTTATAAGAGTTAAAGGAGGTGGAAGATGGCGGAAGCAACTGGAAGATGGCGGAAGCAAATGTGAACGCAAGCTTGATGTAGGTTGTCAACTAGCCACCATTTTTGGCCCATAAAGGTGGCGGTGGAAGATGGCGGAAGCAAGTGGAAGATGGCGGAAGCAAGTGTGAATGCAAGCTCAACTAGCCACCATTTTTGACCCATAAAAGTCCATAAAAGTGGCTTTACCGCTACATATCTCCCACTTAAAGTCACTTTTGTAATCCTTCTATCTTTTCTACACTTTCCATCTCTATGCCGCTTACATATCCGCTAGGCCTAAGGAGGATCGACACCAGATAAACTTGTCATTATTAATTGGCTTTGTTAATATATCTGCTAGGTTGTCTTTTGTATGGATTTTTTGTATATCCACACTTCCTTCTTCCACCTTCTCACGAACGAAGTGATACTGAACTCGTATGTGCTTTGTCCTTGAATGAAATGCTGGATTCTTTGCCAAATGCAAAGCGCTCTGACTATCACAAAATAAATCAACCTTCTCTTGTACGTGTCCGAGCTCTTCCAGTAGCATTTGCAACCATATTGCCTCTTTGCTAGCTTGTGTAGCTGCGACATATTCTGCCTCCGTTGTAGAAGTAGCCACGATAGACTGCAATTTTGAAACCCAGCTTACAGCTCCTCCAGCAAGAGTAAACACATAACCTGAGGTGGACTTGCTCTTGTCAAGATCACCTGCATAATCTGAATCAACATAGCCTCTGACAGTAAAGTCTGATCCTTCATAACATAATGCGACATTTGAGGTACCCTTGACATATCTCAGGATCCTCTTTACAGCACTCCAATGCTCTTTACCAGGATTCGCCATGTATCGGCTAACCACTCCCACTGATTGTGCAATGTCTGGTCTTGTACAAACCATAGCGAACATTAAGCTACCCACTGCTGATGCATACGGTACTCGAGACATTTACATCCTCTCTGCTTCATTGCTAGGACTCATACTTGAGGATAACTTGAAATTAATAGGAAGAGGGGTAGAAATTGGCTTACAATCTTGCATGTTGAAGCGTCGCAAGATTTTCTTCAAATAATTTTTCTGAGAAAGCCATATCTTCCTATTATTTCTGTCTCGGTAAATTTGCATCCCTAGAATCTTGTTTGCTGGTCCCAAGTCCTTCATTTCAAACTCCCTAACCAACTGTGCCTTTAAGTCTGTAATACGATCTTTGTTGGGGCCTGCTACCAACATGTCATCAACATACAACAACAGAATAATGAAATTACCATCACCAAATCTCTTGTAGTAAACACAAGGATCTGAACTATGTCTGTTGTATCCAAGGCTCATGATAAAGGAATCAAATCTCTTATACCAACATCTCGGCGCCTGTTTGAGACCGTATAGAGATTTGTTCAACCTGTAAACCAAGTTCTCTTTTTCTTTTTCTTCAAAACCTTCTGGTTGGAGCATGTAAATTTCTTCTTCAGTTTCTCCATGAAGAAATGCAGTTTTCACGTCCAGTTGTTCTAAGTACAAGTCAAATGTAGCACACATCGCAAGGACTGCTCGAACCGTTGAGAGTTGAACAACAGGAGAGAATATTTCGTTGAAGTCTATGCCTTCTTTCTGAGCGAATCATTTCACCACCAATCTAGCAAGATACCGCTCCACTTGATCATTGCCATTTCGTTTAATCTTGTAAACCCATTTGTTTCCGATGGCCTTCCTTCCTTGTGGTAGTGGTACAAAATCCCATGTTTTATTTTTATGGAGAGCTTCAATTTCTTCTTGCATTGCAATCATCCACAGAGAAGCTTCTTGACTATTTGTAGCCTCATGGAAATTTGACTGTTCTCCATCTTCTGTTAGTAAACAGTATGCGACATTTCCCTCCATGATGTACTCTGAGTGCCAAGCTGGTTTTCTTCTCTCCCGAGTTGACCGTCGAACTTGTGGAATTGCACACTCAGCTTGTTCTTGTTCTTCGTGCTCTGATATTGCTTCAGAAGAATCTGGAACTTCTAATTCTTGTCTTTCTTCAACTTGAACTGTAGTAGTCTCTGATTTCTCTTTTGAAGCGCTATCATTTTCTTTTTCTTGTACCTTATCTTCTACAAATACAACATCCCTGCTGATTAGCACCTTGCGGGCAGTGGGATCCCACAAGCGATACCCCTTGACTCCATCAGCATACCCTAAGAAAATACATTTTCTAGATTTTGGATCTAGCTTTGATGTTTCTTGGGCGTTGTACATAACATAAACAGGACTTTCAAATGTATGTAAGTGAGAATAATCAGCTGGCTTATCAGTCCACATCTCCATCGGCGTTTTCAGATCAATTGCGGTTGATGGTGACCGATTGATTACATAACAGGCAGTCTTGACTGCTTCTGTCCAAAATGACTTGGCCATTCCCGCAGTTCTCAACATCGCTCTTGTTCGTTCTAACAAGGTTCTGTTCATCCGCTCTGCTATTCCATTTTGTTGTGGAGTGTATGCCACCGTGAGCTGCCTTTTGATACCTTCTTGTTGACAGAAGCTATCAAATTCACTACCAGTATATTCTCCTCCATTGTCTGTCCTTAAACACTTGATCTTCTTTTCAGATTCAAGCTCAACCCGCGCTTTGAAAATTTTGAAAACTGGAAATACATCTGCTTTAGGTTTTATTGGATACACCCAACATCTCCTGGAGTAATTGTCAATAAATGACACAAAGTATTTTGCTCCTCCTAGGGACAAAACTGGTGCTTGCCAAACATCAGAATGGATTAGTTCTAAGATAGCTTTACTTCTAGCAGAGGAACTACTGAATTTCAATCTGTGCTGCTTACTAGTAACACAATGCTCACAAAAGGGTAATGAAACCTTTTTGAGCCCTGGAAGAAGCTTTTGTTCAACAAGAATCTTCAAACCTCATTCCGACATGTGGCCAAGCTTACGATGCTACATCATTGTTAATTCTTCTGCCGAACTTGCTAGCGCAGTGGATGCTTCTCCTTCTTGTTGTGTTTCTTCTTTAAGCATGTACAAATTTGCAGCTATCTTTTCCGCTTTCATCATTACAAGTGCGCCTTTAACTATTTTCATGATCCCATCTTGAATATGGGTTTTACACCCACTATTATCTAATTGTCCTAAAGACAATAGATTTTTCTTCAGGCCTTTCACATGTCGTACCTCCTGAATGGTGCGAACTGTACCGTCACACATCTTCAATTTGATGGTACCAATACCAGCAATCTCCAAGGCATGATCGTCTCCCATGAACACAGATCCTCCTAAGATAGGTTCATATTGATGGAACCATTCTCTCCGGGGAGTCATATGCCATGTTGCTCCTGAGTCAATAAGCCAGACATCAGCGAATCTTCTTCTACCTTCAGTAACTGTTGTTGCCTCATTGTATAAAATTTCACCATCATCTGAGGTGCTTGCTACACAACCCTGAGCTTTTGACAACTCAGGGCCTTTTCCTTTGGCTTCTTCGTTCTTCTTGAGATGCCAACACTCCCTTTTGTAGTGCCCTTTCTTGCCACAGTGATGACACTTGACATTCTTCTTACTTCTGGATTTTAATCTATTCTGATTTTGACTCCCACTGGGGCCACGTTCTGTTGATCTCCCTCTCGTCATTACCAAAGCTTCGGCTTGCTGTAAATCTCTTGGTCTATCTTCTTTGCTTTTGCGCCGACTTTCTTCTTCAAGAACTGCAGCTGCAATATCATCGAAGACTAGAACTTCAATGTTGTTGGTTAAGTTGATGATGAGTTGATCATACGAATCAGGTAGACTTTGAAGTAGAATTTCGGCACGTTCACCCGTCTCTATGTTATGCCCCATTGCTGTGAGCTGTGAAAATAAAGTGTTAAGGGTGTTGATGTGGTCTGTCACCATAGTTGACTCCATCATCCGAAGGGTGTAGAGTTTTCTTCTCAAGAAAATTTTGTTGTGTAGTGATTTGGCCTCGTACAATTTTGTCAGAGTATCCCATATCTCTTTTGCTGTCTTTTTCTCCGCCACACTTGACAATACTCCATCAGCTAGTGCTAGGTGCAGATTAGCAATAGCATTGACATCCATCTCGTTCCACTTGCCGTCGTCAGTGATCTCATCGGGTCTATCTCCAATTGCCATCAAGCAATTATCTTTCCTCAAAATTGCTTTTATTCTCATTTTCCACAATGAGAAATTACTCCCATTGAACTTCTCTATTTCGTACTTCGTCGCCATTATTGAAGATGCCTCCTTTCCACTAACTGGATCTAACTGTAGCACGAAAATCGGCTATAAACCTGATGCTCTGATACCACTGTTAGGAGGTTGTGGTATGAGGCATACAATTACAACTGAAGTAGAAATGAGAAAGAATAAAAGAAATAATAAGGAACTCCAATTGTAGAAGAATTTCACTTATAGCAAAAGGATTACAAGAATTTCTCTCTTGAATAAGGAGAGCACAATTGACAATACCTTCTCTTATAAAAGGAGAAAACTCACTCTTTCTTATAAAAGGAGAGACAATATATAGGAGAAACCTCACTATTTTTCTCTCTAAAACTCTCTCTCTTTCTCTAAATTTTTCTTTTAAAATGGGATAGGTTTCTAAAAGCAAAAATATGTATTTATAGGAGTTAAAGGAGGTGGAAGATGGTGGAAGCAAATGTGAACGCAAGCTTGATGTAGGTTGTCAACTAGTCACCATTTTTTGGCCCATAAAGGTGGCGGTGGAAGATAGCGGAAGCAAGTGGAAGATGGCGGAAGCAAGTGTGAATGCAAGCTCAACTAGCCACTATTTTTGACCCATAAAAATCTATAAAAGTGACTTTACCGCTGCACCTTTAAGAATTTGATTGGATGATCTGACAGTACAGCTCATGGGAATTCCGTAAATTATACGGGGAAATCCATAAATTTATCTTTATAAATCTGGCAGATCTTAATACCCAACGAAGAGACAAAACCGACTGAAGTTCAGTTTTTCTTGTTTCGGTCGTCCGAGGTCCAATTTTATTTGAACATATCTCCATCTACCTACGAAGATTGTCCAATCACAAAACCCCGCGTCACATTTTTACGTCACGTTTACATTAAGACCCTACACTGTTCAGGAGAAGACAATAGTGCCGTTAAAGCAGTGTTGCCCGCACTCTCCCAAGTCGTTTGAGTCTCTCTCTTTCGTAGCGCCCGCGCCTCAATGTTGAATTCGTTGCTCGTGTTGTCAATGGTGGATTTGCTTTAACATTTATAGTGTTGAAAGATCCGAACCCGGTTCGACTCCATTGGCGTCCTTTTAAAAATGGGGACCCGTTCGAGATCAGCGTTGTAGGTTCTGATTGTCCTGGTTGGTCTTCTGGAGCTCTGGCGGGATTGGTTCGGTTTTTGCCGACAGTCGAAGACCCAAGAACGTGCAGGTCGCGGTTCGGGTCAAATGATCCGGTACCCCACTGCTTTTAGAAGCTGGTTAGTTGCCTTTCTTTGTGTTCTTTCTTGAATTTCATTTTCTTCATTTTGTTGATGCGTTATAACAATTCTAATAAAATTCTGTTCTGATTATATTGGTTTATTGCGTTCATTTATTGTTATCTTTTGCTGAAATCTTGAAATGGGTTTGAAAATTCCTCACCAAAGCTCTTTATTCTGTCGATTATTGCGTCCGGGAAAATCAGTATGTCTTGATGATGGAATTAAGCCAGTAGACAATGGAGGAGGAGAGGGTCCATGGTTTAGAGGTTTACTTTGTTTGAAAAAACTCTTATCACTTGACTTTTGGCTGCCTTGCTGTAGAGAAATGTGATCATTTTGAACGTTGGTTGTTGGGGGGAAAGTGGAAATTGACCTGACGACTTATGGAAAAATTCTGTGATAACTTTCATTTTTTTTCATATACAGTGAACCATTTATCTAGGGAATGGAAAGAACTTTTTAAGGACTTTATTGACGTGTGGCTTCATACCGAGGGTGGCCCTGATCTTATACAGATAAAGAGTGCCTGAAGGAAATCTTGGAACATGGAAACTCTCTTTTAAGTGAACCATTGGCATCGTTGTTTGAATTCTCACTTATGCTGCGGTCAGCATCCCCAAGATTGGTGCTTTATCGACAACTAGCAGAGGAGTCTCTTTTTCCTTTCCTCTGGCTGATGAGGGTGTATTAAACAATGTCAAGGGGGAAACTTTAGAAACAAATGCAAAAATGCAGATTAAAAAATAAGACCCCTTGCCTGTTGGTGGAAACCCAGATGGTGCTGGTGCAAAATGTTGTTGAGTGAATACTGGTGAATCACTGTTCTTTGATGTTGAGGAATTGCTATTGTGGCTTCGCAATCCTAGTCAACTGTAAGTTCTGTTCTGTCAATTTGTCATAGTTGTTTTACTTTTTTTATTTTTGTGCTTTTCTGATTATTGCCACATTCCGCAGTCTTCCTTACTTTTATTTCCCATTGCTTGGCTGCCAGCGCTGGAGACTCATTTCAGCAGCCAGAACTATTTGACTTTGATTGTATTCACTTTGATTCAAGTGCGGGAAGCCCAGTGTCCATCCTTAATGGAGCTCTTGGAACTGATTGCTTTAAGAAGTTTCATGTCGCATTAGTTGAAGCTGCCAAAGAGGTCTATCGCTTCTGTTAATTCAAAGTTTATACGTCTATATATTATATTAAAGTAACTATTTTTTTACTGTTGTTGCTTCAGTAATGGGGAATGACATCTTCGAATGGATGGATATGCAAGAAATAATAATAGAGCAAGCAAATGAAAATCTATTACTATATTTATGCCTTTTGATTGATAGTCAGGTCATTTATAATCAACGCAAGTTTTGTTGGATGGAGTAGAATTTTAGCTTCCCACTTCACTGCACCTTCATTGGCTTTTAGTCGTTCTCCTGTGATGGAAACTCTCAATATGTCCATAGTGGTAGCACACTAGCTTCGGGCAGTTGCATGAGTGACTAGAAAATATGTTCTTAGAATTTCTATTGCAAATCTTGCTTAGCTTCATGTATCATTTTGTTTTTTCTCCTGTTGTGTAGCACATGATAAATAGATTTGATACTGTTAATGGCGTTTCTGTAAACCCAGCTAATGTTCTAGAAAACAGAAAATAAGGGAAGAGGATTGACTAAGAACAATCCCGAATCATGATATGTATTTGTAGTCCCCAATCCTGAAATATGAACTTGGTGTCTCTTTTTCCTCTAATGTAACTGATGGCTTGAAAACTACCTCTCCATCCTTTTTGAACTCCGGATAGCCTTATGTCCTATGTGTTGATAAAACACAGATAAAGTTATAGAAAGCATAAAAGGATCAGGCAGATTGACACTAACTTCCAACTTCTTCAAGCATCATGTGCCATTTATACTGCACAATTATTAATATATTGCATCTGATAAATCCAGAACAATTTTCAACTAAAATAATAAGAATCTTCTCTCTCCAGCCTGTGTATTTAATGGTTCTAGTAGTTATTTGGATTTTATAATATAGTTCCAAGATAATTGCTGATGGTTTTTTTTTTGTTTTTTTTGGGAGGGGGGAATGGGGGAGGAAACAAAATTCCATCTAGTTAACTAGAACAAGTTTTGTTATCCTATTCCAAATGTAGGCTTGGGGATATGCAATTTGCGAATGTTCAATAAATCTTTATTGGGTAAATGGTTATGGAGGTCCCGCTTAGAGGGGAACACGCCATGGAAGGAGAATATTGATTCTAGATATAGGAGTGTGTGGGAGGCTGGTGCTCCAAGGAAGTGGGCTTATGGAAATTTATTGGAAGGGGTTGGCAGGGCTTCGAAAGTCACATACAATTTGTGGTGGGAGATGGTTCTAGAATCAGATTTTGACATGATGTTTGGTGTGGAGAGTACGCTTTATACAAAGCATTTCCAGCACTCTATAGTATCGCAGCTAACAGAGAGGCCTCTATTGCAAATATGCGGGTATTCTCCCATGGATCTTATTAGTGGAATATTCTTTTTAATAGAAATATTCATAATTCGGAACTGCAGACTGTGTTTGATTTCTTCAAGTTGCTCTATTCCATGGGAAATAATACGGTTCAAGAGGATAGGTTGCAATGGAGGGCTAATGGTAGTAAAAAATGTACAGTCAGGACCTACTACAAGATTTTGTCAACCCAAGGCCATGTATCATTTCCATGGAAGAGGATTTGGAGATTACGGGTGCCTACTAAGGTAGCTTTTTTCATATGGACTGCCACTGTTGGGAAGATCTTGACTACAGACAATTTGAGAAAGAGGGGAGTCATTGTGATGGATTGATGCTATTTGTGCAAAAAAAGGGAGAATCTGTAGATCGCTTACTATTGCATTGTGAGGGGTTATGGAATGAGATTTTTAGAAGAATGGATATTGCTTGTGTAATGCCTCCGTGGGTGGTGGATTTATTGGCTTGTTGGAAGGAGCTTCAAGGCTGTCCTCAAGTGACGGTAGTGTGGAAGATGATCCCGTTGTGTGTCATGTGGTTCACATGGTCGGAGAGGAATGAGAGATGCTTTGAAGATAGGGAACGCACAATGGCGGAGCTTCAAAATTTTTTTAGGTGCACTTTAATGCTGTGGTTTTCAGCCATTGTACTTGATGGAAACAATGTCCATGACTTTCTTTCCTTAGCTAGAATGTAATTAGGTGTTCTTTTGTATACTTCATGCGTACATGGGTTATGCCTATTTCATTCGTATGAATAAAATCTTCTTATTCCTTATAAAATAAATAAATAAAATTGCTGATGGTTTGTTTCAATAACTTTTAGGGAAAAGTTATGTTGTGAGACCTGTTTTACCTTCTGGCTGTGAAGCAAAAAGTGACCATTGCAGTGCAGTTGGCACAAGAGATTCTTTGAAGAACATGGAATATAAGGCCACAGATGACAGTGTAATAAAGAAAGGTTAGAATTATCGATTTATGCTCTAGTCCACTTTCTTTCAACTTATGTTCATATTTTAGGAGGTTTTATTTGAGGCAAGCTTTATTGGGGCCATGTTGCATCTGTGCTACAATATTGAATATGCATTATACATGCAGTTTAAAGCTTTCCTTTCAGAGTTTTGGTGTCAGTCTGCTGCATAAATGCCTTAACAATTAGGTTTTTCTCAATAGTTGTCAATAAATTTCTGATGCAATTAAGAAAAGTTTTGGCCCCTGCACATTGAAGTTACTGTTTCACTTACTGCTTCCTTTGAAGGTTGTAGAATTTAATTATGTTTCTTGACATTTGATCTGATATTTATATGCACATTTAACTCAAGTCAATGGAATTTAAAAAATAAAAAATAAAGGGGGCCCTGAATTAGCTAGGGGGGATATGTTGACTAGGGAGGTGAAAAAAGTAGGATTTTAGATAGGTTACAATGGCAGAAAAGAATACATTTTCGACACCAGTTGATTGATAAAGATCCATAACCGATCCGAATTTGATTGGGATTAAGGTTTAGTTTAAGTTTTTAAAGGAATTTTCCTCCAGTGAATTAATTATTTTGAAATTCTGGTTGGTTTTTCTTTTTTGAGGTTTTACTCTTTTTCTTTTTCAGATCGTTTCTTATGTTCATAACTGCCAATTGGGCCCTTTCTCTTTACTCTGAACCTAATGTGTGAGCGGGAGATTGTGATGTGCTTATATATGCTAGGATATGGTATTCATGAAAAGCAGGTGTTATAAACTTCTATTGTAGTATAAAAATAAAATTTGAGAAAAAAACTTTTTTTAATAATAATATACGATGCAATTTACAAGATTTGAAGGAACTTATTTTCCTGGTAGAACAACTGTTTTCACTCGCCATTCAAGCAATTAGGGAGTACTTGGGTAATGAGATGAGATAAAAATTCTGTTAATAATAGCAAAATTATTTTGAGTTAAGATGTTTTATTGGATTTTGAGCATGAAAGAGAAAAACTGAATAAAAATATCATAAAGTTAAAATATTGTTAAAATATAATTTTTTAATATTATTATGTTTTGAAATTTTAAAAAGTTGTATTGTTTTTTGTGTTTTGTTTGGAAGTTTGAGAAAGTTTTAATGATCGATGATTAAATGAAAAAGTTTCATATTTGAAATTGAAAAGTGTGTTTGAATGATATTTGGGAAGGAAATTATAAGATGAAATCATCTCACTTGCCAAACAAGCCCTTAGTCTTTGTATGCATCAGGTTAGCGAAGCTCCTGAGCAAAATCAATTCAAGTGTCTTGCGTCTGATCTTAAAAAACAAAAAGGAAAAGAAAATAAATCTTATTGGCCAGTTCTATGTTTCCCATATATTCTCCTCTTTTTTATAATGGACAGCAAGAGTTGGAATTCTGAATGTATAGATGATTGCTTCTGGTTTTCATTCATTGGACATTAGTTAGTGTAATTCTAAGAAAATATTGTTAAACAATATGTCATTGAAAGCAAGTTATAAGAATACAACGTCAGTTCAATCGCCCTCACGAGCAACTCAAGTAAAGTGGGTGTGAAGGATCGATGAAGACTGAAGAGCTTCTCACAGACAGACATTTATGAGTGGGATGCCGAGGCTTCCCACAGACAATATAGGGTGCCCAGACACACTAGTTTTAAGTTGCAGCAGACGATTTTTCTTTCTTTGTTTTATTCTTTGTTTTCTCTTGTTGTCCTAAAACGGAAGCTTTTTAGAATGTACATGCAATGACCATTAAAATTTGTTGCTTGCTATGCTTGTGAAATTTGGACATTGTGCATCGTAGAAGAACGCCCACATTCAATCAAATGAGGGACATCCAAAATGGGTGTAGGGATCAATATTCCCCCTCAGACAGTTTTACCACTCTTCTTATTGTCTTTATGGGCAACTCCAATACTAGAGTCAGGTATCTGACTCAGATCAGAGATTGCCTGAGCTGAGTGCATTCAGTGTCAGCCACGCTGCCACAAGCTACAACTGAATCCTACAAGATTTGCAACACAGCTCGGATCACAAGAACCAACACAAACTATCTACTTTCGGCCTCCTACAGTTGTTCACTTGAGCTGCTAAAAAATATTCTAATCTGTCTGTTTACAGATGCCTGAAAAGAAGAAGAAATATGCCTTATAAAAAACAAAAGAAACACTAGATGAAGCTTGCGGCCAGTACTAGGCCATATACGTTAGTGGTTTGCCAATATTTCTGCAACAGTACTCGGTAGATCAGCAGCTAGGTGCTGTGACTTGTGGCAATTTCAAGACTCTTCATCCTTCCTGGAAATGTATCCCAGTTTTTAAAATGATAAGTCTGTGAAAAGGTGTTTTTTTCAAGACAATTGAGCAACTGGATGTCTGTTTTGGCAACCCCACTAAAACGTGTAGGCAATGGCTCGAATTAAGACATTAATGATATTTGTTACTGAAAATAACATCTAAAATAAATAAATAAACATTTGTAAGTGTGGGGTCAGGAAGCCACGAGAAAGAGCTGAAAACGAAAACGATGATCGTGAAGGGGGAATTAATGGGTCTTCACCCTGGTGGCTATATTGATCTAGTGGCTCATTTCGGCTTCACGTTGTGATCATGTAACATCATACACTAATGTTGGATTTATATGCGTGTCTCCAAGAGAGAGGGAGGCACATTTTTATGGTCCTTAAACACAAGGCCAAAAATTGCACACCCCACCATTTGTAGTAGAGGTCTTGTCTCAAAGCATCAATCAATGAATGTAGGTGTTCCATTACACCTATTTTCCCATTCACCTCAACTTTTTTCATGGGTCACTACGAGCTACTTACTACTTCTTGAGAGGATCACCACTACAGCTCTTCACACCCACCACCATTGTACCCTCATTGCAAAAGCTCTCTTCTTTTTGGCCTTTTCTTTTCCCTTCTAGTTTTCAAGTCTCTCTAAAAGATCAGTTTTACGACTCTCTCTCTAACTCCCCCCCACCCCCCCCCTCTTTCTCTCTTTCTTCTCCGAGTATGTGTGTGTGTGTTTGTGACTGCACGCTTCTTAAAGGATTCTATTAAGAGTTGTTCTCAGATATTAATGGATGTGGAAACCAGTCCATATAGTCTTCAGATAGCCTCTGACATGAAGAGGGGTTGCCTGAAAAACCGGCACAGCCAACCTGAAAGCCCACACCATGAAGAAATTAGCGATATGCCATCATCTCACAGTTTGCAAAACCTGTCGAACTTCATCATTCCGCCATTGGGTGTTTCAACTTACAACCAAAATCAAACACAGTCAAAAGGCTGGATCATATCGCCATTGGATTCAAGATATAGGTGTGTAATATCAACTGAATCATTGTCAAGGAAAATTACTTTCTTCATCCTTCTTTTTCTATTTTTTTTTTTCTTGTAATTTTTAAAGAACGAACCATTTTTATGGCTACTTTTCTTTTTTTTTCCTGGATGAGATAGGTGGTAGTTCATTTTCAAAGTTTGTTGTGCTGATGTACATTTGCATGTCACCCATGTATTCATGACCACATATCATAACACATACTTTGGCATGCATCTGTGGTCATGTGAGATTGGCACCCCGATTTGTCTTGATAGATGTGGACATGGTTACCTAGCTCGATCGGCTGCAAAGTATTCAAGAGAATTTAATCTCTGAAGTGTTGTATTAGATGAACTGAGCCAAGTTAGAATTGTCTTATTTTTTTCTTATCTTGCACATACATCATGAGTTTGTTCCTTTAAATAGACTGGAGTTTCAAATATGTGGTTGTGCTATATATATATATATATATATATATATGTGCAGGAGCTGGGAGACATTTATGGTGCTTCTGGTTGCTTACTCTGCATGGGTTTATCCCTTTGAGGTTGCATTTTTCAAATCCTCTCCCAAGAAAGAGCTATGGATAGCAGACAACATTGTCGATGTGTTTTTTGGGGTTGATATCATCTTGACATTTTTCGTCGCATATATTGATCCAAGAACTCAGCTTCTAGTTCGTGACTCGAGAAAGATTGCTGTGAGGTAATTATTAGTTCCATATGTTAGTTAGACTCATCGTCCTGGCCAGATTTTCATAAACCCAAATAACAATGTCAATTAAAAACAATTAAAATACAGAAAAAAAAAATCTTTTTTGAACCACTTTTGACTGTTTTTTCAACCGGAAGTCCTTATGATCTCAAATGAAGTGAGATTTTGATGTTTCAACCTCTTAAATTGAAATTGGATGGGGACTGGGGATCAGTTCAATCACTTTATTTTGTTTTTATATATTATTGGTATTGCTTTACAGTTCAGATATGTCGTTGTTACGAGAGAGAGAGAGAGAATGAAAAACATGATGATCATCAAGAACCCTTTTTTTTTTTTGTTTTTTTATTGAGTTTTCTGAAAGCCTGATGCTGCAGTAGTACTGGATCAACTTTTCAGAGAGCTTTTCCCATTACAAGAGTCGTAACCCATGCTCATGGCCATCGCTAAAGTAAGTGCAATCATTGCAAAGATGGTACAATTGAGATTCGGTGCATTTAATATATGCAAGCATAAGCCGATGGCGATCGTGCAGAAGTTGTGGGTAAAAAGAAAAGGAAGATGCTTAGTCTAAAAATTAAATTTTGATTAAATCCGTGCAACTGAAGGAGAGTTAATAGAGAGTCACTTTTATTTATTATTTTTTTTTAACTTTTATTTTATTAGTCAGTTTTTTTTTTTTTACTATTTAAATTTAGATTAAAAATCTTATAACTAATCTAGAAGAAAATAAATTTAATCAACCAATATAATTATATAATTTAATTAAAAATAAATTCAATTTCATAAAAATTGACTTCAAAAGTAAATGAATGTCAATTTTTATAAAATTAATTTAATTTTTAATTAAATTACATTGTTACGTTGGTTGATTAAATTTATTTTTTTTTTATATTATGCAATAATGTGTTCTTCAAATTTTTAATCTAGATTTAAAGCGCAAAAGGAAAAAAAAAAATTAATACTAAAATAGTAATAAATGAAATATAAGGATATTATTATTCTATTAAAATTAAGATAAATTATAGAGTCTGCTCAACAACAGTCGGCCCACTCTGTTCTACCCTAACACTGGTCTGGGTCTATTATGGGCTCATGGGCCTAAAAATTTTGATTGAAGATAATTTGGGATCAACGCTAACATGGATCATGTTTCTCCTAAGGTACCTGTCAACATGGTTCCTGATGGATTTGGCATCAACAGTCCCATTTAAGACGCTAGGATACCTGTTCACAGGCAAACGACACATGGGTCTCTCTTACTCCCTCTTAGGGGTGCTCAGATTTTGGAGAATCAGACGGGTGAAGCAGCTCTTCACCAGGTCAGCCATGTCAAGTACAATAATGATTTGTATAAATAAATTTTGAGCTAAATTATAAGTTCTCTGAAAAATAAAAAAGAAGAAGGGCATGTCACAAGTGAATTTGCATGCTCGAAACTCTCGCTTCGTCTCACAATGTAGTGTATGTATTCTTTAATTAATGAGTAATAATGTTAGGTATAATTGTAAAGTGTGCAAGTGTTGTACAATTAGTGTATGCAGGCTTGAGAAGGACATCAGGTTCAGTTATTTCGGGGTCCGATGTGCAAGGCTACTATCTGTAAGTAGCACATCCAGTAGTCGGTCCCTTTTGATTTGCGTGCAAGCCTGGCTGATCATTTATTTCCGAATTTTTCTACAAACTATACTAATATTATGGTAACGATAACTGAGGAAAATAACTCAAGGTCATGTAATTAATGATAACTGGGTTCAGGTGACACTATTTGCGGTGCATTGTGCTGGTTGCCTCTACTACTTGCTAGCTGACCGGTACCCTCACCAGGGAAGGACATGGCTTGGAGCTTCAAACCCGAATTTTAGAGAAACAGGCCTTTCCGTACGCTATATTTCGGCCATGTATTGGTCCATTACTACCATGACCACTGTTGGCTATGGAGATCTCCATGCAGTGAACACCGCCGAAATGATCTTCATAATCTTTTTCATGCTTTTCAACCTTGGCCTAACTGCTTACATTATTGGTAACATGACAAATTTAGTCGTTGAAGGAACTCGTCGTACTATGGAATTTGTAAGTAGTACTGCTGTTTCTCATCTCTTTTGTTTTCACTGTTTGGATTTTCCTTTAGTTTCTTTGAACTCTTCTGTTTTCTGTTTTCTGTTTCCTATTACAATCATTCACACGATTATTATGTCATTTGTGTTGGGGATGAATTTGTTGGGATTGGCTGGCTTGTGTTGCAGCGAAATAGCATTGAAGCAGCATCAAATTTTGTACGCAGAAATCGGTTGCCTCTAAGGTTGAGGGAACAGATATTGGCTTATATGTGCTTGAGGTTTAAGGCTGAGAGCCTGAACCAGCAACAGCTGATTGAACAGCTACCAAAATCTATTTATACAAGTATCTGCCAGCATTTATTTTTGCCTACTGTGGAGAATGTTTATCTTTTCAAGGGAATTTCAAAGGAAACGCTGTTGATCTTGGTAAGAAACTAATTTATGTGTATATATATTGATTCTGATTAAAATCTAAGCATTTCTTTAGTTTGTGAAGATCATTCCAATGATATGTATAAGAGAAATGCCTTACTTGTATAAGAAGTTCATTGCATATGGTTTCTAATCGTTTTACTTGCCAATAAAGATTATTTCAGTTGTAGTAACGGTTCTTAAATTTTCATAACAATATGAACACTATTTTAGATTCAACAAGAAGAAAATCTCAGAAGGACAGAAAATTTTGGTATATTTTTCTTGCTGATTAACTTGCTCTGACTTGTGGTATAACTGGTTTGAATAGGTCGCCAAGATGAAGGCCGAGTACATACCACCTAGAGAGGATGTTGTAATGCAGAATGAAGCACCGGAAGATGTTTACATCATTGTATCGGGTCAAGTTGAGATAATTGATTGTGAGATGGAGAAAGAACGAGTTGTGGGCACTTTGCAATGTGGAGACATGTTTGGAGAAGTTGGTGCACTTTGTTGTAGACCTCAAAGCCTCAACTATCGAACCAAAACGCTTTCACAGCTCTTGAGACTCAGAACCACCGCTATGATAGAAGCAATGCAGACCAAACAAGAAGACTATGAGAAAATGCTTAAAAACTTCCTACAGGTTGGTACATTTATAATAAATGTTTGTTAGAGTCTCCTTTTTCTTTCCAAAAGAAAATTGATCAGAAGGGAAAAAGAAGATATCCAGCTTGTCCAAACATGCTCATTTCGAATTAAGAAAGATCCAGATTTCAACTGAAAAATAATTTCAGAGGAAAACTATCCTAGAAGAAAAATGACTTTTTGCATCACCTAAATTCGCCACAAAAAACACAAAATGCGTCGCGATTATTTGTTAGTGAGGCATTTTGTATTTTTTGTGACAAATTTAGGTAACGCGAAAAGCCATTTTTCTTGTAGATGTACTTTAATCAGAAAAATACTTGTTGGAAAACGAGCATAGCCTACAGATTCGCATATCTTTTGATTATTATACTTAAAGTTCATTTTAATTAAGGACATAATATATATTATACGATGTAAATGCAGCATCACAAAAAGCTAAAGGATCTCAATTATATTGATGATTTGCTGGTAGACAATGAGAAAGAAGGGGATGACCCAAGCATGGCTTTCAACTTGCTGACCGTTGCTAGTACAGGCAATGCTGCCTTTCTGGATGAGCTTCTCAAAGCGAGGTTGGATCCTAATATTGGAGATTCTAAAGGAAGAACCCCATTGGTATGTTGCAATATAAAAATATATCTATATGCCAGCATCATCACCTGGCATCATCTGATCAGTACTCTAGTGTGCGTGTTCATATAATTTCCGAAGAATGAATTTCACATTTCTTGTAATGTATCAGCATATAGCAGCATCAAAAGGACATGAAGAGTGTATACTGGTACTCCTTAAGCACGCGTGTAACGTACACTTACGAGGTAATATTCATTGCTTTAAGTTTTAACCTTCCATTTTCGTTTTTAGTTGGTGAAACTCTTCTGCTTCAAAAATAACTCGTATGCCCTTTGGGTTCTTTGGGGTTCACTTTAAAATAATCTAGCTATGACAATATCCTGCATGCATGGCAGACATAAATGGGAACACAGCATTATGGGACGCTATAGCATCAAAGCACCATTCCATATTCCGGATCCTCTATCACTGTGCTGCCGTTTCTGATCCCCATATTGCTGGCGATCTTTTATGCACTGCTGCAAAAAGAGATGATCTGACTGTGATGGAGGAACTGTTGAAACAAGGACGAAATCTTCACTCAAAGGATCGCCACTGGACCACAGCAATCGAGATTGCCATGGCC
This sequence comes from Carya illinoinensis, assembly GCF_018687715.1. Classification (NCBI taxonomy): domain Eukaryota; kingdom Viridiplantae; phylum Streptophyta; class Magnoliopsida; order Fagales; family Juglandaceae; genus Carya; species Carya illinoinensis. Next base: position 5,634,741 of record NC_056756.1, read on the forward strand.
AAAAGCAATGTGGACATGGTAAATCTTCTTTTAATGAACGGTGCAGGTGTGACAAATGCCAAAACTCATGAATTTCCTCCGGATACTTTGAAAGAAATGCTGCAAAAGCGAGAGAATGAACACCGTATTAGAGTACCCGAAATCTCAATAAATGAAGTGCTTTTGGGGAGACAAGAAGGGCTGAAGGGCTGCAGTTGGAGAGACTCCACAAAACCAACTGGTCCAAGGGTGAGCATTTACAGAGGCAATCCACTTGTGAGAAGAGAGACCTGCTGCATGGAAACTGGGAGGCTAATTAGGTTGCCAGATTCACTAAAGGAGCTCAAGTGTATTGCAGGTATGACATATTTCACATATCCTCAAGTTAGCTGCTAAAGATTACATCACTTCTTTCAAAATCCTAAATTTTATGCCCACATGACCTGAAGAATATTCCCTATGACTTCATTTTTTTTCTCAAAAACAATCTGTATCTCCTCCTCACAAAATCTGACTTTATAGTCTTCGCAACAATCATGGTACTAGATCACATGTTATTTTGATTTGAGATGACAAGGTTCTGATCTGACCTTATTTGTATATTTTAACACTTTTTAGGTCAGAAGTTTGGGTTTGATGCAAGAAACGCCATTGTAACAGGTGAAGAAGGAGCAGAAATCGATTCCATTGATGTAATTAGAGATAATGATAAACTTTTCATAGTTGAAGATACAAATTCCGTTATGTAATTAAGCAAATGCTACATATATTTATGTGGAATCAACAAATGGTTATCATCATAGTGTTTCCCATCCTTCACTTCCGGAATTATGGAAGCTCTTTCCTGAAGAAATGTCCATATTTTAGTGAGAAACCTAACATCGATCACCACAAATATATATTGATTTCCCCGTTTCTTTCCCCTTGGTAAGAGATACAGAGGATGCTCCTTTTATCACAAACCAAACAGAGACCTGCTAGTATTATTTATTATTGTTCTTGTTGATCTTTTTTTATTTTTTTATTTATTATTGTTCTTGTTGATGATTGAATTAGGTTTGGGTGTGTTAACTATATAGGTTCCAAAAGTGTATATATTTATGTATATATGTATCTGGGTCGAACGTGCTTTTAAGTGTTTCCTTAGCATGAAAATTTCAAATTCTTTAGGCCCGTTTGGATTTTTTTGAAGGGTGAAACATTAATTAGAAAAATGAATAATTTTAACTCTCTCTAAAAAATTACCTCCAACAAAATTGCTTAGTGCATGATTAGGATTGTAGTGGAAAATATAATTTATAACTGTAAAACTTATAGCTTATAACTTAAATAATAAGTTATACTATTAAAAAGTTATTTTCTATTTGGTAACTATATGTTTAAAGCACTTTAAAAAATGTTACTTGTTTGAAAACAAATTAAAAAAATGATTTCTCATGTAAAAATTACGATTATTTGAGTTTTTAAAGATTATGGTCATATCCTTAAAATTTAAAAACTTGTAATTATTTGAAAATTATATTGGTATTTTCTTCCATTAACAATCTTTTCAAAATTTGAATTACGTTCCCATTATCTGAAAAAAAAATGCTTGAGAAAAAATAAACGTACTTTTTAACTTATTTGAGATTAAAAGTGTTTTAATATATAATACCTAAACAACCTAATTTTTTTTTATTAAAAAGCTATTAAGACTTTTAAGTATTGTTTTTTTTTTTTTAGCAAATTGCTTACTGTTTTTTGTTTGAAAAAAAATGTCATCATTCATTCATTCATTAAAAGAATCTTACATCCATGACAAGATACATGTAGGAATATCCCCATATCAACCATTTAGAGCTCCACCAGTATATTATTGGACTGATATGTACTTCACTGTTGTCAATACTCTTTACAAACAAATGTCCAAGAGATAGCATTCTGCCTAAACAGTGACTCAATCTCACCATGCCTAGAAAATGAGGACTCAACCTCTACAGGCACAATCGTCTAATAGATGAACTCCTTTTTTTTTTTAAACTTTTCAATAAGGAAAATAAGAACAAAAAATGGTGAATTATAGTTTAGATCAACTCTGGTAAAATTTGACAATGCATAAAGGTAACAAGTCTCTCTCTTTTTAACCACAAAAGTCAAGTTTGAAAGATCTAGTGGTGGTATTTCCAGTGATCCAACATGTGTGGCCAAAAGAGCTGATAGAAAGGGTGGCGTCAGGCGTTTGAGGACCACACACATAGTTGTGAGAGGTGCGTGAGGACCACACGCAGTGATTTTCGCAAAACAGTCACTATCCTCTAAACGATTTGGGTCTGAGAGTCTTCTTATGCTTGACGTGTCTCTCGAGAGTTGCCAAAAAAATGTCGTTCTGACTTTTTCAACTTTAAAGGAAGAAAAATAAACTAAGAAATGCGTGAATGAAAGAGAGGAGGAGGAAGTTGATGCATCCTCTTCCTCCGACGAAAATCAGATTTGGAGATTTTTTTTTTTTTTTAGAGTGAGAGAAAGGGCTCCAAAGAAGAATTGCTTATTGTTCAATGCATTGGAAATTAAATATAAACATTTCCTATTTATAAATTAAAGTTGTGGCTGTTAGAGTAGATGAAGCCAGGGATGGAGCGCCAACAGGTGAAATGCTTGTTTGAGGTTGCGATAAAGTCTTAAAAAGTATTTAAATGGTCTTAAAAGCTTTTTAATGAAGAAATTAAGTTGTTTGGATGTTATATATAAAAGCAGTTTTAATCTCAAATAAGATAAATGTATGTTTGAGGAAAAACATTATTTTTTATGCTTTTTCTCAAACTTGCTTTTTCAAATAATATAAAATGTAATTCGAATTTTAAAAATACTGTCAATGAACGAAAATATCCATATAATTTTCAGATTATTACAACTTTCAAACTTTCAAGAATATGATCATAATTTTTAAAAAATTCAAATAATCGTAATTTCTGCATTAAAAAATACTTTTTAATTTGTTTACAAGCAAACATAACATGTTTGAAAGTTCTTTAAACATATAGTTACCAAATAATAAATAATTTTTCAATAGTAAAACTTATTACTTAAGTTATAAGTTTTAAAGTTATAAGGGCCTATTTAGGATTGTGGTAAGAGTCTTAAAAAGTACTTAAATATTTTTAAAAACTCTTTAATAAAAAAATTAATTCCTTTGAGAGTTACATATTAAAACACTTTTAATCTCAAATAAGCTAAAAAGTATGTTTAAAGAAAAATATCATTTTAATGCTTTTTCTCAAATGTGTTTTTTAGAATAATGCAGAACGTAATATGAATTTTAAAAAGACTGTCAATGAACGAAAATATCCATACAACTTTAAGATAATTTCAACTTTTAAAAATATGATCATAATTTTTAAAAATTCAAATAATCGTCATTTCTACCTCCAAAAGTACGTTTTTAATTTGTTTCCAAACAAACGTAATATGTTTGAAAGTGTTTTAAACATATGTTTATCAAACAGTAAATAAATTTTTAATAGTATAACTTATTATTTAAGTTATAAGTTATAAGTTCTAAAGTTATAAGTTATATTTCCCACCGCAATCCCAAACATGCACGAAGATATCAATTCGGTTTTGGATCCAGATAATAGTTCCCATTTAAATTCAATTTCTGATAGTTTAAATTCTAGTTGTGATGATAACACCAACGTACATCTTATCGAGCCTTTGAATGTTCAAGTGACATAATTTAAACTTTTGAATTCAATGTAATCCTTTTTATTTGTTGTTGACGACCATATAAATGAATACATCTCTTGGTTTTGGTCATCTTCCCAAAATTATTTCTTCACATCGCAAGGCTTTACAAGAGCTGGAGCTGTTTCGAGTCCTTAGGCTGGTCTCGAGCCCTGGGGAATACATAGCAGAGCAAGTGCAACCCATCATCGATCATATCCAGAATCAGTGGGTACGTGTGTTTCAACATTATATATCTTTCATTCATTCCATTAGAATCAACAACTTTAGATTTTAATGCCTAAAAAAAATGTTGGTTCTAAAAAGAGATCAAAGCAGAATCGACTTTTGAAACATAAACTACTCTCTTATGTACAAGAATCTCACCATCCATCTCTTTTTTATAAGAACCGAATCACAATATGATAGAGGTTGTGTGGATAAACAAAACCAAAAGGATTCCATATGAGATTTGTAGAAACATGGGAAGAAATAGAAAAAAAATAATAATAATAATAACCAAGCCAAAGGGCACTTAGTTCAATAGGGAACCAAATCAAACTAGAAGAATGGGAAGAAAATCTTAGTCAAAGTAGTCAGACTATTACAGCGCAGGAAACATAATCTAACATATCGAATGTTAAAGAGCTTCAAGATTGTTGATTTACTTTCTAACATATGTTACCATATTTTTTTATTTGCTTTCTGTTTTCTATACCCAACCCTTGGGGAATGTAAACACACGCACACAGAAACGAAAAACAAAGGAAAGAAACGGAGATAGAACCCATGAAGTCTTCATGTTTCTCATTTAAAAAAATCTAGTTACAATCACAACTTTACACTAATCTATTTTGATCGGTTAAAAAATAAATTTTATGAAAATAATACTAATTTAAATTTTAAATATGAAATAATCAATATTAATATATAAATTAATATGCAACGTTGTTTGTACGTAACAAAACTCTTCTCATTTTGTGCTCTCTCTCTCTAACTTTTCTTTTTTTTTTTCTTTCCTTTTTCATTAACAGCCCATTTAACAGGGAAACAGCAGATTCCCAATCATCCCCTCCACTGTATAGGAAACACCCATAATTGCACCCAGCAATGCTTTTCACTATGGAAATCTGAGCTCTTGAGCTACCCTTTTTTTTAATTTCTTCTTCCTTTTCTCAACTTCCAATATATATATATATACACCAGTCTCCATCATCTTCCCCCTCCCCACCACCCCATCATCCCTTTTTTTTTTTCTTGCCTTCTATGATGGATCCCTCATGCAGCACCTCTTCTGTCAATGGCTTCTACAACTTTCTCAGCCAAGGACTCGATGATCTTGATCGATCCCTACTCTCTCATGACTTCATGTCAACCCAATTCCTTCAACAGGTGCTTTCCTCCCTAAGATCCTTTCACTTCCAGTTAACCGTTTTGGTTCAAAAACTTCACTTACCAATAGGTGAAAAATGGCTCGACGAGTACATGGACGAAAGCTCAAGGCTCTGGGAAGCCTGCAAAGTTCTTAAATCTGGTGCCTCCGGGATGGAAAATTACTATAGGACCTGTGCCAATATAGAAACCTCCTTGGATGGTTATCGCAATTTAAGCCCACAACTCAGTCGTCAGGTTAGTAAACTGGACTCGGCGAAAACTTACCTCAACTGCTTAGAATGACGTGCAGAAGTGCTTTTCCAATTATGTGATTAAATTTGTTTTTTACTTTGTTTTATGTCATTATTTAAGTATCAATGAACTTTATGCATAGGTGATTCGGCTGATAACTGGTTGCCAGAGAGAAATTGGGGCATTGGGAGAGAATAACAAGATCTTAATGCAAAATAGAATTCAACCTCTATCATTATGTTCCAATGAGAAAATCTCGACAATATCAAAGTCCAACGGGTTCAATGGTTTTCGAGGTGTTCTTAATGCAATGAACAACATTAGCTCGTTGCTTTTGATGATCTTGCTTTGCGGACTTGTATATTGTTGGCCTGCATCGATCTTTTGCCAAGAAGGCTGCGAGGGGAATGCTGCATATGGCTCTGGTTTGATGGTTTTAATAACCAGACTGCGACAAAGAGTTGCAAATGAGATAGAACAGATTGAAGAGCAGCCGGGAATTTTGCTTTACGAGTTTCGGGAAGCGAAGACCACTATGGAGGAGCTGAAAATTGAAATGGAGACATTCTTGAAGTATGGAGGGGAGGGTGATATCCATGACAGGGTTGAGAGGTTGAAGAGTTACTTTGGGTCGTTGAGATGTGGGGTGGAGGCTATAATTGGACAGCTTGACGATTTTTTCGATGAAATAGTTGAATGTAGGAAGAAGCTTTTGGACATGTGCACTCTTAGGTAGAAAGAAGGTCCGGACATGTGCAGCTCTAGGTTGAGGGAAAACAAAGGTTCAAACAAGAAGTGGAAAAATAAAATAAAAATGAGAGAGAGAGGGAGAGAGAGAGAGCCTCCACATGTTAGTTGCCCTTTTCTTTTCTTTTTTCTTCTTTTTTGTTTCCTTTTCTCTTGCCTATCTTGACGACACTTCGTTTTGAAGCCACAATTAAACAGTGTTGAAGCTTTAGGAGAGCTTTTTCAGAGAAAACCCATAGAGGGAAAATTCTGAAGGAAAGAGGATGTGATTCTTGCTTACAAGAAAAGCAACATTACTATCCAAACATAAGAAACAGGAAGAATATATTAACAGGTAGCTAGTAGCTTGAATGAAAAGCAAGATTTTCCTACCTAAAGGTCAGATTCTTCTCTAAGTTCTCTTATAGAAAGGATCCAGATAGCATAAATGAGGTGAGAAAAGAAAACTCCCCTTTCTTGAGAAAAGAAAAGAAAAGATGACTGTGAGGACCAGGAATCACAGTTAATGAAGTAGTTAACATATATGAGGTTCATGAGATTTCTGTGAAACAGCTTGAGAGTTTAATAAATCAGTTTAATTTTATACTGTGTATGCTCTCTCTCTCTCTCTCTCTCTCTCTCTCTCTCTCTCTCTCTCTCTCTCTCTCTCTCTCTCTCTCTCTCTCTCTCTCTCTCTCTCTCTCTCTCTCCACAATAAGATGGGTGCTACAATTACTCTGCCGATGGCAATATTGCAGTTTCATTTAATCAGTTTTAGTAAGGTCATGGCTAGAGTTTGAATAATGGTGCTTCGAACACCTTATCCTATAACTTCAGTTAAAAAGCTGATTTGAACTCTGCCCATCTCCAACAAAGAAGGTCTCTCCAATTAACCTTGTTAATTACTTCAAACACGACTGTCTGTCTACGTTCAGAATATCTAATCTCTTCAGACTGCTCCATGCAAGAACTTGAGACGCATTCTACATCATAACATTCCATTAATTATGCTCCCTCAATTTTATTTTTAATGCTAAAGAGATTGATAGTACTATCAAGCTGCCATCCCTTCTTTTTCGTGGTTTTGGATTGTGTTTTCGGGTTTGTTGGGGTTAGTGGGAATTGACCTCTCAAAGTAACAATGAATACACTGGGACGAAAGCGGAACCACTGCGAAATTCTTGGCATGTGACCCTCACGCGCGGTTTATAGCCATAAAAAGTGGGGTTTTTTTTCTTGGTAAAAAATATGAAGGAGATTATGCTACCTACCAACAAGACAATCCGAAAAATATATGCGACAATGACATTTCTTAGTTAATAAGGAAAGTGGGTTCCAATTTTATATTTATGGGTCGGCTTCTTACCTTCTTTTCAAACTGTCCTGCTAAAGTTGCTCGGATCACCTTTAAAAATTGAAGAAGTTTAGAACTCAAATCTAGCAATTTGATTAGGTTGGCATCTAAAATTGCCATGCAATCAATCTTTCAATAAAAATATTGAGCAAGTCTGAGCTAATTAATATATATGAAGCCAAGCTTTTTGAACTTTTTAAAATTAAGTACTTGGTGATCTACAAACTTAAATGCCGTATGTAGTCATAATGTGAAGCTAGCGTGGAAAGGTGGCACGGGAGTGCAAGCAGCACTACTCTACACAAATTTGAAGTCCTTGTCAACATGAACAAGACAGTTGAAGTTCTGTGGAAGGGGCACTTGAGTGGAGAAAGAAAATGAAGCAATGAATTAAGATTCTTAATATTCCATTGTTCCCGATTTTCCTTCTCTAGTCAAGAAAGATCGTGTCCTTGTAATGGTACAGCGGTTTCTATAACATATCTTTTGCATTTTCATAGAGATTCTTCAGAGTTGTGATAGCAAATTGACTAATCATTTTAGTGTGCAGCAGTGATGGAAAATACGGGCTGATGGGACAAAAAATAAACAGAGAGAGAGAGAGATAGATTCCTAGGTTTGCTTTATTAAAAGTTCAAAAAGCAGTTTTTCTATCTCAATGATGCTTTTGTCTGATTCTTGTTTGGTTTGAAATGAAAGCAATGGTGTTGAGTTGCTGTAGCTTATGATGGAAAGTTTCTCGTGGAGTCTCTATAACATCAGCTACTGACATATTTCCTGTTAATATTGATCACTCTCTTTTATCTTTTTTTATTTATTCTTTCCTTTCACACTTTCTTTTTTCCCGTAAGAATGGCTTCTTCCTTTCCCCCTGACGAATTTTGACTAGTAGTAGTGTTTTTCTCATAATCTCACTAAAATAAAGGGCATAAAATGTCCCCATGAACCTAATCATGCCAATTTTTCCATCATTTCGCTTGCAAGGGGGCAGGGCGTATTACATCTCAATCATACAAGGATAAATAGCTTTCCAAAGGGCTCGAGCTGCAGAAACAAAGACGTCTCGGACTACCCATGAAATTACCATTGAGGTATAACTTTTACAGACTTTTTCCCTCAGAACTGGTATTACAAGTTCCAAGGAAATTTTACATTTAACAAAATGTGAAGCACGACCCAAAGATTTCCCACGTTATTCTCTGCAATTACACCAGTTCACTGAATATTATAAATTGGGAATGAAAGCAAAACCAGCATGCTGAAAATCAACGACATTATTTGGCAAAAATAATATGGCAATGTCAAGTGGATCAAAGCCTTATTGATCCAACATTGTGGTTGCTGTATCAAATATAGGGAAAAGATTTCAGGGGCTTCAGTACATACAAATCAAATTCAATATCTTTTGCAGACTCCCCATAAATTAAGAAGGATTGAACTCAGGTTTGGTTGATCAAGATTTGATCTTTCTGTCTTGACAGCTGAATCATAGAATGTCCCAAGCACCACGCTCCTTTGTTGTTTCAGGTGTTGGTAGCCACCATTTTATCAAAACAGCAAAAGAAGCATTAATTAACAAAACAAATCCTCGCTTAAAAATGGCCGAGTGTACCGACTGTGACACACTTCAGTTCGCAAAAAGCCCGCGCTGCATGGATCCTAGTTAAAATAATTGCAGAGACTCGGATCCATAACGCAGAGACAATCTGAGGACATTGATTGGGAACTTCCCTTCCCCTGTGCATCAGAGGCCTGTCAGGAATTATTAAAAGGTAGAGGAAGATTGAAATCCTTCCCGAACCCCTTCAAATGTCAGGCCACAAAACCTCCATGCTGCAACTTCAGAACCCGTTCAAATTTCAAAACCCGGCATTGCAAACTGTGTCGCAAAAGTTTCAACTCGGGTCCGGAGCTCCACAATGTCCTTGTTACTTTGGAGGCCCTTCAGAAAAGCCTTTTGCAACTTTCCATGCTCCCTCTGCACTGCATTAGCAATCTGTGCAGCTCTGAGGAGCAATTCAGCAATTGTCTCAAAATCAGTCTCTAGACAACCTCTAGATGTCATAGCAGGGGTACCTGAGAGCATTAAAGGTAAAGCTAGTATAAAAGCGCTGTCCCATGACAAGCTTTAAAAAACTTGAAAATTGAGTCTAGCTAAATTTCGCATACCAATCCTTACTCCTCCAGGAGTGATGGTTCCATTGTCACCGAAAATAGCAATTTTATTCAGAGTTATGTGACACATCTCACAGACTTTCTCATAATTCTTACCTGCAAAAATACAAGCGATAGGTGTTAAGGGATGATCAGACAAAGCAGAATCAAGTAGGAAAAAATAATATAAAAAACTGCCCCAACAGAGCTAAAAATTGGTCCGTGTCCCTGGTAGGGGAAAGCAGCCACATAAGAAGAAAATATGCACAAAGAACCTCCAGTTATATAATCATGTCAAAACATTCCTCATATGCACTGTAAATGATATTGAGCTAGTATAAGAAAGTATTTTTGTCAGTTTTGGTGTTTGAAAGTTTGTAATTATGACAGTTGTGTTTTATACCTTGTTCCCGGATTCTTCCACCATTTTTTTCAATTCTTCCACCATAAATGAGGACTTTTTAATAAAATATAAGGTACAAATTACAATGCTTGTGTCAATACATCATCATCATCATCCCAATTCACCATTGTCAAATATAAATATAAAAACCTATTCTCCCACCACCTCCAGCAAAGTTTTTCCTACAACTGATGTCCAAGGCCAAACCTCCGCAACCCCTTTTCAAACATATTTTTTAAAAACAATTAAATAATTAAGCCATGGACATCCTAGTAAAACAAAGTAGATTTCAAACTTGAATGCCACAAATGAACACCCAAACAACAAAATCCCTTCCAATCATATGACGAATTTGAGCAGCCATGCATCACAAGATATAAAAAAATATATATTTTTCATAAGTGAAAAAATATGTCGGCATTTAACGAGGATGACTGACTGTGTGAAAATGCAATCTGCCTGTGCTTGAAATCATAACACGTATAACACTATACCTGTTAATCCCAAAGGCCTTAGATCCCAAAGTAACAAATGATTGTCTGTGCCTCCAGTAACCAACCTGCATTTTCTTCTCAACAAGGCAGAAGCTAGAGCCTGTGCATTTTTCTTCACTTGTTGCATATATGCCTTGTACTCAGGTGTAGCCACTTGCTTTAAGGCTATGGCAAGAGCAGCAATATGGTTATTGTGTGGTCCACCTTGCAATGATGGAAACACGGCAAAGTTGATCTTTTCCTCAAAGTCATATTGGTCAGTTTCATCTCCTTGATTCAAAAGCAGCCCTCTCTTCCTTGGCTTCATTCCCTTTCTATAGAAAATTATACCTCCCCTGGGACCTCGAAGACTTTTATGAGTTGTTGAGGTGACAATGTCACAGTAATCAAAAGGATTAACACATTCCTGTATTAAATAGTAAAAATTAATAAAATTTTGTTTACCGATAAAAATAACAGTTAAAAAATAGATACACCATAGGGGAATATTCTATGACCACAACTTAAATATAGTAGTTTTACCATGCAAAACCAGAGTTACATTCGGTTTTGAAATAGTTGCCTTCAAAAATAAATAAACGATTTACTCAACAAAATTTAGTGAGTACCACAAAAAGCACAGCCTCTCTAAATTCACAAATTTTGTGAGAAATTTGAGATGACTTCAAGGTTGGTCCTAGAATTAACTCCTGCCATGTCAAAATATTTCTGTTCACTGGAGTCAAGTTAGTTCTCGGTGTTGATATTTTGTACCACTCTATTTCGTTTTCCAGTCATCCTCTTCTTTCTTTATCATTTCAACGTTAAATCCAATTATTTACTGAAACCAAAGCTTTTGAATTTTTTAAAATGAAGGAGGTCTAAGTAGTTCAAATCATTTTTTTGATCAGTAATCAAAAGCAAAAGTAAACAAAAGAACGAAGGCACTGAGGCTAGTTCAAATCATTGAAAGAAGCAGGGCTGTTTCCCATTCGGATTCCAGGGCCAGGTGGCAGCATAATACTATGGAAAGACTGAAAGAAGCAGAAGGGCTGAAGGACAATGCAAGGACTTCTAATGTCAAAACTGGCATATCTACTCAACTATCTTGCAATAGTACCAGTGAACATGGGTTCTCCCTCCACTCAGCTCTATCTCAATTCCACCTCTCTCGCTATCTCTCTGCTCCATCTCTGATGAATTTATTCTCTGGTGATTCTCATCAAAGACTTCTTTGCTGACCACTTTTGTCTAGCTGGTGGTGCTTTCATATTAGTTTTTTCAATTTATTACAATGAGGTTTTTAAACTGGGTAGCCATTGAAGCCAGATCTTTCTAATTCAAGGCAGAAGCGGGGTTTTCAGATTCCTCGAGATATAGGATTATTCCTCTTGCACCGATCAGCCCAAATCTACATTATTCAATCTATTGATGATAATGATGATGATGATGATTATACAAAAGAAAGAAATAGGCTGAAATTTAGTTAAATGCCATCAAATACGCACTATATCTACAAACCAGTAGAGCAAGTAGATAAAATCAGTACATAAAAAACAAAATAGGCATTAATCTACAACGTATAGACACAAAGCCAACAGCGCACAATTCATGACTTTATAATTTCTTTTCAGCTTGCTAGAGTGTAATTAGGTGTCTCTTTTGTATACTTCCTGTATGGGCTTTGCCTAGTTGCATTCGTTCAATAAAGTTTATTTCTTATAAAAAATAAAAGTCAACAGAGCACAAAGCAAGCAAGGAAATTCACACCACCTTAGCCGCAACAATTCCGCTTATTTGAGCCATATCACACATAAGCACGGCTCCGCACTTATCCGCAATCTGCCGAAACCTGGCGTAATCCCATTCCCGAGGATACGAGCTTCCCCCACAAATAAGTATCTTGGGACGGAAATCGAGCGCCCTCTCCTCAAGCTTATCAAAATCAATATAGCCAGTTTGCGGGTTCACTTTATATGGTAGACTCTCAAAGAAAATGGACGCCCCCGAAACTTTCCTCCCATTCGGAGTATAGTACCCATGACTAGTATTCCCTCCAGACGGAGTATCCAACCCCATTATCCGATCCCCAGGAAGTAACAATCCCGTGTAGACCGCAAAATTTGCAGAGGTGCACGAATAAGGCTGCACATTCACACCCCAATTCTCCGAGTCAAGACCGAAAGCCGCCAATGCGCGCTCGCAACAAAGCATTTCAATCTCGTCGATGTATTGATTCCCAACGTAGTAACGGGCCCCGGGCATTCCTTCCGAGTATTTATTGGTTAAATGGCTACCAAGCGCTTCCATTACCGCCCTGCACACGAAATTCTCTGATGCAATCAATTCAATCCCTTTGTACTGCCGTTGCTTCTCCTTCTCCATTAACTCGAATATATCGGGGTCCGCCACTTGCAGGGGCGCATCACCCCATGATCGAACCGCACTCCGACGCGCCTCGAGGTCCGGTTCGACCGAAACCCTCTTCAAAGAATTAGACATCGAAATCGACGACGACGACGACGAATCGCAGTCTCGGCGACGCTTGAGGCACATGGAGTGACCGAGAAGTCGGATTTCCTCGACACCGTCTTCGGAGAATTCGTTTTCAAACACTTTACCATTTGCGCTCACTTCTTTGCGGGGATTCTCGGTGGTTTGGGGTTCGAGCAGCTGGAAGGGGATGGGCAGGGCCGATGGGTGGGTTGGCGTGTGGTCACGGAGGCTGGAGTCCAGCTGCAGGGAGATGGAGTCGTCGGCGATCTGGGTATGGTGGGGCGGAGACGAATGGGATGAAATCCCTAGAGAAAGGCTCGATTGTGGATGGGATAAGTCCATCAGAAATACACCCAAATTGAAGCCCTAATCGCGACAAGACATATACATACACATACAGAGAAGCGTATGCATAGCTTATTTGTGGGAGTGATTCAGCCAATGTAAGAACAGCAGGGAATGAAATTGTTTGAAGACGCCACCATTGCTCTGTAGGTGGAATGGAAGAGGGAGCCGTACGCGTGGGAATGACGGGGACGCGTAGGTTCGTAGGGGATGCACCTGGACGTTGATGAGTTGGCTAACTTGTGAACTGGGCCTCTCCACTTTCGGCCTATAAAATGTAAAATAGCCCGATTCAAATAGAAGCTTGTGTTTGTTTTATGGACCAGGCGTATACTATATTTGGTTTTCGGCCGATGAAATGCCTTATTTGAACTAATTGTTTTAATGGAAAATCATGTTTTTTAATGAAAAATATTATTTTTTTCTCTCTTTATTTGCAATCATATAATTTGAGATGGTATAGTAGGGTTAAAAGTCACAATTTTGAAGTGGGTTGATGATTAGTTATGGTTGAAAGAGAAATGATATTTATAATCATAGTTATGCAAGTGCTGCGTAGTTTTTTTTTTTAAAATGAATTAATACATAACTTACAAGAAAAAAAAAATATAACTGTTTAATCGTGAATTTTACTCTTTTTTAAAATAATTACATAATATTTATATAATTTATGATTATATATAACATTACTCGTAATTTTAAACATAATATTGCTTTCCTTACGCTGACAGCAGGCTTACACTGAACTCATTCATAGCCTTGCCTATAGATTAGAGCATGTGACTGCTACCCTCCTAAGTCCACCTTTGATTAAACAATGAGAAAATCTTCTGACTGGCCTGTCTAATAAACCCCAAATAACAGCCCAAGGAAAGGGAAGCCCCCCATCTCCCATCCTCTTGTACAGAAGCCCCTCTCCAGATCATCCCGCACGAAAACCACCCACCTCTCCGCCCACCCTCTCTCTAGACTAGACTAGAAACCTCGTGACCCTCCTCACTCGTGACTTGGCTCACTCGACAGCGACAATGAAGAATTCTTCAGTCTGGACTAATATATGAAAGAGATATTTACATTCGTGATTGTATAAGTGATGTGTAGTCGTTTTGAAAAAAATGAATTAATATGAGACCTACATGAAAAAAAATTAATTAATTTTTTAATCATGAACTCTACTTTTTTTTAAAGTAATTACACGACGTTTACAATTTTACAACTGTATGTAGCATTGTTCTATATGAAATCTCCCTTTTAAATTTTATTTTCACACTTGCTGAGTAGTATATAAAAAATCGTTTTGTTGGTGGAGTCGGTGAGCTAAGTGATGTAAAGAATCAATAGAATGTCTGTGAAAAGTATAGGAATGGGTGGAGGAGAGTTAGCTAAGAATGTTATGCCTCGGAACTGGGTTCCAGATCCACAAGATAAAAGAGCAGAAAACAGATCAATCAAAGCAACGTAAGAATTGCTATCCATCATGGATCTCCTACTTATAAAACCAAATCTCAAAAACTTAAAGCACAAAATGCAACATAATTAAGTTTACCTGTTGACTCGAGAATCAATCATGAACGAGCAATAGATTTAGACTCGCGAACTAACTAATATCTTGAACCGCACAAGGAGTAAAAATCAGAGAAAAACTAATCGACCCAAGAAACTCAAACCCTTCCCCATATTGATCATCATTACTCACTCAAATCTCATCCCAGCCAAGACATTCTCCTTCAAAGCTCAAATAAAAGCCCAAAGAGAACAATGTTACACCTGAGGCACAAAAAATGTCGCTAAAGGCAAGAAATCCAACTTCCAAAATGGAACGAGTTTTCAAATGCAAAATTCAAGAATTATGAGCCAAACTAAATGATTTTAGACTAAAAAGCTAAGTTTTCAAACTATCTTCAAAGCCAAACGAACATAACCATGGGCGACGGTTATTTTTTTCTCAAATGGGTTTCTGGCAACGGAGCTCATGGGCCACGAAGCTTCATGGAGGAGAAAGAGCTTTGTGGATGTGATGTCATTTTCCCGTCGTGGAGGTGATGAACCTGATTTGGTGCGGTGGTGGTCTGGATTTGGTGCAGTGGCAATTTTAGTATGCATAACATAAAACTTTCTACGTGTCATATTTTAAATGACCAACATCAACTCAACCGATCAGAAGCACTTCTCTTAAACAATATAAACCAGCAATACCAACTACCTGTTGCTTGATATTCCTAGATTGAAGCCAATCTAACTCAAGTCACTTAAAATATTTTACAGAGTAAAACTATTTTTGTGGCAATTTGTTAGAGGTTAAGATCATACAAAAGCATTCTGAGAGTTGGTAGAGATTCTATGACCTGTACAAAAGACTACTTAGGCACAAGCATCCAAAACCACAATGGAGTGGTACCTTGTGAAAGGAATACATTTTGTTCAGAGACACGACTCTTCAGCAACTTGCAGAGTCTTGTCAACGACTCTTGAGAGCATTGTATGAGCCAAAAAATCTTTCGTGTAACAATTTATTTGCGGTCCAAATTGTTTACAAGTTAAAACCAAAGTACTATAAGACAAAAAGGCTTTTATGATCAATACATGAAGGTGGTGATGATCAAGATGTTCCCTTCATGACATGCTTATAAATTAGTTTCTAGCTAGAATTAAATTATCATCATCAAGCTCCAATATTTATAACTTATCATATAATATTCTTCCATTAGCTAGCATCACCATTGCAATGATCTATTGATTAAATTGATGGGGGGGGGGGGGGGGGGGGGACACCATGATGTATTGATTTGATTTGATTTTTCATTTGAGTGATGAGAATTAAATCGAGGCAACGAAGCTTAGTTGAAACAACATCATGAAATTAATAATATATATATAATTATTATAGATATAAAAAGATTATATAAAAATAAACTTAAAAACTGACTTGACTTCACGAGATCCGTTAGATATACTTTATAATAAAAGTAATTTTATAATATAAAATATGTTCCATATATATATATATATTGTGTGTATGTGCATGAAAGTTTTGAAACTAGCTATGTGGTAGTACTCTTTGTTAGTTACATGGAACCATATGTTAGTAGTACCAGCTGGTACAAGGACTTTGCTTCCGCTCTACATTAAGATGATAGACATGCACAGACAAGATTAATGGAACTACTGTAGTCATATACATGAGTAGCTTGAAGATATCCAGGTGTTTGATAATTACGTATGACCTATCTATCTATCTATCTATCTCTCATTGAATAATCTTATCTTTTGTTGCGTGGTTAAAACCTACAAGTGATATATAGACATATATTCCCCTGGTGACGCCTACCTGCCTCAAACGGCCCGGAGCTAGAAACAAATTCTAATTAAGAAATATTTTAGATACAAAAAGATTATAAAATAAACTCATAAATTGATGTGATTTAATACAATATATCAGATTATAAAAATAAATCTAACAGATCATATAAAATCATATTAATTTGTAGATTTATAATAATAATACACGAGAGTTAACTCATAGTTTGTGTGAAGGTGGCCGTTGTTGGTTTTGAAGGGTTCGGTTAGAAAACAAATTATTGATCTTTATGTAATGTGATGTTTTGTTAAAATAATAAGAAAATTCATGTTATTTATACTTATAAGTTTAACTTATATAAACATGTAAGTTATTAATGTGCTAAAAACTATAAAATTTAAATTTAAAAATAAAAATAATAAAATAAATCTTGTACGAAAAACTATAAATACATGTAACATTACCAAAATAATAATATGTAATAAAAAATTATTTAAAAAATTTTTTTCATGTTTATATATATATATATACCAGAAAAAAAAGATAGAGTAATTCGTGGTTGGCAAGAAAGAGACAAATTAAAATGTTAATATTCCCGAGCAAATATTAAAACCTAACTAAACTACGTATTATATATAAGAGTAATGTTATATACAATCGTCAAATGTACAAGCGTCGTCCAATCGTTTAGAAAAATAGTGAGGTATATTATTTAAAAAATAATTTTTTTTCATGTGAATCTTATAATTATTTATTTTTTTTTAAATAATTATACGATACTTACGCTTTCATAATTACAACAATCATTTTTCTATATCATAATGTCTGATTTTTGTCATGTGTGTGTTTGCATGATTACTGAAAACCCGGATAATATGTGTACATCATGATTGTTATTCGAATGCAGCAAGAAACGAAAAGGCCAGGGATAGGAATGAACAAATAATAAACAAAAGGGCAGTTAATATTAAGATGTACGGCCAATTTCTTATAAACCTTTGATATATATATATATATGTATATATATATATATATATATATGCTAATAAGAATTAAGAGGTGAATGGAGGATATAACCAAGTAGATAAGTTTTTGTCTCTACCACCAACTCCTATATTATATATAACATATGACTATAAAACAAAAACAAGATCCATAAAACAGATCAAATTCTAATGGAAGACAAAAATAAATAACTATATATAAATATATATCTACATATATATTTTGAGAAATGATTTGTGCAGTCGGCGTGCAGTCGCTTTAAAAAAATGAATTGATATGGGACCTATATGAAAAAAAAATATTATTTTTATAACTCTTTTTTATTCATTCTATACAACTATAAAAATAATATTTTTATAATTTTTTTTATTTATTCCATACAGTCGACTGCATGCCGACTGCATTTAACAAAACCCATATATTTTAAATGGCAGTAGTACTGTAGTGTCGGCTCAGGACCAACTCGATCGGCGTTATCATAACTCTTATTCAATTCTATTCCCACCACCTAACAAAACAAAACAATTATATATAAACTTTTATTTTTATTCGATTTATTTAACAAAAAAAAAAACTATAATTTTTAATTTCTAATAATCAAGAGCTGGACGGTATGATCAACCATGGTCCGGCACTGTACAATCAATATCTTCCCTTCTACGTAAAGTAAATAGAGACTCGTAATTATGGCATCCATCCTGATCATGCACGTCTGTATCCAACTTTTAACCGGAGTGGAGAATATCACTAAACTTTCACGCATGTCGAATGCAAAAAGACGCCGTTACGGCGACGCTAGCATGGTCCTTGCAGCTCAGTGCTCTTAGCAACCTCCAGGAACCTTTACTGGAGCTCTGATTCACCGGAATCTTGCCGTGAACGTCAATCGGTGGAGGAAACAGTGTGGACGGAGGATTATTCCGAACCTGTCGGTTCTTTATGTCACTAAGCTCCATCTCAGGCGGAAACTTCACCATCCCGAACATGAAAAGGTACCGCCGAGGCTTCCCAGCCTTTTTGAGCACCATATCGGACTTTCCCTGCACGCTTTTCGCCGATGAGCTTTTCTCTATTTCCGGTGCCGTTGAGATCATAGAGTTTGAACTTCGGTGCAGTTTTTTATAATCCAAAGAGCGGCTGTTCCTCCTGAGCTCCGGGTTTGAACCACTGTTTGATCGAGTTACGGGTCTTTGTAGCTTGGACAACGAGTCTGATCGTCGACGAAAAGTGGTTTTATTTGTATGGCTTTCTTCTGTATTTGTGGACGCTTTGGGAATTTGATGGGAGGCCGGAGTAGGAAAATATTGTTCTTTGATGGCTATGAGTTTTCCGCAAAAGAAGATGTCGTCGGCTGGACACATCTCGGAACTGAAGTCGCTGAAGAACTCGAAGAAATCCGGCGTCTCAGAGCGCGATCGTGGGGTGTATTTGGAAGAGTACTGATCTTCGAGGCCGGCTTTGTTATCTTCATCATCTTCGTTGTTGGGTTTGAGTGGAAGATCGCAGAGAGAAAGTGCCTCCTCCGCTTCTTCCGCTTCTTCTTCTTCTTCAAGATGAGGATTCTTTAGGTGATCTCCCATATTTCAACTAACTTGCAGATTGTGAAGAGATCAAAGGGAATGTATAAAAAGAAAACTTTTAGAGAGAGAGAGAGATTGGGGAGGTATATATGTGTGGTTTGTCTTGGAGAAGAGATGAACTTAATTGGAAAAATCCCTGTTGATATGCGAGCTTTAATTTCCTTCCTATATATCTTCTTGGTATCTCAGATTTTGGTCTTTTCCTTTTGCATGTCTTTGGAGTTTATGTATGACTTTGGAGTCCTTATAAAGCGATATTTTTATTTTCTTAATTTTCAATTCTTTTTCTGATCACCAATGCTTTTCCTTCGTCGATGTCTTCTAGAAGAAAGAGAAAAACTATGACGAAGGAAGGCATCTAGAAACACAAAGACAAATAAATTGGATCTGCTATGTGAGAGAGAGAGAGAGAGAGAGAGAGAGAGAACTCTAGGAAATTAAATTAGAGTGATCTGGATGCATGATTGTTAAGTTTCTAATATTTAGATATTATTTCAATTTTAAGAACATTCTGATGCAAATTATATATGCTTCTGGAGAGTTAAGGTGGCCTGCTATTTACGTCGGTCTGGGGCGGCCACAAAATACCCTGACCTACTGCTCACAGTTTGCCTGTCGTCATCGATCAACACGACCGGCGGTACGTACGTAGAGGACTAGTTTTACTTTTAAGTAGCTCTTGCTTTTACAATTTTACCATCAACATGAGTCATGCATGTACATGTATCGCCCGCGGCCATTAATGTTTCCTTATCAACTTGGAGGAGGAGCGTTACTTTTCATCTTAATTAGAGGGGGACGAAAAACTTTATCGGCAATACTTTTTCCTTAGCAACAAACAACTGTTGCATGCATGATATTAGAGTGAACTTTTATATTCCATCTTCTTAAATTTTGTGTCCCCTTATAATAATAAATATAAAATATTTTAGTTACAAAATAATTATATAAAAATAAATTTACAAACTGATATAATTTTATGTGATATTTTAGATTATAAAATTAATTTTATTATAAAATATATCTAATAAATTCGACGAAACCATATCAGTTTGTAGATTTAATTTGTACAATCACTTTATATCTATAACAGTTTTCGTAATAAATTCATATCGAATCAATGTTTCTCTTCTTTTTTTTTTTTTTTTTTTTGTATATCTTAGAGGGGATGAAAAACTTTACAAGTGTTGCATCGAACAAATGGGAACTTTAATATCGGGTTGATAATTTTATAATTAAGTAATGTATTTTTTTTCCTTAAATTTATTGTACGTCTTTAATCATACATAATAATATAATGCATTTTGAGTGGTTATGAAATTCTTAAATCAGCAACTTAAGATGTGTTAGATTAAATATGTATTAAGAATATAATAAAAGTAATTAAATATACATGTTTCTATCTGTTTTAAGTTTTTTGAACAATTGATATAATGGATTGAATACAAGATGATGGAAGGATGGTGCTACAGGCACAGTTGGTGGCTCCCCTTAGGCAAAAATAAGTTTTTGTTTTTTTGTTTTTTTAATCATTTTTTTAATACTTTTAAATATTTTAAAAATATATAAAAAAATTATAATAATATTAAAAAAAATTCTTAATCATTAAGGAAAAGAAAAAATTAAAAAAAAAAATTGGGCCAGCTGTGGCCTTAGTGTTTTCCCAAGATGGAATTTCTTCCATGCCTATAAAATCCTCTTGTAAAGATAAAGTTTCCTGAGTAAGAATATGAGCAACTTGATTGCTGACTCTTGTACTGTATTTAACTGACCATTTAGCAAAGGAATTGGGCAAAGCTTTGGTATCCTCAATTAACCAACCTGCCTAACTCCAATATGAGTAATTTGCACTTGACTAATATGAGTGAATTAAGGCCTTTGTATGCCTTTGTCTTTATAAAAATTAGTTGAGACCATAACTGCATAAGACTCAACCACCTTAGGTGTAGCATTTACAGCTCTGGAAGTACAAAGAGATCCAATCACCTGCCCTTCTCTATAATGAATAATCACTTCTATACCAATCTTACCCTTTTCCTTGTTGATAACAGCATCTCAATTAACTTTATATATAGGAAAGAGAGAGTCTGACAATAATTAAACAAGAATGGTTATTTCTAAGTATGGAGGTAATTAATGGAATGTCATTTCGATGGGCTGAACTTGGCGTTATCAGAGGATCAAGTCATGTTGACGCTCATGATCAAGTCACTCCAATCTATTGGGTTAAGTCAAAAAGATCTTAACTTTTTTAGGCGTTTCAATTAATATTGGAGCCCATATTTATATCGTTTGGTTGCGGTTCACGCCATTTACCGTTAATTACAGGGTGTTGAAAATCTTGAAGGATTCTAGAGAGAGGAGGAGACATTAATGCAGGCAGGTGATCTTGTGAAAGGGACACCTATCCGTAACCCATTGAATTTGAGAGACCCTATTTTCTTTGCTTTTCTAATTTTCGTGTTCTCTTTATGCCCAATTACAAGGATTCTCATATTTTTCTCTTTTTATTTAAACCAAAAGAAAACTAATGATTCATTTTTGAGAAGTTTCCAACCTACTTCAGCTCCAAAGTCGTCAAATTAATTGTTATTCAGAAACGGAAGGATTTACAAAAATCTTTGTTACAAGTAGAATAAGATATAAAATTTTTATTTTATTTTATTTTATTATTATAATTTTATTAAATTTTCACATAAATATAATAAATAATTTAATTTTTTTAAATTTTAAAATAATAATAATATTAAAAAATAATATTTTAAACTTTTATCTTATTAGAGCAACATACATAGCACACTACTCAAGTCTCATATCATGAAAAAGATGCTGGTCGTGGACAATTCAAGGCTCCTGATATGCAGGCTCAATCTACATCCAATGTGCAAAACACATGTTATAATTGCTCTATTTATTTATCATGAGTACCTTCATTTTGTTGCTCTATCGCATCTTTTATATAATCCTCATCTCATTATCCAATCCTATCTCATTATCCAATCTTATCAATAATGCACATTCATTTTACTTGTCAACGAACTCTGCGTGGACAAGACTAGTCGCCGGATCTTTCATTAGATCTCTTCTATTTGCACTTGTTTTCTCACGATTTTCAAAGGCAAATTAATACATGAACTCTTCCCCCACGTTCATGGGAGGAAGTTTCCTTTGGTCTACGAGGATGCTAGTCTGTACTTCGGAAAACTCGATGTTGCCAATTATCTCTAAAGAAAGGACCTGCAACTTATTTCACACAAGAAACCTTCGGAAAGGTAAAAGGGCGGCGGACACAAACAATGACACAACGTAATAATGGTCTTATACATTGAAAATTAAATAAAATATTATGAATATATTATTTTTTAATATTATTATTATTATTAATTTTAAAAAATTAAATTATTTCTTATATTTTACGTAAAAATTTAAAAAAATTTATAATAGATAAAATAGGTTAAAAGTATTTCTCAATCCAAATGACCTCTTAACCATAATCTCATTATCGAGGTTAAAATTAGATAATACTAAAAAAATTGCATTCGAATTTACATAACAAACTTAAAGAGTCGAGATTTATAAAAATTATATCGTATTATAACCGATAATAATTTTATATTCACAAACCATACTAATTAAATCCGCCATAAAACAGTGCACTTAACATGCTTGGATATTAATTAGTAGAGATGGGGTCTAGACTCTAGAGAGTGAGAACGAAAGGAAGAACTCCCTTGGGGGTTGGGGGCGTTGTGGAGAGGTGGTTTGGGGCTTTTTGAGAATGTGGAGTGACTCATCCGAACTGGGCTTCTCTAGTGCTGTTAAGGGTTTTGGGTCAGTTGGTCTTAGGGCTAGGCAGGATCTGCCTGTTAGGCTTACGAGGAGAGAGAGAAAGTGGGACTTGGATCAGTTGGCCCAGATAAAGGTTCAAATTGAGCTATTATTTGTTAGAACATCCATATTCAGTGTCCGAAATACCGAAATTCCTATAATTTAATATTTATTATAGGATTTTGATTAACATACTCTCTATATCTAGATCTCTATTTTAAGAAAAATGTCTAAGGAATAAATAGGAGAAACTATTTATTTCCTAAGCTATTTTTTATTAATATTTTATTCTCATATATAAAATAAATTATTCTTTCAATCATCTACATTTTTTATAATATTCATATTTGTTATAGTTTTAAATAATAATTTTAAAAATAATTTAAATAATTACAAAAATATATAAAAAAAACATTATCATATCCAAAAATAATAATTTAAATTTTTATTTAAAATATTTAATAAAATAATAGTTCAAAACATAACAAAAAAATATTGAATAGTTAAATTTATAAATAAAAGTGAAAATAAAGTAATAAAAAAATATTATTTTAATAGAATAAAAAAAGAATAGTGAATAGGATGTATGAGACTTTTGAAAGATGAATAAAATTTTAAAAAATATTATTTTTAACTAAATTATAGAAAATTTTATAAGAATCTAATGTAAATACTCTTAGAAAATAGTTGAATTGAGGAAATTTGTGGGATGGCTAAGATAGTCGATAGATAGGGGAGGGTTCAATATTATTTTGAGTTGCCGTCGGTTTTGCATTGAATGTGGGCTTTGCTTAGGGGGAACAGAAGTGAGGTTTCATGTTATGTGCAAATAAGATGAAACCCTACTCCTTAGGTTATGTCTGAAAGCGGGTCGGGCCTTGGGCCTATTCGTACTGGGCCCTTCTTATTTCTAGTTATGTTATTTTGTAATAGGTCTTATTTTAATTGGGTTTAGTTATGTTGAAAGACTCTTGATCCAGAGCCTGGTGTTAGGCCACGTTCCAAGCTGTTGAGTTAGTGGATCGGTTAATTGTAATACAAATGACGCATTCCAGATTTCCATCACTTCAAACATTACAGATTGGAGGACTAGGCCCTCGAAGCCTACTAAAATTACAGTGATTAACTGTAGCCATAATATTTCTGGGGAGGTAGATTTTGTATCTAACAATAAAATTTTGATTACGATAAGAAGTATAGCGCACCTGAGATAAAGGAGTTTATAGTCTTTCCAGTCAGTCAATACCTACATATTTGAAAAACAACACCACCTTTTCCTTTTTCCCAACACTTTCTCGGAAACCAAACAACAGATAGTATTTCTCGTAATACAAACTTAAATAGTAATGACTTTAGATAACATCTCGAGAGATTCGAGCCACTTTCGCACAGAATAATATGAACTTAAAAAGTGATGTTGGTTCATTTCTCGCTTCAGTGATATCTCAACAAATTAAGCCCGCTACAATGAACCCCCAATTTTAATTGACCAAGACACGACCCTAATTCTAAGCCATCTAATCACAGAAACTCAAACCTCCTTAGCCTCCAAAGCCGTAGAGGGTTCTGCCCTGCCGCTTCAAGGCATAGACGACGTCCATGGCGGTTACAGTCTTGCGGCGAGCATGCTCTGTGTAGGTAACGGCGTCGCGGATCACGTTCTCGAGGAAGATCTTGAGAACGCCACGGGTCTCCTCGTAGATGAGGCCGCTGATGCGCTTGACTCCACCACGCCTCGCCAGCCGTCGGATAGCGGGCTTGGTGATGCCCTGGATGTTGTCCCTCAGTACCTTACGGTGCCGTTTCGCACCTCCCTTTCCCAATCCCTTGCCTCCCTTCCCTCTTCCTGACATCTTCTGCTACTTGCTCTCTATTCTGTGTCTGTTCGGCCTTTGCGGTGAAGATTGAAGGTTTCTATAGGGAGCGATGTGCTGCGATGGCCGTTGGATGAGGCGTTAATCCGCGTGATGAATAAGTATTGAATGTGATTGGTGGGAAATTATTTTGGCGGATTGGCACGGCTAAAACATTTTTGAATGTTGAATATAACCGAGCGCAAAATTTGCCCCAATTTCGGGCCTTTGGTCATTTTAGCTGGACTACCAATGGGTAATGATAACAATTTCCATTCCAGACCCAATAAACTTCAGGGCCCAAAACCCCAACCAATCCACTCAGAATAAAACCCCAACCTATCTCCCCAATATTCCCCATATTGGGGGATGTGATTAAAATTTTTATTGATAAATATATTTTATGGTATGCAAATTTCGCGCTCTCTTATTAGAAAAAAATGAGACTTGTCATTAAAACAGCTCTCCGTGTAGATCTCAAATTTTTCCACTTTTTTTAAATTGGGTGTGCGAGTTTTACATACTCTATTACTTTAGAATAATTTTGTTCACAAGTCAATATATAGAGTACACATAGTAAAGTATCCATATGAAATAATTTGATTCTGAATATTAATTTTGAAATTTAAATCTCACAAATCAAAATTTATCATTTAAGTGAAGGGAATTATTCACACCGACTTAATAATAAAATGACTAATTATTGTATGAGAAAATCTATTTAATAGATATTTTGTTAACACACCCAATACACCACTGATGTAGAAACTTTCCACGTTAATTATGTTAACAAATAATTGATTTTTTTTATTTTTTTTAAATTATAATAGGTCTCACATAAGAGGTGCGTCGCTCACCAAACTTTCTTGCAGCGTCATTTCCTTTTGAGACATACATGCATACTTTGAAATTTTGAATGTAGAGATGGCTAATGAAAATGGGGGCCCAATTTGGAGCATTCATGCTAACACAATAATTATGGTGCATGCCGGTGATCGGTATGGACATCCATCCTTTTGTAAAGCGACCATAATCAATTATTATCCGTGTCAATTATGATCCATATCGACATCCAAAGACCTTGTTATTAGAAGAGAAACAAAATAATATGCAAATTAAATTACTAAATATTTATATTATCTAAAAATTACCATAAGATTAAACCAAAACAAAAGGAACATATGACATTGTAGGACAAGAAGGATAGGATGAAAGTAAAAAAAGAAAATGGGTTGGGTCAAAGAGCTTTATAGAGTTTTGCTTCGTATATGCGAATTTGCGTACTAATATGTATACCAATACTGCTTCTTTAATATTTAAAATTCAAATTGATACAATTTTTAGTAAAGTCTGATTTTCTTACTAAGACTGTTCATATGATCCGGCCCGGCCCGGAACTCGGATACCGGGTGTCCAGTTATGGGTTTCGGTCCATGATTTGATCCGGGCCGAAATCCGCATTTTTAAAACCGGCCCAATCCAGGCCGATTATGGGTATTCCATCCGGGTACCAGATTTAAACCCCGGTACCCGGCTTTTACGTTAAAAACAAAAATTCTCTCATTTCAGACTTCTTAACTCCTCCTCTCTCTCTCTCTTTCATCCGAGCTCGACGAATGGAACCCTAGTTTTGCTGCCGTTTATTCTCTCGCCGCCGCCACTAGAATCTAAGATCGGTAGTCTCTCTTCTCTCTCTCTCTCTCTCTCTCTCTCTCTCTCTCTCTCTCTCTCTCTCTCTCTCTCTCTCTCTCTCTCTCTCTCTCTCTCTCTCTCTCTCTCTCTCTCTCTCTCTCTCTCTCTCTCTCTCTCTCGATCAACCGACCTAACAAAGAATGTAGATCTACTATTTTTTGTTAAACATTGGGTGTTTTTTTTTCTCAAGTTTTTTAGATCTTCTATTTACGTTAGATCTGCATGTATCCTTTTTTTTATAGGTTTTTTAGGGTCGAATCTGTGCTAGTCATTTCGGTTCAAGTTCGATCTGCAGTAGTTTTTTTAGGATTTTTTTTCCTTTTGAGTATTTTGTTGATTTGGGTCTGCTTTGTTTTCATTTCTTCGTGTTTTATGCCCAAATCTAGGGTTCCTTCGTTTTTGTTGATTTGGGTCTGCTTTGATTATGTTGTTGTGACAAAGTTTTACATATCGTATACAGGTTTGTGGTTGCCTGTCTTGAAAATCTCAATGAAGCTCGTGCTCTCACTGTCATAGTGTTTGAATGAGTGAAGCTTCTGGTTGAAGGTGTGTGTGAGTGCGGCTCATTTGATTGCTATTCATGTACAATCTACTCTCTGTTACTCCACCATCGAATCTTTTGGGATTATAAATAATTAAGCTTTCACGGGTTATAAATAATTAGCCAGAGCCAAACAATAAAGAAAGCTCTTTGATCAGTAGTAGTTTTTTTTTTACCTAAAGCTTCAGATCTGATCATATTTGGTTTAGATGAAATCAACACATGAACTAACCGATTTGAAGATGTTGGTTTTGTTGGGTTTAAGAGGATATTTGGATATGCCGAGTGGATTTTATCGAAACAGTCTGTATTTGGATATGTCAATCATGATAACTCTGAATCCTTTTAGGAATGGAACTCCAGAGTTATGAAAGATATTTCGCATAACTATGTTGTTGATTTTGATTTTATATAGGAAATATCTTATATAGGAAGAAATCTGTTTGTTGATTTTGATTTTTTTTTCTTTTTGTGCATTGGGTATTAGAGTATATCTTATATAAATCATGTATATATCTGTTGAACATGTCAATTATGGTGACATAAAGTGTTCAATAATGCTCATGATATGGGATATTCAAGTCCCCCTTTTTTGCTTCTGCAAAAGCTAGACGTTGTTTGTGTTTTGACATGAGAGAGAGAGAGAGAGAGAGAGAGGCCACACATACTATATCTGAGGGAGAGAGGAAGACAGCAGATGCTTTTTAACCTCTTCTTTAAGCACTAGTATGGCATAAATTTGGCTTAATTGATATTTTCCTTCCAGGATGTCCATGAAACAGCTGCAGGAGCTCTGTGGAACCTTGCTTTCAATCCTGGTAATGCACTCCATATAGTGGAAGAAGGGGGAGTTCCTACCTTAGTTCATCTTTGTTCTTCATCAGTATCAAAAATGGCACGCTTCATGGCTGCATTAGCATTGGCCTACATGTTTGATAATATGGAAATTAAATCACTGATTTTGTATTTCATATATTGAAATTTAGTTGTAATGTAATGTATAAATAACAAATAATATAATATGCAATGGATTGTATTGTAATGCATGCATACTTTGCATAGAAGAATATTGGAATTTTTTTTTGGTTTTACATGCAATTTTATTAGAGGCAAATTAAGTAGAACTCTGATATAGTAGTTGATATTTTTCATCCTCTAAAGACAATCAAATTTATTCTTTTGTTTTTTATAAAAAAATCAGAGCCACATGTGAAAATATTGGATATACACTTAAGTTTTTATATATGGGCTTAAAAAAAAAACCCGGGTTTAATCCGGAACCCGGAATCCGGGTTTTGAAAAATCCGGATTTATCCGGGTTCCGGCCCATTTCTGACCCGGGCTAACCGGTCCGGGTTCCGGCCCGGATTTAAAATCCGGGTTTCGGTTTGGGTCTATCCGGATTCCCAGGTTGGAACCCGGATGAACACCCCTATTTCTAACCAATCATATTAGATGGGTACACGTATTGGTATACAGAATCGTTTACAACTAGATTTTTCCTTATATCATTCTTACACCACACGTTACACTTGATTTATTATTTATTTTTGTTTTATTCTTGTTAAATTAAATAAAATTGTTTACTCATTATTCGTACATCATATATTTGATAAGAAACAAAATATGTGATGTGTAGTATAAAAATGATAAATTGAATTTTCCTAAGTCAAAAGGGGAGGAAAGGATAAGATGATGGTTTGGTTCTCTCCCCTCGACCAACCACCTTAGTTTTTGTTTCATATTCCTAATTGAGAATGAGAACTAGTTGGACGTGCACACCACTAAACTTTTTCATTAAGTTTTGCTAAATCTATGCAATTGTCCTATAATTAAAACCATAAAGTGTAAAATGGGTGGGACGTGTACTCTTTCTTATTTATTTATTTATTTCTATACCAAGGCTATATTAAGATTTAGTGATTTACTTTATTTTATAAAAATAATAATTTCTTAATAAATAATAATAATAAATGAATCTTAATGATTAGAGAATCTTAAGGCGTACCCCATTTATGTTTGAAGCTCCGCGATTATATGCTTATTTTCGGGGAAGCATGGAATATTGTATAAGTCCAAGTTACAGTTATTATAGATGGTTTGATTATGAAATAATGCTACATGGTCAAAATTTACACATTAAATAATTCTTGACGTGGTATTACTGTATGATGACATGTAATTTATTTTTAAAAAAATTATAAATATGAACACAAAATAAGAAAATAAACTTAAAATTTTAATATTCATTTTTTGTGTTTTTTAACCTGTTTTAATTTGAATATATATATTTTGTATTTTTGTACTTTTAATAAATGAGTAATAAACTCCAGATAAAGCAACACTCTTGATTATATTAATTTATATATATATGGGTTTTTATTATTGCATTCTCGTATTATGTAAAGTTTGTTTGAGCAGTGAAAAGTCTAAAAAGTATTTTAAAATGGTTTGAAGTACTCAAATAACAAAATTTACCTATTTGGTAATTTTATATTAAAGTACTTTTAAATTTAAAAAAAAAAAAAAGAAGTAAAAAAACACATTTCAACAAAGTGATGATTTTTGTAAGAAGCACTTTATAAAAAGTAAGTCATAATTTACCGTGCCATATATATTACAAAATGATTATCATTATTTTAACACAATGACAACTCTCTCTCTCTCTGAAAACCTTCACGCTAGGAGTAGGGGACACTGTAACCCATTGATTTGCTAAAGCCTTCAACTTTCAGATGGCGTTGAAGCCTTCAATTTTTTTATTTTTTTTATAACACAAAATCAGTAGGCACTACAAACAACAACAGATCCCGGAAACCCACCTTCGACTTCTTCAGCCCCCGCACCTTGTCCATCTTCATGTACGACTTCTTTTTAGTCTTCTTCAGCCATCGCGCCTTTGACTTTATCAACTTCACTAGGTTCTTGAGCTAGTTCGTCATCATTCTTTGGAGATTTCTCATACGAAAAATCTCGATTTGCTCTCTATCAAATTTGAATAGAGCCAAAATAGAGTTATCAGAACTCAGGGGGGCCAAATTTTTAAACTCTACTGAATTACCAAAACTTTTTCTCAAGGTTTGGGACTGACGTGGCTTCTCTTCCTCGGCGGTGCATCTTCATTGGTACTCTTCGGTTAGATGCCTTATCTTTTCTTTCCTAAAATCCAAGAAGTTTGGAATCAACTGCTCAAAAAGATTGTATTGGATAAATGTCTAGATTTATTGGATTAGCTACCTACTTAAATATTGGATTTTATCATGACCAAAAAAAGTGAAGAAATGTATGAATAAATTTCTGTTAATATATGTTCCAATTGATTCTAACGTATTTTCCATCATATTAAAACTCTACGTCTCTGTTCTATTTATACAACACCCATGACTGAGTTCGGTAGAGTGTGTAAAACAAAAATAAAACTAAAAACCTTATCTTTCATTGGTGGTTTTGCAAATTTTGTGGAGTCTGCATGCATTTGATAGTATTGTCATTTGTGCAAAGTGAGTTATAATCATCTATTCACAATCGACTGTAATTTAGATATGTTGTGATTTATATTATTTTCTTATTATTTGTTATTTTTGTTTGGAGCTGCTTACCTAGTTGCCATTGTAGTCTTTGCTCCCCCTTTTTTTTTCTTTTTTCTTTTTTGTTGGCCATGCAAGGGATTGAGGTCCTTCATTGAGCACCGCATTTCAAGTCCTATAATTGCTTGACTTTTTATAGTATCTTCATAACTGATGTGGCTTTGAACATAGCTCTTGTTCTAATATATGGTTACAAGAGGATATTTCCTTCACTCATTGAGTTCTTAGAGATCACGGGTCTTACTTAAAATATTATGGAGGGTCCATAAATTCTAACTACAATTTGTGGATTAAATGGTTCAAATTTTATTTTCTTAAAAATTGTCATGTGATATGTTGAGCCTTTCTTTATCATAAGCAAATTAAAATTGTTATGACATTTATGATTATTCATAATTTTATTAGAACTCATGCATTAAAGGATATTGAGTTCAAGTCATACGATGATGAAGAGGATTATCTACCTCTTGGAAGCATAGAGGACGAACAAGCAGAATATTACTCAAGCATGCAACAATTAGATATATCTAGTGAAAATATTATTAATATTGAACGTGATCATATTGCTCTTTTACTTATGCATTGTTTAAGATATTTTCTTTCCATTATAATTACTGAAAAATTTATTAGACAATTTTCGTTGTTATTTTATTATAATATTTTATTTCTATTAAGAATATACCATTTTATATCATTTATACCTCAAAAAGTATTTTTTAAATTCATTCCAAACAAATCTAATATATTTGAAAACGTTTTAGACATATAAATCCCAAACACAGTAAATATTTTTTTGATAATAGAACTTATTACGTTAAGTTTTAAACTATAAAACTTGAACTAAAAATAATATTTTCTATCACAACTCTAAACGTGCACGTAATAAAATGATGTTCCAGAATTTCCTCCGGCTCCCTCTCGAGTCTTGATTTAAAACGACATTTCTTTAACGTATTTGTCCCGTCGGTTTTATTACCCAAAGGAGCCAATTTATATATTTGTCACGTTTCCCTCTACCTTTATGAATTTGCATTCTTTAGTTCAATAGTATTTATATATTAATTTTTTTTTATTTTTTATCTGTTAGTATCCGGTCAGCTTGTGCATATTTTGACTAATCTCACGGGATTTTAAAATTAACGGCTAAATAAACCTACAGTGACCATGAGGCCACTCGAACTGATGACTATTGAAGACAAATCCAATTCCTGGCCAACTGAATTATCTCTCAGGGTTACTTAGATTTGCATAATTAAGATGGATAAAATTTATGTATTTTTTTTTAAATATAAGGATTTATTATTAAAAAATGATTTTACAAAAAAAATGTCAATGACTTGCATATTATATAACTGTATAATATAACTAACTGTATAACTGAGATTCATATAAAATAAATAAATTTTTAATAATATACTTTATTCTTTTTTAAAAAGATTATGCGATTATTACGTACTTTACGACTATATATAGTATCATTCGATTTGATTTATAATTTGATATATCATATTAAGGCATATTAATTTATTAATTTATTTTTATAAAACTTTTTTAACTGTTAAAGCGTTTATTAAAATTTTAAGAATATTTTAGAACCTTTATTTTTAAATAGAAGAGCCATTTTAATTTTCAAATACTGTTAGGTAGTGTTGCCTAGATGACTAACATAAGAGGATGATGAATTGAGTTGTATTTAAAAAAATAATAATTACAAATCAAATATATACAATATAAAATATAAACAAAATACGAAACAGTAATAAATATAAAGAGTAAGGATAAGAGAGAAGCAAACTTAGTATGTTAACGAGGTTCGGCCCCACTGCCTACGTCCTCGCCTCAAGCTACCCTTTGAGGATCCTCAAATTCACTATTCAACCTCCTTCAGGTAGAAATAGAAACCTATTACACCTTTGAACAACACCGCTACAAAGGATCTGTGTAGAACACCCTCTATACTAGCAATCACCTTACACGTGGTGATTCAACTATTCTCTATGTAGAACACTTTCTACACGCACAAAGGTTATACACACCCTTTTACTGATATAAGAGTTGATAGTGGGTAGGTTATGTAACAGCCCGCTAGAAATTCAATTGTGAAATTTCTATTAACTTTAGGAACTTCGTAAAAACTCCATAAGTTTTCACAAATCCATTAATCGTATAGGTTTTTGTCTAACTACATAGTTAGTGTTATTATTTACTATAGTATCATAAGTGTGTTTTTTATTATTGGAG
Organism: Carya illinoinensis; assembly: GCF_018687715.1. Classification (NCBI taxonomy): domain Eukaryota; kingdom Viridiplantae; phylum Streptophyta; class Magnoliopsida; order Fagales; family Juglandaceae; genus Carya; species Carya illinoinensis. Next base: position 5,667,621 of record NC_056756.1, read on the forward strand.
ATAGTTAGAAGTGTCAAAATGTATTATGGTTTGTGCCATTAGACTCGGAGGGTTATTTAAAGTCTTATGGCGCAATAACATTTTTTCATATTTTCGGACAAAACGTCTGTTCAAAACTGTAGATATTATTGGATAAAAAAAAATATCTTGAGGTAATTTTCATGAATATTATTGGGTAAAAATATTTTGAGTTGATTTTTATAAATATTATTAGATAAAAATATCTTAAGTTGATTTTTTTGTAGATACTATTGGATAGAATATTATGAGATAATCTTTTATAGATATTTTGGGTAGGAGAAAATTACACTCAACTCTCAACTCCAGCCTCATCTCTTCCATATCTCATCCATAAGTATCTCCAGCCACCTCTCCCCACGAAATTATCTTCATTTATACTTTCCATTGAAAAAATATCAAACACTCTATCTCGGACACTTTTTAGGAGGTCTTTTGTACACCCATTTCGAAGCTTTTGTAAGTGTTTTATCATAAAATCTCCTTCATATAAGTTGTTCCTTTTTTAGTCTAGTTTACATGGATATCTTATTTGCCCCATTTGAAGATTATTTGGTCAGTCAAATATTGTGTAAACTATAAAAAGGTCATTCTGAGAGATAAATTGGAGAATATGTTATAGTTTGGAGTTTTTGACCAAGCTAATGGATAGATATTGGTCCGAAATTTTTATGGAGTATTGTTAACATGTATATGTGACTATTGGTTGAGGATGTTTGCATGATTAAAGGTTTTGATGAAAGCTTTTCTTAGATTTAGAAACTTAGAAACTGGAAGAAGAAAAACAGTTTCTGTTTTGAGAAAGTTTAATTCTTTGGTGGTCTAAACTTATTCTAATGACTTTAATAATTTTATTAGAGGATCCTAACTATCTTATATACATGTTATATTATTATTTTGAAGATATTTGATGTTAGTTTCAAAGATATGAAATTTTATGCAAAGAGATATTCAAATAAGCCAAAGTGTGGATATTCTTGGCTAAATTTATGTTTTGGTTAATTTCTAACCATGTGATCTTGAATTATTTGCTTATATATGTTTTAGGATATCTTTTTAAACCATGTGATGGTTTGGTTTGAAGATCATATATTTATAAGTCATAGATCAAGAGATTTATCAAAACTAGTTGAAGAAAAAGTTTCTGTTTTTGGACTAAGTGTAAAACCAAAAACTCCAAATGTTATTTTGTGATTTTGGTGACTTTAGTTTGATGATTTAAAGCATGGTTAATGTTAGGATGATATTATGAATATGTTAGAAGTAAGATTTGATTTTTTGAAATTCTTGGAGATGTTTTGATTTAAGGTCAAAATTTGTGATTCAAGTGCTTGGATTTTTTTTACAAAAAAGTTTGGTGTTAATTATTAGCTTTTTCTAAATGGATGTTTTAAGTATGGTTTTGAACTTAAGATTGGAAGATGTTTGTTGCAAAATTTTGGTTTAAGCATGAGTTTTGAAGTTGGAAGGAATTGCAACAAAAATAAAGGGAAATGGCCTATGGATGTTTCGGCCATAGTGTGTTCTTCATAGTTGTGTTTTGTTTTAAATTTTTCTGAGTTGATATTTAAGTTTAGGACAAAATTTACATGAGGAATGTAAATTTTGAAAAATTTTGGAGTTAGTATGCAAAATCCTTAAGTTATGGGTAAAACGGTCATTTTCCCACATGTATAGAGTAAAATGAAAATTTTACTCTTTAAGTTAGTATTTTCCATATTTCAAATTATTAGTGATTTAGTTCTAACTTTTAGAATCACTAACTACAGTTCCTCATGATCGCACTTGAAGTGTTATAAGAAACGCGGAGATCGAGATAAGTTAACTTTTAACTTACTAGCAGTCTACTGTGTGTATGTGCTAAGTAAATGAACTACAATGTATGTATGTGTATTATCATATATGTCATGCCATGTCAAGTTATCACGTAATTGTCTATTATACAGAATTTATTCTGTAATCAATTTTTTATCTGTTACATAATATATTCTGTCATGTATTACTGTACCTTACAAGTACGTCATGCTAAATATGCCATCTATTACATGTATGTCAAGTCATGTAATATTCACTGTTGCAAGTATGTCATGTTAAATATGTTGTCTATTATATATTATGCCATGTTACGAAATGTTTCTATCTCAAGTTGGTCATGTATTTCAAGTTATGTTCAAGTCACGTTATGTTACGTCAGAGTTTCAGTCATTTCGTATTCCAGTCACGTTTCATCTTGATTACTTATGTATGGGGTCACAGCAATTGTGGCGCATACACTATGTGAGGCACAGCAATTGTGACACGTAGAATACATGGGGCCATAACAACTGTGGAGTATGTATTTAAGCAGTTAAAGAATAAGTTTCCGTATAATACATGGGGCCACAACAATTGTGGAATATGTATTTACACGTAGAATACATGGGGCCACAACAACTGTGGAGAATGTATTTTTCATGTTAAGTCAAGTTTGTGTAGAATACATGGGACCACAACAACTGTGGAGTATGTATTTACACGTAGAATACATGGGGCCACAACAACTCTGGAGTATGTATTTTTCATGTTAATTCAAGTTTCAAAGCAAGTTCATACTAAGTCAAGTTTCAGATCAAGTTCATATCAAGTTAAGTTCAGTTCATGTTTCAATTTAAGTTATGTCAATTATGCTATGTTGTACGCCAAGTTATGCTTTAATTACTTATGAATTTGATTATGCATTTATGTTTTTACTGTCATCCATGCATTATTAGCTTGTGTGGAAGTTTTTTGTTAACTTATTGAGATTTGTAATCAAATCTCACTTTGGTAGTCCCAACTACCATTCCCCCCGAATGGTAGATTTCCCCCCGAATGGTAGATTTTGTTACAGGATCTGAAGGAGAATCAGGAGCTGATCAACTAGACACAGTTGACTAAGCGACAGTGCGACATAAATGTTAATATAGTAATTAACGTAAATTACTACTTGTACGATTGAGTTACATCTCTAGTACTTTTTGGATCATAATCATTTTGGACTAGTGTTGTGATCTTAGTTATTCAATGGATTTTTATGTATGAAGTATGTTTTAAGTATTTGGGATATTTTCAATTTGGTGCATAGTATTGCTAAAGAAAAAATTTATCCGCTGCGAATATTGCATATTGTTAGATGCATGATAGGAATATTACATCTTATATGTCATAAACGGGGGCAGGTAACCTTGTGTTGCATGTCTCGACGCTTCAAATGTCCGTCCGATCCTAAACAGAATTTGAGGGCGTCACAGGTTATCACAAAACACTCCTCAATGAGTGAAATAAGAACAATACAGCGCAAACTATATCTCTCAAAATGAACAAGATTAAGGCTCAATACTTAGAGAAAAGAGGATGAAAGTTTTGAATGAATGTTGTATGCTCTTGGTGTTGTGAATGTGAAGCCCTCAAATGATCTATTTATAGACATATGAGATTTCATATTCAAATTTAAAAAGATTCACATGTCAAAGACAACATTATTTACTTTTTTAAAAAATTCAAATAAAAGGTTCTTCTTTTTCAATTGTCAAAGACAACATCATTCATTTTTTAAAAATTTCAAACATAATCTTTTACTTTTGACATATGACAAAAGGAGCACACTTTACTTTTTAAAAAATTCAAACCTAATCTTTTACTTTTTGCATATGACAAAAGGAGCACACTTTACTTTTCAAATATTTCAAATAAAATCATCTACATTTTGCATAAGTCAAAAAAAGCATCAATCACTTTTGAAAATATTCAAATTTAATTTTCAAAATATTCACGCACGTGTGGAAAATGTATTTTAATACTTTATGATAAAATATTAATTTCGAGCCTTAATCTTAATTTTGAATTTTTAAGAAATTTACAACATTATTCTATAACTTTAATATGAACTTGTTCCCTTCTTGTTCATGCTTATTTTCTTAATGTGCTTGACTCTATTATATAGACAACTTGAATTTGAGATTTTTTTATTTTTTAAATTTATTTATTATCATCAAAATCTACATATAGATATATAATTATATAAAATTTAAAACTTTGAATTCAACGTGTGGATTAGCTCTTGACCTGGTACATGGACGTAGATAAAAGTAAAGCCATTAATATTTTGTATTTAATATTTTGTTAGCTTTCACTTTAAATAAATTAATACGTCTATAGTTAAATAAGTAATTACTGAAAGTTTTCAGATCGAGATGACAAAATTTAACATTCTCAAAAGGTAATAAAAGACATATATTTAAAGAATTAGAAAATTCACAACAATACGTTATATATTCTCATCTTTAGATGGATTTGAGTGTTAAGAAGAGTTATAAATAATAGTAAAAAATATATAAAAAATAATTACAAAATAATGAATAGTAATAAAAAGTAAGTAAAAAGTAATTAATAATAAAAATATGTAAAAAATAATAATAAAATAATAAATAATAGTGAGAAGTGTTAAGTGCCTGAGATACTTTTAGTACACAAACGCAATCTTAGACATTAAAAATAAATAGAATAATATGGTAATGAAAAATAATATTTATAATTGCGAATATATAAGTATTGTATAATTATAATGGTAGTGAGAGAATCTCTATCTTCTCTCTAGGTTAGAGAAAGTGAAAACCGTCCGAGGGAGGTGGAGCTTCGGCTCCTCCCTCCCTCCCCCAACCCTTTTCTTTTTCTGTTTTTCATTGCTTTTCTTTTAAAAATGAGATCTATGTCCGGAGGCCTCCACCAGAAGCTGTGTCCCGAGAACTTTACTTTATTTTTATACCCATCTGGGCGGAGAGGCTTTTCATTTTGTGGGTGGAGGTTCTCGGTTTCGTTTTGGGCGAGTTTCCTAACTGTTTTGGTATAATCTTCTGTGGGGATTTCTCAGAGGGTTACGGTGTGAGTTAATTCGGGTGACTTGCTCTTGGAGATGATGTTTTTGCATGTTGGTTTGGGGTGCTTCCCCCGGAGTAAAGAATCTCTGTTTTATCCATGGAAAACAGATGGTTGTTTTCGAGTTGTAAGCCGAGCTACATGGAGGTTTTAAAGGAGTTTTGGGGTGGAGTCCAGGTGCAACTCATGGTGGTCACTCCTTTGGTTGGTGGCGGAAACCGGGTGTCGCAGTTTTTAGATGGTTTATTAGTTCTTCTTTATTTTCATTTTGGTTGTTTAGATCTGGCTAGATCTGGTTTTTTTGGTTGGGTGTCTAGAATAAGCCTATGTTTCGTCTCTGTTTTGGTTTTGGTTTTCATCTCTGCTTCCGTTTAGACTAGCCGAAGTGGAGTATGGATGGTTTTGGTGGTTATGGGCTGGCGACGGTGACAGGGATGAAGCCATTGTGCAGGAAGTGGCTCTGTTACGATTGGTTTGTTGTCAGAAACCATTGTGCAGGAATTGCGTGGTGCAGGCTACCTGTGCGTGATGGGTGCTGACAGAAATCTATGGGCAGAAAGGGATTGGGCGAAAGGCGAGTGGACATACGGCATAGTGCCTTATTAGTTTGTTTTTTCAGTGGCTATTATGTTGCTTTTATTTTAGATCTTAATAAATATTTTTTGAAATAGTCAAGTACATCTCCTCTTTTGAGGATGAGGGTTGTGAGTCCTTTTCTCTTTTGAGGATGAGGGTTGTGAGTCATCTCCTCTTATAGAGGGTGAAGGTTGGATAGTTCCTATTCTCTTTTAGAAGGTGAGGATAGTTTGTGTTGTTTTTCTCGCAGACGAGCTGAGATTGACACTTCTGTTTATCAAAGTCTCGTATCTCAGTATGGTGTCGTCATTGGAGAGTTTAGAAGTTTTTAAACATAATCCGGCGCAATGAAAATTATGTACGGAGGAGCGTACAATCGATGAGTAATTGGCTTGTAATCAGGGATTGTTACCCGTAATTATTGGTCACAGCTATAACTTCATTCATTCAGTAATGAATTGAAGTCTATTTAAAAAAAAAGTATTGTATAATTATTTTTTAAAAAATGAATAAATATGATATTTATATATAAAAAATTAAATTTTTAATAAGACATTTTATTTTTTCAAACAATTATACAGTATGTACATATTTTATAATATTATTTTATAATAATTTCTGACTATTAATTAAATTCCTCAATGACACTCGGAAGCCACAGAAAAGGAAGAAAAAAGAAGAAGAAAAAGACGCGATGCTTCGCTGTGAGCATTACAATTACACGTCCTTTCAGCTTACGTTAGCCACGTCACGGACGTTTCTTCTCGACGAGGACAAGTAAGGAATTCCAACCCCACTCGCCCCACGTAAACAAAACAAAAGTACTCGCTCCTTGTAACACACACTTTTCAATCAATGGGCGGAGCAGCCGAGATAACGTGGTAGACGAAGCACTTGAAATGGACTCAAACGTCGATCCTGAAATGCCACGAAAAACATATGGAGGTCGGAGCAGCGAGGAGGCAGGGAAGGCAGACACGGAATGTGGGCCATTTATTTAAACAAACTGAGGTGGCATGTGAGGTTCGGTGGGCCCATTTAGAACATCCTCTTTAAATTATCTAAAGTTAAAAATATTTTTGATAAATATAAAATAAATTTAATTTTTAATTATTTCATTCACATAAATTTTTACATTAAAATAAATATTTTTTATTATATAATAAAATAATATAAAATAAATTTAACTTTAACTATTTACATCAAATCTCTAAATTAAATTATCTATTTATTTATTATATGATAATGAATAATTAATAATTAAAAAAATATTTAATTTTTTAATTATTAATTTATTTAATTTTATCATATTTTACTATTCTATTTATAAGTAATTATATCTTAATTAAATTAATAATTTATGAATAATATAAAATAATAAAATAAACATTTATTCCTTAAATAGTAACAAGTAAATTTAATTTTACTTTTACATATACTATAATTCAAAACCGATAAATTTGAGTTTACATAATCTATTACAAGTAATTTTTCATCTCTAACGACTAAATGAGACTTTATTTTTATATTTAAATAATCACCCTTACTTCTTAAAAAATGCGCAGGCTGTGGTACAAGGCTATAAGCGCGAGAGGGAGCCACCAATGGCCCACCATTGGGTTAATTTGACAGGACAGGTGCGTGGTACTGTAGAGGCCATTCATCCAAGAAAAAAAAAAATGCTATTTTCCTCTTATAAAGTGTATTCAGTACATTTCGATTTTTCTTTTTAAAATTTATTACTAATAAATTTGTATATATTTTTATTATTATTGAATATTCAAATAAAAAAGAAAAGAAAAACAAAACGAAGTAGAGTCACTTTTGAAGGACCTAACATCACTCCTCATCCGGTATTGAAATGTAGAAAACGCGATATGAATGGAGCGTATGGCCTCTCACCTACCCACATTAGCAGCTTCCAGAGCCCGGAGTTTTCTAATTAAGAGCGTGACAACTCAATTATAAATTCGTAATTCGTCCTAAACTTTTCATAAAATATTTTTATTTTTTAAATTTAAACACATCACATTGAAGTATTAGTAAACACATTTTTTTTTAAGGATTTTATACAATCAGTGCGTTAGCACACTGTTTATATTAAGATTTATTATAATTTTATAAAATAAAAAAGTTAATTATTTTTTAATATAATGAATATGTAAAATAAAGCTCCTAGAATTATCTAAAAGTGAAATTGATGAAATTGGCATGAAGCTAGTAAGAAATACAGTAAAAGTGATAAGTTGAAGTAAAAAACATTATAGTCAAGTTATTAGCACACGCATCGAGGAATAACATTAATCTTTCAATGCAGCGTCTTCAAGGACATAACATTAATGCTTGACAGTTTCAATTGCTCCATAAAAATCTTTACCGATCAATCAAAATCCTTGACCTAAAAAGGTTGTTTGGAACTGACCTAATTTTAATAATGACCCAATTCTCATTCTTCAATCCGAAAACTATTACTTTATAGATTCAATAACCATCATTGGATTAAAGATAGTTTGGTACATGAATTTTCTCTGCCCAAAAATTAAGGAAATATTAAATTCATCAATATTCCTGTTTAATAAATGAATTTTATAAATAATATTATATATATTTTTATATATTTTTTACATATTTTATTAATATAATTAATTATATTAATAAAATATATAAAAATATACGTAAACATGATTGTAAATAAAATTTTTATAAATATTTTAAAACAGAAATTAAATAACTTGTTGGATTATTTAAAGGCCACCCGACAAAGGCATGGTCAAGAAAGGTAGCTAGCAATTTGCATTTTACACATCAATTTACACGTGTCAACACACAAAGAAGCCACTATTTTATTTGAAAATCCTCTTTTGTGTGCACATGATTGTTGTTGAAAATTGGAGGCTCATTACTTTAAAAAAGAGAGAGAAAAAAAATAAATAAAGCAAAATTGGAGGCGCTAAGAGAGGCGTGGGAAAGCAAGCACCGCACCGCAATCAGAGACAGAGAGGAAGGTAGAGGAATTAAGGAAAGGTAACACAGAGTGCCGTTGGGGCTCCATTGACGTGGCAGAGTCCACCCTCATATCCCGGATAAGTAATCGACACACAACGTCTACTTTTGCACACCTACGCACCGCTTTAAAGCCTCTTCTCTGTAACTCCAAAACTCTACTATCTAACCCTTTACGTTCTTTCTCTCAACCAAACAACCACCCTACCAAAAAAAAAATAAAAAAAATAAAAAGAAAAAAAGTTTCCATACCACCCATCCTCTGCTCTCTCTTTCTCTTCACTCGCAGATCATCAACATCATCATCGGATATATACATACATCCGTACATATTATCGTCGTCGTTGTCTTTTTCGTATATACGTTTTCAGAGTCATCCGTCGGCGTCGTGGTGGGGAGGGATCATTAGATGTGATGGCTGCGAGAGTGGAGTCGTCGCCGGAGGACGGGAAGGCTGTTGCTTTTGCCATGGATTTTCCCCTTGACGATTCAACTTCGTTTTCGAACTCTTCTCCCAGATTACCTCGTAGGCTTCGGCGGAGGCTCTTGGAGTGTAGGTCTCCTCCCAAGAGTACAGTCGAAGAAATCGAAGCCAAGCTCCGCGACGCTGATCTTCGGCGCCAGGTTTCTACTATTATACGTTTTCCCTAATTTTCACTTCGACGATGATTTTTGTCCGACTTTCTGTTTGTTTACCGAGGATATGAAGAAATAAAATAGAATTTTGAGGCTTTCTTTTTCTTCCACAAAAAAATAAAATAAAAAATTCGGTGCTGTTGGTTTCGTTCTCGAAATTGAATACTTGAGTATTTTTCCTTTTTTGTTTCCTCAGCTCTTTAATTTGTTCCCACTCACTTGTTTCTAATTTTTTCCAAGAATTTATTTTTAATTATTTGCTTTACGTTTCTACGTTTTAAACTCAGAAGATTTTTTGTTGGCTTGTGAAATTATTTGAACTTAATCTGATCAATCCATTCAGTGAATTAGAAGTCTGTTTTTCGCGCGATTTACTAAATAATTTCTCACTCATATTTTTCATTCTGTGATAATTTTGTCTAATTGGGTACCTTTTTACAACGATTTGTTAGCATATACTTCATGATTATAGTTTTTATATTCTTTTTCCGATCGTTGTGGATCCTGAGAAAGTCACACCTAAAATAATTAATTTTTTTTCCTGTTTTTGTGTTGATCAGTTTAGTATAGTCCGTAGTTTTCTCAGGAAGTAGATCAAATTTATAAAAATGACCTTTTTCTTAATTTTCTCAGCAACCAAACACGGCAAAAGAACGTTCTTACTTATTTTTCACTCTGAATCTCAGCGAATTGTCGCATATATATTGCTTTTGTAAAAAATAATTTTTATCTCTCTCGGTTAAAACTTTGTGCCGAAGCTTTTTTTTCCTTCTTGTGTTAGGTGAGAGTGGGTGCTTATTCTGTTTGGAACTTTGGATATGTCTGTTTTGCTCTTTCTTTTCGCATGAGCAACCCCCCCTCCTCTCTCTGTGTATGTTACACACGTACATATCAAAAATATTTTCTTCGCTTGATTGTTGTTGGAACTGATTAAGGGGATGCTTGGCAAACATGAGAATTTTCAAAAGTTCTCCCAACTTCTGATAATCCAAACATCACTCAGCTACACAAATCATTACCTTATCATTATTCAAACACAAAAATCATTACAACTTTTATCAATTTAAAAACAAAGCACACAAATTAATACAACTTTAACAAACTTCAAAACAAAATAATATAACAAATTATATTTAAAAAGTTTTTTAACTTTAGAATATTTTTATTCAATTTTTATATCTTATTTCTCAAAACCCAATGAAACCTATTTATTCAAACCATTTCACTACTATTCACAAAATTCTGACATACTCCAAGCATCTAAACATGCCCTAAATTCTCTCCTTCCTATACCGTCTTAGAAGTTTGGTATCATTGGTTTTTATTTTGTTCAATGCTTCTAAACGCTTTAATTTAAGGTAATAATTAATACTCGCTGGCCTTACTTGGATTTCTCTTTGATTTTTGATAAGTCAATCTTATTAGTAACACAGAGGGCACAACTCTGAATTTCTCTTTCTGAAACTATCATTTATTTTTTTGTCCCTTTGATGGCTCATGCTTACTTTTTTTTTTTTTTTAAAGTAAATTATTTCGTTCCTATATTCAATTTGATAAAATCAGCGACTTCTAGGTGTTTTTTTGGTCTTTGAATCCTGTAGTTCATTGGTTTTGGTTTGCATGCACCATAATCAAACATGAAGTTTTTAAAACTCTTTGTTTATCTAAATCTCTGTGAATTTTACTTTGGCTTACACTACAATTTTGTTTTGGATGCAGCAATACTATGAGAAACTGTCAAGCAAGGCTAGAGCGAAGCCGAGAAGCCCATCACGGTCTTCATCTCATGAGGATGATCTTGGTCAGCGTCTTGAAGCAAAGCTCCAAGCTGCTGAGCAGAAAAGGTAATATCTATGTAATTCAATTTCCACAACTTGCACATTTCTATATTCACGCCACAACACTGCAATTTAGTTGTGGCATTTCTGTATTATTTTTTTCTGCATCACGCTTTTCTGTTTGCTGTCAATTTTGTTGTTATTATTGTCACGATCTGCATGTACTTTGGATTATCTCCTAGTTATTCGAAATGTATATTTGGAACTTTTGAGTTCCTCACAATATCCACATCGCAGGATTTCACCTTTATAACTTAAAAACCTGTAAGTGATTTCAATAACTACCACACAACATCTCTACCGTGATTACCAAATTTCCATGCCAGACGCCTCAAATTTACTTTGATTACATAAATTTAAAGGACCAATAATTCTCATGGGACTGATTTCTGAAATTTACTTGCTTCTGACTTTTAGCTTCTTTTGCTTGTCAGAGGATTTCATGTGGGCCTTTTCTTTTTCATAATAAAATTCAAAAGAAACTATCACACTTGCGTCAATTATGTAAATTAAAAGAGTGCAGCCCAAAAAGAGAATGGTAATTACTGATAGTTGAATCACCAGGTTGAGCATTTTGGCAAAGGCCCAGATGCGACTAGCTAAGTTGGATGAGTTGCGGCAAGCAGCTAAAAGTGGGGTACAAATGCGTTATGAGAAAGAGCGGGAGAAGCTTGGAACAAAAGTGGAATCGCGGGTTCAGCAGGCAGCAGCAAATAGAATGCTTATGCTTAAGGCTTACAGGCAAAGGAGAGCCACACTAAAGGAGAGGTCATCTCAATCCTTATTGCGAAGGATGGCTCGGGATAGCAAGTACAAGGAGCGTGTTCGTGCTGCAATTCAACAAAAGCGTGCAGCTGCTGAGACAAAGCGACTAGGTTTGCTGGAAGCAGAGAAAAAGAGGGCACGTGCTCGGATGTTGCAAGTGCGACGGGTGGCTAAGTCTGTCTCTCACCAACGTGAGATTGAAAGGAGGAGTATGAGGGATAAGTTGGAAGATCGACTTCAGAGGGTATGCCTGTTTTCTGAATTGTGATTATAATTTCTTTACCGTGTGGTGTTTATTTAGTTTTCACTTGGCTTGAGTTGTGACTTTTATGGGGCTTTTTTTATATATAATTATCGTTTCTCATTGAATTTCATGATAATCAGGCAAAGAGACAAAGAGCAGAATATTTGAGGCAGCGAGGTAGGCTGCATGGACCTGTTCCCCCAAAGTGGAATAGGTTGCACAAACAGGCTGATCATCTTTCCCGAAAGTTAGCAAGGTATATAGCCTGTCATTACTACAGAATTTTTTTATTTATCTTAAAAGAAACTACAGAAGTTAAAGCATCACTGTTAGACTTTTAAAAGATTTGCTGAGCTGGGTTAAGTATTTAGCTCTGTATCCGTAGTTGCTATATATATATATTTTGCTTGGTATGTGAAACTGAACGTGATGAGGTGATCTAATGCAATATTTGGCCAGTACATTTCAGAGTAAGTATTGAGTTTGTGACATTTTCTATACAGTTTTGCAGGTATTGATCTGGAGATGAAAATATTTATATTTTAAGAACTTTTATTTTTTCTGTAGGACATTAATGTGACTTCTTTTTGATGTATTTTGTACTGTTTTGGCAATATTAGTTGATCGAATATGAATTCAAACATATAAATAGCCAGTGCTGTGAATGGACATTAAACATATCCAAGATTTTTTTTCCTTGTACAATACTGCACATTATTTTGAGGATGAAACAACATATTCTAATTGTGTTGCTTTCACTAGGTGCTGGAGGTGTTTCCTTAGGGTGAGGAAAACTACCTTAACCTTGGCAAAAGCTTATGATGCATTGAAAATGAATAAGCAGTCTGTGAAATCATTGCCATTTGAGCAGCTTGCACTTCTGATCGAATCATCTGCCACCCTTCAGACAGTGAAAGCTTTACTTGACCGGTTTGAGAGCCGGCTGAAGGTCTCCAGAGCTATTTCTGGTGCTAATCATCCGTCCTTTATGGATAACATTGACCACCTTCTCAAACGAGTTGCCTCTCCTAAGAGAAGGGATACTCCCAGGACTTCTAGGAGGAGCAAAGACGCAAAAAAAGTAGGTTTTGTTAGAGAGGCGGCCATTAGTCCAGATAAATTATCAAGGTATCCAGTGAGAGTGGTTCTTTGTGCTTACATGATATTGGGCCATCCAGATGCGGTGTTCAGTGACCAAGGAGAGCGTGAAATTGCTTTGGCCAAGTCTGCGGAGGATGTTATCCGGGAGTTTGAGATTTTGATAAAGATTGTACTGGAGGGTCCAGTTCAAAGTTTTGATGAAGAGTCTGACGTCAAATTACAAAAGTGTTGGACCTTCAGGTCTCAGCTCCAGGCATTTGACAAAGCATGGTGCTCCTACTTAAATTGCTTTGTGGTGTGGAAGGTTAAGGATGCTCAATTGTTGGAGAAGGATTTGGTGAGGGCAGCTTGCCAGCTTGAGCTCTCTATGATTCAAACTTGCAAGCTAACTCCAGGAGGAGAGAGTGTTGCTCTTACTCATGACATGAAGGCTATTCAGAAACAGGTCTTGCCTTAGCCCTTTAATCTATTATCTATTTTGGGAAATCACCAAACATGCAATTAAAGTTGTTGCAATTTGGTGAACTACCCATAAAGGTTATGTGTGCGGTTTTCAATTGGAGATTTAGTTTTTGGACTTTTGAAAAGGTCGAAAGATTTCTGGGGGCCAGTCCCAATAGTAAATGTTTTGATGGTTGTGAACTTTTCCATCTTCGATTTGATAAAAGCCTTGCAGGTTGAAATTACTGAAGTTTGCTATCAGTTTAATTTATGACATTAGAAGGAGTTGATATTGTGATGGTTCCTAGTTCTGTGGAAATATCCTGCTAATTGTCATGTTTGGATTTCTTGAATGCAGGTCACAGAAGATCAAAGACTTCTGAGGGAAAAAGTAAGACATTTGAGTGGGGATGTTGGGATTGAGCGTATGGAATCTGCTTTATCTGAAACCCGATCTAAATACTTTCAAGCGAAGGAGAATGGAAGCCCCATAGAATCTCCAATCACACAATTCATTTCTCCAAGCCCACCGAGCTCCTCAGGCAGTCCTTCTTATGTTGCTAGCTCAGATAAAGTAAGTGTTGTGGGTGGAAGTGTTGAACAGCCAAGCCATGTAGTTCGGACCTTATTCAAGGAAGATCATGCTTCCTCAACAAGAGGATTCGATTTCTCCTCACATAGAAGCAGTTTAGACCGTCAGCTGGGTTCATCAGATGAAAATCTGATCCCCGAGAATGAGCTGATTGTAAATGAATTCCTCCATGAGCAACGCCCTACTTTTAATGATAGCTTGAGTGCCACTGATGAAGATCAAAAGAATATTAAGGTTATTATCTACTGATTTTTTATTTTATGTTTTATAGTCCGCCCAACACTTCCATAAAAAATAGTCACTGAAAAGTAGCAGAACTCCATGATCCATTTATATATTTTACTGTCATCTTTTACTTACCCGTGAAAAAAAGTTCGTATTTTTCCTGTTATCAATATGCAAAAACATGCAGTTTAATTTTATTACGAGCGTACAAGCAAAATCGCACACTAATCTGCGTACAAATACTGATTTCTTCATATTTAAAATTTAAATTAGCACTGTTTTCAATAAAATCTAATTTTTGACCAATCACATTAGATTGACATATTAGTACGTAGTTGTGCTTACAACTAGATTTTTCCTTTTATTACTGTTAGTTACAAGCATCTGGTGGTAATATGTTTTCTTGGCTTACTATGGTGTAGGTGAACATAAAAGCGGCAATGGAGAAGGCATTTTGGGATGGCGTGATGGAATCTATGAAACAGGATGATCCTGACTATGATCGGGTTGTTCAGCTCATGAGGGAGGTGAGAGATGAAATTTGCGAGATGGCTCCACAGAACTGGAAGCAAGAGATTATTGATGCTATTGATTTAGACATTTTCTCTCAGGTAGTTCCTTCCTTAGCTGCAGCCAGTAATTACTCATAAAACCATCATATATTGATATTAACCCATATATTCCCCTTTTTAAGGTGCTAAAGTCAGGTAACCTGGACATTGATTACCTTGGAACGATTCTAGAGTTTGCATTGGTCACTTTGCAAAAGCTCTCTGCTCCAGTTAAGGACGATGAACTGAAGGCCAACCATCAGATGTTAATGAATGAGTTATCCGAGATATGTAAAGCCAGTGATGAGTCAAGATATTCCTGCGTAATTGCAATGATCAGGGGTCTGCGTTTTGTCCTAGAGCAGATTCAGGTGTGTTTTCATGCCTTTTCTCTATTGGTCTTGCACTTTTGTCTTTCCTTTTTAAGTTACCCTGCAAGAAGATAAATGTGTTTCTTCGTAATATGTTGCTCAAACACATCTGAAGTTAACGTATGCTAGTAAAATGTTGGGATTTGAAATTGTATTTTCTTTTATCTTCATGCCCAGTGGCAGCACTGGTTTGACTTGCTACTTGGCCAGGGCATATACATATGTACGGCTTTACTTTCTTGGTTATTATGTTGTTGCTGCAGTTTTGGTTATTATGGGGTTCAATGCCCAAAAATCGTTAGTCTATGATGTACTTTAGAATCATTTGATGGTCCATGGCTACCGTCATATTTTTATGGGACTGCTATTACTTTACTCTTGTATCATGGTGTTTAAGGTAATTTTCCTTATGTTTGATGCCTTCACAGTTGCTAATTATAGGCAGGCTTTGAGTAAAATGAGTCAGAAGTGGTGTTGACCACCAATCTTATCGATTGGTATAGCCAAGCTTTGTGATAGGGATGATAGGATATCTTTTGCTCCTTGCTAAAAGGAGTTTTGATATATTTTAAAGGGTAATGCTACTATGCCACCCAGGTTTGACCACTGGGCGTGCCCCCTAGTTCAAATTGCACTTTCTATTTTTTTTAAAACATCTTTGAACATTTAAAAAAAAAAAACACCAATACACTAACAGACACGTCCTTAACCGTTAAGTAAATAAAAAATGAAAAATGAAATAAAATGCATAAGTGGTCAAATTGAGAGGGCAAACTGAGGTGGCACAGTATTATTTTCCTATTTTATATGTGCGACTGATCTGGACATTTTCTGACAGGTGCTTAAGCAGGAGATAAGCAAAGCACGTTTAAGAATTATGGAGCCTTTGTTAAAGGGTCCTACTGGCTTGGACTACCTTAGAAATGCTTTTGCCAACCGTTATGGATCTCCATCTGATGCAAATACCTCTTTGCCATTGACGGTGCAGTGGCTTTCTTCCATTATAGGTTTCAAAGATGAGGAATGGGAAGAACATAAAAATCTCCTCTCCTCTTTGATGGGCTATGAAAAGTCAGTTCCAGGGTTTCTTCCTTCCGCCGCCCTTAGAACTGGTGGAAGCTTTCTGGTCAAAACAAATGGAAACCAAATGACAACTTCAGCTGCTAGAAGTAATGGTATGATCCTGGAATCAACATTTAAGTATTGTGTATATATTCAAAGGGTTTTGAGTTTCCAGTATTCTGACTAAGTTGATAATAGACACGTAAGAGTCGAAATCCACATTGTTCTTGATACTCTCTTCGTTTGGTTCTTGGATCAGGTGATCAACTAACTGAATGCAAGGGAGCAAAAGTTGACTTACTCGTGAGACTTGGGGTGTTGAAATTAGTAAGTGGGGTAGAAGGTCTCACGCAAGCAGCTCTGCCTGAAACTTTACTGCTTAACCTGTCTAGGTTGAGGTCTGTTCAAGCTCAAATTCAGAAGATTATTGTAATTTCCACAAGGTAAAATGGCTTTGCTGTGTGGGGAAAACAATATAGATCTAATTCTGAATTTTTTCAAAATATGTATCTTATCTTGATAGTTTAATTGTGATATATGTTAGCCATTAATATTGCATGCCTTATTCTTGATTGAAATGATTTATTAATTCGAAATTTTGTAAAATGCAGTATTTTAGTTTGCCAGCAGACCCTCCTGAGCGAGGCAGCAATAGCCACCCCAACAGACATGGAAAGCATAGTTGCAAAGTGTGTTGAGCGACTTTTGGATCTACTGGATCGAGTGGAAGATGCAGGTATTAAAGAAATTGTTGAAATAATTACTGAGTTCCCAATAGAGGGTGGGGAGAAGGTAGACACCGAGAAACTCAAGTTGCGGAGGGTGGTCACGGCCAGGATGTTATCAAAGAGCTTGCAAGCGGGGGATCCCGTTTTTCAAAAGGTGTCTCGCGCTGTTTATTTGGCTGCCAGAGGAGTCATGCTGGGGGGAAATGGGCACCAGGGAAAGAAATTAGCAGAAATGGCATTGCGACGAGTTGGAGCTGTATTGCTGACACAGAGGGTGGTGGAAGCGGCCGAAGTTTTAGTGGTGGCTGCCACCATTACCGTTGGTGTTCATGAGCCATGGTATACCCATCTGACTGCTAATATGTGATTGGATTTGAGAGAATAAAAAGCGTAGGAAGTACAGAAGACAATAATAATGAAAACATACACAGCTGTACATACTAGTGTGTGTAGTTGTACATTGAAGCTTATATGTATATATTATTATTATTATGCAGAATGATTTGATGTAAATGGTATCCAAGACTAATTTAAGTTTCTCGACTGTATTTATTCAACTGCTATTCCCTTCGTTTGCAAAGTCGAAAGGATGTGTTGTTATGTATATGTGTGTACGGATTAGATTTATTTGAATAAAAAGGACAGCAAACTCTCTCGCAGTCTGTCTTGTTCTATTTGCTGCAGTTCTTTGATTCGAAGTAGGGTTTTAACAATTTGTTTTATGAGCAATGTTATATACAGTCGTGGAATTGTAAATATCATGCAATCGCTTTGACAAAGAGTAGAGTCCATGATTAAAAAGTTATTTTTTTTTTCATGTAGATCTCATATTAATTCATTTTTTTCAAAGCGACTGCACGCCGCTTGCATAACCACGACTGTAAATATCATTTCTCTTGTTTTATATATTTCCATATCTATTTCTAAAGCTTCTCTTATCAGTAGATAAGACTTTTTTTAGCCATAGAGATTCCATAGTGAATCTAAAAATTGATAACATGACGAGGTATATTAGATTTTAAATTTATTTTTATTATAAAGGGCTCGTTTGAATTCGGTGATGAGATAAAATGAGGTAATGTTTATTATATTTTACATGAAAATTTAAAAAAATTGTAATAATGGGATGAGATGAGATGAAATCGTTTCTTAATCCAAACAGCCTCTAAGCTTGAAATATTATTTTGGTTTCTTGAATTAATTTTAACAAGAAAATTATTAGCATGAAATTATGTATTTTTATTTTTTATTTTTTTAATGTAAGTCTCGAGATAAATGTCATCAGTTTTGCAAAACTCATTAAGTTTATTATGAAATTCATTTAGAAAATAGAATCATTCATAGTAAACGAGGAGAAAAGAGGAAAAACAGACTGTTCATTTTCTAGGCAACAAGTCACATGAGGTTAATAAGAATAACCCATTCCATACACCAACAAATTCAATCTTCCAAATTGTTTGAACCCAATGATTAAACTGATTAAAAAAATAAAATAAAAAGAAAATCCATTTCCTTGATCTGGCTTTGTTGCCTCACAGACTCTTTCCATGACGGTCATGTTGGATCTGTGACCTCGAATGTATAAGAGGCTTCAATCCAGTTAACTCAGGGTCGGGCAAAAACTTGTAGGGTAGTTTGCTGTCTTCCATTTTCCTAAAAGTTATGGAAATCCTGCAAATTTAAGATAAGCAAAAATAAGGAATGATTTTAAATAAATATATAAACATCTTTCATCTTTTGCTTCTGGGAGTGGCAAATGAAAAGGGTTACCTTTTTGTTGGGACACCTGGAATACAGTGTTTAGCAACATCAGCTCCATTACCATTTAGAACAAACACTGACCTGCAAACAGGAAAAATGGCAGTTTTTTTTTAAGCATGAGATCAAAGATGAAAGTTATCAAACATACAACTTACTAAATTCCTACTTCAATATCCCCCATAGAAGCATTGAACTTCTTTTGAATGATGAACTGGTTTGAGCAACATCTTAAGATAGATAACAATGAATTCTACTACGCATGCATTTACACTGCATATTTGTTTATGGAATTATGATCCTTGAAAAGAAAAAAGCACCAAGAAACTAATAAAACATTGCTCATTGAAAGAGTACAGAAGCATACCCGACAGGCAGAGGTATAGAGACAGGCCCTGAAAACTCTCCAGGTCCCACAATCTTCAAAGTCGACCCAAGAACTATGTTGCATTCTGACAGTAAGGAAAGAGTGCAAAAGGGTCGAACAAAGTCGTGATGATCAATGTGAGGGGGAATGCAATCGCCTTCTTCATATATATTCACAATGCAGCTGTTAGGGATGCATGTTGGGGGCATGACATTCCACCTGACTATCCTCTTGATAATTTGCTTAAACAATGGCGGTATCGGATCCACTTCTTCCCCTCTTATAATGCCTGGAAGGTTCCCATATTTATCCTGTAAGGTTGCTAAATTAATATCACACATTTGGCTATGGTTGTAAAGATGTATCAGAAAAGGTAAGAAAGATGCATGTAAGAATTGGAATTGAAATTACCACTGCATAATTGTAGCAGCAGCCAAATTGTAACGTCACGCGTCCTTTGCCGCGCATCCACTTTCTAGGTTCTGAATATGTACGCTCTGTTCACCCATGAGATAAAGCTTTAACCTTCTAATTTTCTTGATAGTATAAGCCATATTTCAATCCCCCACCCCCGTCCTTTGTTTCTCAAGTTCATAGCACATATCAAAACAGGTTCACATGAATCATAACTTTGCAAGAAGTAACTTTTTTCCCACCAGAAACGTATTTCTTCTATGCTATTGACAGCACATGATGTGCAAGATTGCTTAATTACATGAAGAATTATCAAGTACCTATGCCTTTCTTTCAAGAACAATGCAAAAGTATATTCTGAGGTCCTTCTAACCAAAAAGAGCAGGCTCTCTGTGAATTCAATTTAACATATTCTCTTGTTGGAACTACATGATGCGATATTGTCAAATCCTATTTCATAAACCTAGAAAAAAACACTAAGGACTAACTCTCACTCTAGCATCATGATAAAACCCCGGAACTGAAATGCAAAACACAAAAAGGAAAGGTGCAGTGCGCAGTAGAATATATTAAATGAAGGAAAGTTTACTAGACAAATGTTTGAAGCCTCTGAATGAATTAAAAGAAAGCAAGAAATACTATAAAAACCTCTCAGCAGCCCCCTTTGCCCCTTTCTTTGTAACTCGTAGATACATTCCACAATCTCCTTCTGCTCCTCGGTATTGAAAACCCGGGTATGAAGCTCTAGACCTTGAAGCACATTTGTTCGTTTTCCATCGATTCTGTCAATGTAGACGAAGTCTTTTTTCCTGTCAACTTGAGATATTCGGATATGCTCTTTTTTCTCCTCAGACAACCCATTATCAGCCCCAGATAAAACTCTGCTGACTCTATCATTCGCTATTATTTCAGAATCCGAATCATATGAATTATTTTTGTTGTTTGCCGATTCACGCAAAGAATCAGAGCCGAACCTTTTTCGTCTTGACGAGTAGATAGGTCGAGGCATTTGGGGAATGCTCTCGGAAGCACGCACTCGCTTATAAGGCTTCCTATAGAAATTTTCTGAACGTTCAATGCTATAATTCGACTGGGGTATTTCCCTCACATCCTCTGCATAAAAAAGGAACCAGAAAATTATAGGGTCAATTGGAGCTTGTACACGTTTCGGTACTTTCCGGGCAATTTGAGAACTCAAAAAAGGAAACAACTTGAATCTTTCTATTTTTCTCGAGAGAATTAAACAGGAAAAAGAAACTGTCAGAAAGTAAATCATGAGCAGTGAGAAAAGTTAGATCGAGCAAAGGAAGAGGACGAGAACCAAGGTTTACAAGAAAACAGAGTATGCTCAGAAGAAGGAGACGAAGAAAAGGAAAATGAAGACGAAGATTTGCGTACTGTATTCGATTCTTTCTGGTTACATAACTTTGTATTTATAGTAATCTACGAAGGATGAAAAATAAAAATAAAAATAAAATAAACTTATAAACTTGGCTTTGCTTGATACACGAAATAAAATCAATCGAATTGAATAACTAGTTAACTGCAAATTGCAGGTAGTTTAGTTGAATTGTCACATAAGAGAGAACCAGGAAATAAAAAAAAAGGAACAATGTTTAAAGAACTCAAGAACAGACTTTTACGTCTCGGTTTTGGTCACAAAAAGGACAAAATTCTTGAAAGAAAAAGATTCTAACAGAAATCCGAAGCAATCCTGAAACTCAAGTGAATACTTGAATTTAAGAAAAATATCAATTCAAAAGCTCGTACCTTGTCGCCTTATTTCTGAACGATGCGACTCAAAATGATCCCAATATCTCTTCTGACTATGTTCTCCTGAGCTTCTCTTCCATTCGAGCACCCGTAATGATCCTCTTCTGGGGCTTCGAAGATGGCGATGGTTATGGCGATGGCGATACGTCCGGCGACGATCCTCAAAGTTTCTGTTCGATCCTCGTATCTGATGGTGATACATGGGGTGGTGATCCTCAAAGTTTCTGTTCGATCCTGGTATCATCTTGGCCTTGGTTGTTGTACGATGATGTGCGATTTTGAGACTTTCTCTTCTATGTCTTCCTTCTCACTCAGGAACCAAATGCGAAATCCAACAAAGACTACTACTGGGTCTTCGGGTAAGATGGAATTCAGAGCTTGTTTTGCTTCATAGTAGTGAGAGAGGGGGGGACAGAAGCAGAGACAGAGACAGAGAGTGAACTTAGAGAGAACAGAGCAGGCAAGAACGACGACATGGCTTTGGTCCTGCGGTATGTCTTTCAGTTATAAATGCGGGTAAAAAAATGACGTGCTAGTTTATGAACCGTAGGATATTATTTGCCCTACACGTGGAGAACGTCGGATAAGCAGTGATACTTCCAGGTACTTTCCTGTGTAATGCAAGAAACTCAACAAAGTCAAGTCGTTGCATTCCAAAAAAAAAAAAAAAACCAAAGTCTTCGTCAAGTCGTTTTTTTTTTTTTGCCCTTTCGGTACATATTCTACTAAAAAGCCCTTACTTTGTCATCAAGTCATTGCTTTTATATGCAGTGTAGGCGGAGGGAGTTGAATGCAAACTAATTTATATAATATAAATGATATTTATAATTGTAAAATGTATAAATATTATATAATTTTTTTTAAATAAATAGATAAATATAAATTTACATAAAAAAAATATATATAATTTTTTAATAATAAATTTTATTTTATTTTAAAATTTATACTATATTTACACTTCACTTAAATTTACTCGTTTTAATAGTTAGATAATGATTAATAAAAGCGGATCACTTTATGACATTTTATTTTATATATTTATTGAACTTTTAGTATTAAATAGAATCTGGAGTCAATGTCCCAATAATTGATTTTTTTTTTAATTCTAATAATTATCGAATACAATTTGTCAAGTTTTATAAACTTAATTTAAAATAAAATATGAAGTACTTTTAATGAATGAATATACTCTGTTATCTTGATTAGGGTTTAGCCGTGTGGGTTGGTTCATGCAAAAATGTGGGCGGTGAGAAAAGGATGAGAATTATCCGTCAAAGTTGCTGCAACGGAACAATTAATAATCGTGCTATTCCTGGAAACTTCATAAAAGATAATGTTATATACTATATTTTTATTCTATTTTTATCTTGAATTAATGTTATAATATTCATCAACTTTTGAATGCATTATTAAAAAAAAAAAAAAACTGCAATTTAAGTGGAGGGCCATGACGGTAAGTTACTGTGCTAGTCTTTCCAAAAGTTTAGGTTCTATGTGTGAGTTTTAAGATGATTCTCAATGGTTCTTTTATTCTATTATTTCTATCATCAAAATCCACTTTTTTTCATTCTATTTTACATACTTCTATCTGTTTTTTTCGTATCTTTTAAATAATCTGTTTTATTTTTTAAAAATATTTCTTCTAACTATCAATCAATTTAAAATATCCTTATATCTTTTGATATTTGCAATATATTTTTATATACAATGTAATATAATTCAATCATGTATACTCACAATAAAAATATATAAGCCAAATAAAATCAAAATATGAAAAAATGGGATTATGTTACAAAGATATTTCCAAAATATTTTGTTGAAGAGAACGAAAGAAATAGAGGTGATCTAGATGATAAATAATAAAAAGAGAAATTTTCAACGACAAATAATCATCTCTGTTCATGCTTCGTATCGTGATTTATATTGTCAAAAATGAAAATAAATTGTTAAAAGACAGTCACGTCTGTTTTAAGGGCATAAATAAAATAAAATAAAATAAAAAATTATAAAAAAAAAAAAAAACGTTAACTTCATTCATTGTAGAATGAGATCCTATTTAGATGACTTGCCTGAACAGAGAAGTACCTCTCATGAGTCATCATTACACTTACATTTGTAAACTCCTTGACAAGTAATGTGAATTTGTGATAGAATCAATCTAGGGGTGGGCAGCGGGGCCCCGGAACCCGCTGCCCCACCCCGTTCGCCCCGCCCCTGCATAGGGTGGGGCGGGGCATCCGCACGGTTAGGGTCGGGGCAGAGCCCCCCGACCCGTATGGTGTAACCCAGTGGAGGCGGGGGAGGGGAACGGACCCCCCCGGTCCGTTTTTCCCCCGCCCCGCCCCGTATGTTATATAATATATAATATTATATATATTAATAAGTTATGCTTAAATGAAACGGCGTCGTTTCATTTAGTGGGTTAACACTTAACCCTAACCCCCCCCCCCCCCCCCCGGCGTCCGAAACCCCCAGGCCCCAAGCTTCTCCCGAGTTCCGACTCCCCTCCCCTCTGAAACCCCTAATCCCCTCCCCTCCGAAACCCCCTAAGTCCCCACATGCAGTGCCGCACGCCTTCCCTCCTCCCTCTCCCTAGCCGACGCACGCCGGACGCACGGTATGTTAAATTTTCTCCTCCTCTTTTGATTTTCTCCATTAATTTATATATATATATATATATATATATATATATTTTGAGTTTTGATCGGAGATTGGAGGAAGGATGAGGTTGAATCAGAGATAGATGATGAGATTTGTGAATTGTGTGCTGTGGATTCGTTGTTTGTGACATTGTGTGATTGTTTCGGATTTCAAGCATTTTGGATGTTTCGGATTGTTTATTTTTGTTGTAAATTTGATTGAAACCCCTAAATCAATTTAGGGGTTAGGATTTCGGATTGGGACCCTAAATTAAATTAGGGTCCCAATCTGAAATCCTAATGTTTTTTAGGGGTTTCAATCCATGAAACTCCTAAATTATATATATCTTTAATAAACAATATATCTTAAAAAAATCATAAAATTTTTTTTTAAAAAAAAAAGAAAGTTCGGAGAGTAAAATACTAAAATGATCTTCATAGCTTACAAAGAAAGTCCACCACAATATGTATAATTTCTTTTAAAGTACAACTCGAAACAAGATGAGATGAACATCAATCCAAAGTTACTGAAAAATGTAAACAGACCCAGGCTTATAAATAAAAGGACTTACCAAAAATAATAAAATTATTGAGTACATAAGATTTCTCTCTACTTCTTACGACTCTGACTTTTGGCATACATATAATATATTTAGAGTAATACTAGATACAATCAGTCTAGATTGTGCAAGTCCAGTACTTTCTTTAAAAAAAAAAAAGTAAACTTTACTGTTAAAAAAATTAATTTATTTATCAGATTTTCATATTTATTTACTTTTTTAAAAGAGAGTGCATATAATCTACATATTGATATATGACAACAAGTATCATTTCTCTAATTTTTAATATTTAAATTACCTTTCTTTTTCCAACCAAAAAAAAAAAAAAACTTGTGACGTCCATGCTTATTAATAACTAGTGATCATAATGTTTAGTGAGTAGGGAGGCTTTATCCTGTTATATAATATTGGATATATTATATATAATATATCATCGAATCGGATAGATTAATTTGCATTATTTTAACCTATTTTTTTTAAACAGATCATCGAAAAAGCTTAAAGAAATGGGTCTTATTCAAGTTAATTTATTATGAATGATTTGTTAAATGAATGAATAAAATTATCATATGTATATATATAGTTTTATACTCATGACTCCACATGATATATATAACGTACACATGATTAACCTAAATTACCATGCACTTGGCCTATATATAAATGACACAAAATTAACCTTTGTGCTTGCCAAAACTTTAAAAAAGGTAAAAAAGAAAAAAGAGAGAAGAAAATAATGCCTATTAAAAAATGCCTATTAAAGTGGCCGAGAAAAAAATAATAATAATAATGAGAAAGGAAAAATGATGAAAGATTATAGGCTTAGGGCGGCTTAAAAAGAAAATATGAAGCATGTTGAAGTGACATGTGGAAACGGACTCCTTTTTTCCAGATTTTTTCAATTATATTTTTTAAAAAATTATCTTCCTAATCAAATTATTTGGAATTGCTTATATGAGGTGTAAAAACTTTCACATAGAATTATTTTTTAATGGTTAGAAAAAATTAATTTTAACCCTTTGAATGAGGGCAATGGGCCATGACCCTAATCTTCATGTTTTTGTGAAATGATGGAAATTCATGTGTTCTTAACCTATTATAGTGTAGCATTTCAATTATCATCATTATATATAAAAAGTACTTAATACATCAATAATAGTTTTGTATGTAGTTTTTGTTGATTGTGTTGGATTGCATTTTGAATTTTTTTTTTTTTTTTGTTGGAGAATCAGGAATGTTTTCGGATTTCAGTGATAGCTCGCCTTCCCCAGCCAACACCCCTACCCCAGAAACTAACCCTACTCCTATCCCTATAACGAGTACACCTTGCCCTGCTCCGAAGCCCACACAGGGCAAGAAACCTATATCTATAGTTTGGCAACACTTTACCAAACTAGAGGATGGTAACCCCCACAACCCACAAGCTAAATATAATCACTGTAGAAAAATATATGGATGTCACTATAGGAAACATGGTACATCCCAGCTGAAGGTCCATCTAGAAGAACAATGTAAGAAGAGTCCAATTTTAAAATCCTTAGTAGAGAAGGGTCAATCTAGACTAGATTTTAAAAT